>NW_008329133.1:940173-956340 GCF_000622305.1 Nannospalax galili | reverse complement strand
CCCCCCCCCCGCTTCTTCCCGAAAGACCACCATTTTTCCCAGCAAGCCTTGCCACAGGCTTCTCCCGCAGTGACAGGGGCGGAGCAGTGGAGTCCGCAGACTTGTCCCCTCGATATTCACTCTCACACCCTAATCCTGTCCCACTGCCCACCCTTTCCCAACCTCTGCGGTCGGTGTGCACCTAGTCTGCCCCTCTTTGAGGCGCCGGGGTGGGACGTGCACATGTACAGACCGGCCAGACGGGGTAGGGGGCGGGGATAGGGGAGGAGGGATGGACTCAGTGACGCACACCCCTTTCAGTGGGCACCAGCGACCTCCCCAAAGACAGCCCCCCTTGGGGTTCACCTCCCTCCTCAGACCCCACATCAAGTTTCGTCCTTGTGCCCCCACCCCAGTCCCAAGAGCACCATTTTGTACCCCGAAATTGTGGGCTAGAAGCGGGGTTGGGAGCCTACTGAAAGACCTGGTTTCTGCCATCAGGGTCTGATCCTAGGGACTACAAGGCAGCTCTGACAAGCCCCAATTTCAGAGGGTCCAGGGAACGAACTTACTTCTGCTTTCCTTCTCGACCACCGGGTAATATGAAGACCGTGTCTGAACAGGCAAAAAGGACCAGGACGGCGGGGACTTGGGCAGACATAGGCTCCTGGTCACGTGAGGGGCGCGCGTCACTGCCGAGCTCAGATCCCTAGTTACCACTTTGGCGACCATTTGCCAGCACTTGCCAGAATCTCCTGATCTCAGACACACCAGGCTTTGTCACTCACCTCTCTTTGTTTCTATTTGCTTTTTCTTAATTACCAGAGATGATTAGCAGCTGATTCCTCAGGGTTAGTACCTCCTCTGTTGCTTCTCCGACAATACTGCTCACCTCCCACTCTCCTTCAGTCACAGATGTCTGTGGTTTCCTCTGTCCTTCAGATCCTGCACTGAAATTTCACTTTTCACCATCACAAACCAATATGACATGCTAAAGCTAGGCACAATGATACATGCCTGTAATCCCAGCACTCAGAGGACAGAGGCAGGAAAATTGCCGCAAATTGGAGGGCAGCCTGTTCTCCATAGCTAGTTCTAGGCCAGACAGAGCTACATAGCAAGACTGTCTCAAAAAATTAAATGGCAAACAAACAAACAAACAAAAACAACCACCCTCAATTGCAAATATTTATTCTTAATCCACAAACATAGCCCAATCACATCATGTTTTTATTTCTTGTCATTTTCACTGGAGACATTCTTGACAGCCTTTTTGTTTTGATTTTGAATCACCGTAACTATATTACAAATAGAAACTGGGGTAAGTTAATAACTTTTCTGTTTTAGACCTCCAGAAAGACTTATGTCTGGGACTGGCACCAGATTCTCTTGAAGAGGACCTGAGTTTGGTTCCCAGCACCCACATGGTGGCTAACAACCATTCATAACTCCAGTTCCAAGGGATCTGATGCTGTCTTCTGAACTCCACAGGTATTGCACAACACAGATGTATTTACATACATGCAGGCACATATATAATAATACACATAAAATAAATAAAATATTTAAAGAGTTAAGTCTGTAAGCTATATAACTCTAAAGACTCAATACTTTGATTTTCATAAATAAAAATAGATATTTTTCCATCTACCTATGAAATAGTCTACAAAATATCTTTTATTATGTGAAGTGGGAGAATTCTTGGTTCACAGAATGACACTGTATTTCTCTCTCTCTTCATATATATGTATATATATAATTCAATAGTCATCATTCATAAGAGAAATAGATTTCACAAGAACTCTAAATTATTAATGGACACCTCTTGATACTTGTGGTTGAAAAGCTTATATTAATTCATTAACTCAACTAATATTTGGGTATTAAGACAGCTGAGCCCCCAAAGATAGATTTAGTAGAGAGGACATTAGTATTAGACTACGTAGTTCTGTTGACCATATACTGAGCAGCAGGACTAAAACCATGCATACATATGTAGTTGTCATTGCAAATGCTATGTGCTTTTGGGTTGTAACTGTTATATGATCTTCAACTTCATGTGTACTTCTCACCTCTGCAAAAAGCATGAATGTTACTTTCGCATGCAGATACCCTTTTTTTCCCAGTGTTCTTAACTGCTGAGCCACCTCTTCCGCCCCAAATTCTTTTTTTTTTAATTTAAAAAATTTTATTTATTTTTATTTTATGTGTTTGAGTGTATTGCCTGCATGTGTGTAAGTGCACCCATGTCATGCAATGCCCAGGGAGGTCAGAAGAAGCGTAAGATCCCCTGGAACTGAAGTTAAGGACAGTTGTTAGGTGCCATGTGATGCTGGGAATTGAGCCCATGTCCTCTGCAAGAGCAGTTAGTGCTCTTAACCACTGAGCCATTTCTCCAGACCCCCCAAAAAATCTAAATTCTTAATAGCCACCTCTTGGTGCCTGTGGTTGAAAACCTAAATAAACTATCTAGCTTCGTTTGCTTTTAGTTGACTTTAAAATTCACTACATTTGAAGGTCACACTGCTGAATAATATCTTAGTCCCACACTAGCTTTGCTGTAGATAACACCTCTGACGTGTGGGTTACAATAATAGCTAATGCTTAAGTTACTTTTCAGGGACATAAAGGCCACTTCTGCTGAAAGCACTGATTCTTCACCAAAACATGGTAAAAATTATTTCAATTTCTGTCCTCATGTTGTATCTGTCTCTCTGCTTGCTTAACTTTTGGGTTGGATTTCTACTCAATTATTGACATAGTCATGTTAGAAGTGCATCAAAACTTCCTTGATCTCGTTTTTACTCCTTCTTAGGTAGAAGATGACAAGATGAAGGCAACAAAAACATTTTCAAGGTTCACAGAAGCATCATAATTCTGTGCTTATGTATATGCCAACAGCCAGATTTCATGACACCCCATTTCAGACCATTAGAGTGGTGCCTTACAATCTCCAGTCATTTATTCCCTCTTCCTGAGGATGAAAAGAGGTAGGAACATTTCCCCCTTGAAAATGCTGGCCTCCTCTCATTATGCTAGTATTACAAATACATATTTTTCCCTGCCCCAACAACTTGTCCATGATTCATGTGGCCCCCTTTCTAGACACAAGTGAATAGATGCCAGTTGAGTAACAATATGAACTGACCTATCTTTGATATACTACTTCATGTGACCCTTAAACGATTATTATCCTTCCAAGGCCTCATTTTGAATGGGTTTATTTTCCAAATTAATTATTTCTTCTATTTTTGAAGAGACATGTATTTTCATGAGTACTCACTGTTCTACATGTTACTGAATTTGTGAGTTTGCTTAGTGGTTCTAGCAGAGGAGACAGCTACTCATATACCCTTGAGTATGAACAGTGCTTCTCTATTAGTGAAGGTCACACTCTTCCACTGAGTGCCCAGCTTCAGGAGGGACCCTTGTGGAGTGGTGAGGGAGGAAGGGGACATCTAACCTAGCCAGTCACATCAGCTGAATCAAACCTGGCAATCAACGGGGTGAGAGATGCCATATCCCTTGAATTTGTAACTGTCCACAAATTACTGCATATACTGCCTAATGATAAGTAGAGTGGTCTTACCACCCTCTTCATTCCAGAATAGGCACTAAACATCTTTAGATGCATCTTGAGTTTGTAGTAGAATTTAATACCAAAGCACAGAAATGAATCCTGTTTAGATCATGGTCAGCTAAGGCCCCAGTCAACTGGATAGCTGTTCACACTGTTTTCTAAATCATTTTAATAAGAATTTAAGTATAGAAGCTTCTGCTTTTCTGGGCTAAGTATTATCCTGCTACATCCACTTTCATTCTTTAAATCCAAATTCTGTTATTCTGAATGCTTGCTAGAGGTATTCATTTAAAGCCTGCTAATAGTACCAAATAGGATCATAAAGTCAGCAAGCTCAGGGATATACTTAAGGGGAATTTCAACAGAGAATTTTGACTCCAAGTGAAAAGACTACCTTTTCCTAATTTTGGGTAATGCCCGAGAGTACCCCTTGCTAATCAGGTTCCTTGCCTCTCATTTCCAAGTGCAGCTTCTCGGAGTGAGAAACCTTACTTTCTGGTTTTGCATATAGATGATATAATTGTCTCTGAAAAGTCCCAGACCAATATAAATTTACATTTGGTTAGAACTTAGTGAGTGAAAGGGTAAAGGAAGGAAATTTTGAGGGCATAGAAGCAGAAAAGGAGGAATGAAGATGAAGTTTTCATATGGGCTTGTGCTGGAAAGTTTTAGTGTCAACTTGACACACCTGGGTTGAGGGCGCCTCAATTGGGGAATTTCCTCCATTGGACTGGCCTGTGACCATGTCTGTGGGGCACCTTCTTGATTGCTGAGTGCTGTGGGAAGATCCAGCCCATTGTGGGTGGTGCCACCCCTGGACAGGTGGGCCTGAGTTGCATAAGAAAGCAGGCTGAGTAGGGGTCAGGGGAGCAAGCCAGTAAGCAGTGTTCCTCCATGGCCTGTGCTCCAGCTCCTGCCTCCAGGTTCCTGCCCTGAGTTCCTACCTTGGGCTCCCTGATGAACTGTGACCCAGGAGATGTGAGCCAAATAAACCCTTTCCTCTCCAAATTGGTATTGGTCAGAGTATTTTGTCATAGCAATGGAGAGACAAACTAGAACAGGAGTCTTAAGTCTTTTCCCCCAGCAGCTGATTAAGGCTGTCCTTGAGAAAAGGGCTCCCAAGAGGGAATAAGATGACTGTCGGTTTGCCATAGTGACAACCATTTGTTACAAATGAATGTTGTCCACTGCTTGTTTGTGTATGGTTGGGCTCTGCATGTCGCATGAAATGATCTGATTTAATACTAGTGCTTTGGAGCCTGTGATCCAGATATTCTTAGGTCCCGATTGCTAATGAAGGTGTCAAGCTAAAGAAACCATTGAGGGCTGGGGTATAGTTCGATAGTAAAGCACTTGCCTAGCACATACAAAGCATTAGGTTCACTTCTCAGAACACAAAAAAGAAAAAAGAAAAACCCATTTTAGTGGAGAGATTTAAGAGTGTACAAATTGTTGTATTGAAAATATGGGGTGATAAGTATGCAAGGTGGACTATAAAATCTGGTGCGGGGTGCTGGGGAGATAGATCAGTGGTTAAAGTGCTTGCCATGCAAGCATCAGAACCAGAGTTCAGATACCCAGCACTCATGTATAAGCTGAGTACAGAGGTACTGGCTGTGGAACAGAGACAGATCAATTCCAGTGGTTTGATGGCCAGCAAGTCTAGCTGATATGGTGAGCTCAAAGGTTCAGTGAGAAACCCTGCTCAAAAAATACAACGGAGAATGATAAAGGAAGACACCCTATGATAACAACTACTGCCTTTTCCCACAGGAGAGTGCCCTTGCATGGACATGTGCAAACATGTGCAAGAGGGAGAGGGAGAGAGAGGAGAGGGAGAGTGAGGAGAGGGAGAGGCTGGAGAGGGAGGAGAGGGACAGGTAGAGGGAGGAGAGGGAGAGAGAAGGGAGAGGAAGGAGAGGGAGAGAGAGGAGAGAGGGAGGAGAGGGAGAGGGAGGAGATAGAGAGGGAGGAAGGACAGGGAGGAGAGGGACAGGGAAGAGAGGGAAAAGGAGAGGGAGAGCTGGGCAGGGGCTACGGGCATAGTTTAGTGGGAGAGTCCTGTGGTGGCTAACATTGGTTGTTATGTTGACACAGCTGGGAAGAGGGAACCTCATTTGAAGAGTTACTTCCATCAAATTTGCTGGTGGGCACTGCTTTGTGGCATTTTTTGATTGCTAATTGATGTAGAAGGGCCTAGCCCATTATGGGCAGTCCCACCCCTACACCAGGCACTCATCTGTATAAAAATGGTATGTGTGCCTGAGACAAAGCCGGTAAGCATAATTCTTCTGGGATTTCTGCTTCAATTCTTGCATCCAGATTCCCTCCTTGAACTCCTGCCTTGAGCTCCTGCTCCAGATTTTGGATGGTGACTGTAACCTATAAGCTGAAATAAACCCTTTCCTCCCCAAGTTGCTTTCAGTCATAGCGTTTATCACAGTAACAGAAAGCAAACTGCAGCAAGTGGGCCTATATGAGAGGTTAGATACTTAGCACTGCAGAACAAAACAAAGATAGAAAAACAAACAAAACCCTGTGCAGTATGACAGGAATACTCATGCTTTTAACTACTTTTTAAAATGGTTTCTGCCATGTTCACATACAACCTGGGCAGGCTAAGCAGACTTTTCTAGAAGCAGAAACAGAAGGTATCAGAAGACATGCAAAGTGACCATGCAGAGAGAGGGAATGTTGTCAGCCCTGGATAACTGCTGCCATGGCAACTGTCTCCAGGCTGGTGCCCAGGCCCAGCGCTTTCTATGAAGGGATCTGAGAGAACCTGGGGGTGGGGTTCTGGTCCAGTGGTTCCTGTCACAGTGACAGGAATGGAAGCTTCATTTCCTCTGAAAGGCTGCTAGGTTTCACTTGTTTGGGCTTTCCCCAGCCCAGGGTGCTCTACTGCTGCCTCCTCTGCATTTTATTCCCTAAAAGAACATTATAATGGCAGTTTCTGCTCTCAGACTGGCTTCTATTGACTACTGCAGGCTCTGTCCAGCCTTGGGCTGTACTCTTTCTTCCCCAAGCTTTGCCCCAGGGAATGTGTCCAGTGGGAAATGCAATGAGATCCTCTTTTCTGCTTCTGGCATCATCTTAACCAAAGCCTAGATACACACACAGACACACACACACACACACACACACACACACCGTGCACACACATGTATATATACGCAGCACATGCACACAACCTGCTTTTGTCCAGAGAAACAAAGATGGGGTCATGATGAATGATGAGATATCAACTTGGTAACACTTAGAGGGACAGAGTAGGTGGTCCACATCTGGGCTGAAGGGAGCCAATAGCAAGCTGGGGGCTGGGCAGGATTCATGTAACCATTTACTCATTGTGGGTTCTGGAGACATACATGAGAGCCTCCAGTCCCTCTCTTTGCTTCGACTTGTGCTCCCTTTCACCATAGAAGTCAGATAGGCCTGTAGTAGACATAGTTCTAGGATGCTGTTATAGCACACTACCACCACACTAAACAAGGACTTTTCTTAGGAGCAAAATTTGACTTTTGGGGACATTCTCCAGACTGAGGCTGTTGCTGTCTTTCTTGGAATCCAGATAAGCCTGGAACTTAGAGCTTCACCTGTGCTGACTTGCACTCCCAGGATGCAGGACACTCAACAGCTAGTCTTCATCTCTGGAACCCTAAAGACACCCAGAATTACCCCCAGCCATTCTAACAGGCAACAATGGCAGGGTTGGGTGAATAATTTGTGTCAACTTAAAATGACAATGCAAGGTCCTTTATTTAAAATAAATGAAGTACTATTAAATGTACTAAAATATAAAGTGTTCTGGGGTTTCTCCTTTAACATGGTCTTTTCTTTCCTTTAAAAACAGATATTGTTTTTGAGAACAGTTACAGATTTGTAGAAAAATTGAACCCAGAACCGAGAATTCCCACTTATCTCACACTGTGTTTCTCTTATTATTAATATCTTGCTAAAGGTAACTAATTCATTGAAGTGTCCTTTGTTTTTGTGAATCTCCCTTTTCTAGTCCAAGATACTTTCTAGAATATTGTTGCTTTGGGATGTGTTATCACCTTGGGCTTCTCTCAGGTTCTAACAGTTTTTCTGATGTTCTTTGTTTTTGATGACTTTCATGGTTGTACTCATCTGATATTTTGTAGACTTCCCAAAGATTAAAATTTTTCTGATGTTTTTCCCACAGTGAGACTGGAGTTATGGGCTTTGAGAAGTAGGTCACAAAGGGAAAATGTTCTTTTATCACAACATATCAAGGCTACCCACTATTAATATGATTTATGACTATTGATGCTGACCTTGACATATGCTTTTATTAATGTCATTCAATAAAGAAAAACAAAATGTTAAGTTGTTAGTACAACTTTTACAGTTAATCTTTACATTGTACAATGCTAGTTTTAAATATACACGTAAGAGTCACCTGAATAATGTATTTCATATTTTTTTAGACATTCATATGTATTTATGTCTTATCAGAATGGTAGAAGAGCTGCAGAAACCCAACTCAGGTGTATTTATTTTTCTTCGTGTTATTAGACATAGGTATTCTATAAACACACCTTCTTTGTCTGTATGGTAAGGAAATACTTGTTAACAAATACAAGGAAGTACAAAGGATGTAATTGAATTGTAATTTAAGATTTATTTTTATTGTTTTGAATTATGTGTGTGTGGAGTGGGGGCGGGGGATGGTGGTGTCTGTGAAAGCCAGAAGTCATTGGATCCCTTGGAGCTGGAGTTTCAAGTGGTTATAAATCACTTGTGGTGGTGCTGGGAACTGAACTCTGGTCCTCTGCAAGAGCCTTATGTGCTCTTAATGGCTGAGACTTCTATTGAGCCCCTGTCATTTGTTTTTAGAATGTGAGTCTGTGTTGAAAATAAGGTCTAAATTGAATAAAAAAAGATGGCTTTTCTTGACTGTCAATATGCAATCCTGTCCCTGACATAGTTGTATAAGTTACATCAATGATATGAGCATTGGACTTCTGTGCTCAGGACATCAGGAATAATATATTCAAAAGAGGCAACTAACTTGGCAGATACAATATGGGCAATTCTTTTACAAAGAATAAAATCAGCTTGTTTAATCACACATGCGCATTGACACACAAACATCTGCTGGGATCTTCATTGGAATTAAACTGAATGTACACGCTAATCTGAGAAGAAATGCCACTTTAAAAATGTTGAATCTTTTGGTGCATGAAGATGGCATACTAATGTATTTATTTTGGTCTTCCATAATTACTCTTGATGTATTATAGTTTTCAGTATACAAGTCTTCCCATAGTTACTAAAATTTTTCCCTAATGTGATTATTATATATTTTATATACCATTGCAAATGGTACTTAAAATTTTTGACTTTGAATTGTTTTTTCTAGTATAAAATATGTACTTGATTTTTGTGTGTTAACCCTTTATCTCGAGATCATGCTAAGTTTACTTAGTAGTTATAAAGTCTCTTACGGGTTCTTAGGACATCCTATGTACATACTCATGATTTTCCTGCAAATGCAGGTAATTTTACTTGTTTCTTTCCCATCTACATACATTTTTCCTTTGGCTAATAATACTAGCTAGGATTTCTAGTGCAATGTCGGACAGCAGTGATGAAAACAACATGCTTACTTGATGCCTGGCTGATCATAAGTGGAAAGCACTCACTTTTGCTATGAAGCACCATGACAGCTGTAGTTTTTCATAGATGTGCTATTTCAGACTAAGGAATTCTCTTTCTAGTCATAATTTCCTGAGAGATTTTGTTTTATTTTCCTTTTTATTTGCCATAATGGGGATCAAACACTGGTCCTCATTCAAGCAAATACTGTACCACCTAACTATAGCACAGGCCTTCTGAGATATTTGAACACAAATGAGTGTTGAGTTGTATCAAATACTTCTGTTATCTATTGAGATGGTAACACTTTTTCTTATGTCAATATATTTAATTTTACTGACTTCAATACTAAACCTGCTTCACATTCTCAGAATAAAATTTAGCTAGTTATGACAAATTGATGTACTTTTTTATGTATTTCTGGATTCAATTTCCTAACTTTTTTATTAAGAACTTTTGTATATGACCCAAATATAGTTGTACATGTCTGTAACCCAAGAACTAGGGCAGGAGGGTGACAATTTTGCAGTCAGTCTAGGCTACATGCAAGATGCTGTCTCAAAAAAAATTGCATCTTTATTCCTTTCTCTCTCTCTCTTTCTGTCTCTCCTTTTCAAAATAATCATTTAAAACTTGTATTAGTTCATCCTTAAATATTTGATAGATTCACTAATGAAGATGTCTGGGCTTACAGATTTCCTGGGTTTTAATAACTAATATTCTTTTAAAGATATAGATAGACGTGTACAGAAGTTGGCTTATACTTACTAATGAGAACTGATAGTTACTATCTCTTGACAAATTAAAATTCAGTGATGACCCATTGATAGTTTGGAATTATCTGTGGTTTACTTATGGAAAGTATTTACTCATGGACAGCAAATACTCTGTGAATCAGGGCGTTTACGTTTTTTTTTGTATAGACCTGATAGTTAAATACCTTCTTCAGCTTTTTGTTTTGAATAAGCTTGACAATTTGTGTCTTTTGATATATCTGATCATCTTATCTATCTTATCATGTCCTTGTTTTTCCTGTTTTGATTTGAGACATAGTCCTATATCACCTAGGCTGGCCTCAAGCTCACTATGTAACCAAGGATGGTCTTGAATTCCTAATCTTTCTGCTCCATGTCCCAAGTGTGGGGATTATAGGTGTGTGACACAACGCAGGGCCTGTCTTATTAAGTTCATTGGTATAAGCAGTTTATAATATGTCCAAACTCTCATTTATATGTGAGGTGTTGGAGGACCATTAATGATTTACCTTTTTCATGGTATTTATTTATTTATTTATTTATTATTTATTTATTTTTGTGGTGATGAGAATCATAGCTTCTAGCCAAACATTCTAACACTGAGTATTCTCCTAGCACTCTATTTATTTATTTATTTATTTATTTATTTGTGTTTTTATGCAAGATCTCTCTTTTTTGTTAATGTACATTAAGTATGAGGTTGCAGTATGCCATTTCAATACTTACATAAATGTACTTTAGTTGTATTCACCCCTTTATTACTGTCTTATTCCTCTTCTCTCTCCCATTTTCCTGCTTCCTCTTTCACATTCCTAATATTCCTGCTTTTGTTTGCATGTTATACTTGGCTAAGAGACTGAATTTATGTAGCCTAGACTGCTCTTACCTCATGATTCCTCTTTGTCTTCTGAGTGCTGGGATTAGAGGTATGCCATACTATGGCTACACATCCATATCTAAAAGCATTCTTGTTTTTAACAAATAGCTTTATTAAGATATTGGTAATGTAGGGGCTGGAGAAATGGCTCAGCAGTTAAGAGCACTGACTGCTCTTACAGAGGACCTGGGTTTAATTCCCAGCACCCACATGGCAGCTACGAACCATCCTTAACTCCAGTTCCAAGGGAATCCAAAGCTTTCTTCTGACCTCAACGGCATTGCATGACACGGATGCACTCACATACATGCAGGCAATACACTCATACACATAAAATAAAAATAAAATTAAATAAAATGTATTGCTAATGTAGCATATAGTTCACTCATTGATGTTGTATAGTTTGGTGGCTTTTAGTATGTTCACAGATACCTACAACCATTACCCATGCCTATTTTTGAACATTTATATTACCTCAATATGAAATCTCATACTTTTTAGCTGAAACTGTCCATCCACTATCATTTCTAACCCTAGCCAACAACAACTGTACTTTCTATCTCAATGGAATAGCCTATTGTCTCTATTTAATTTAAATAGAATGATGTAATTTATCATCTTTTGTCAGTGACTTCTTTCACATAGCAGTCGTGTTGTATCATGTGAAACTCTTCATATTTATGACAGGTAATAGTCCATCATCTGAATGCATCACATTTTGTTTGTCCATTCATCAGTTGACACTTGGGCTATTTTCAGGTGTCAGCTACATAAATATTGCTGCTTTATACTTCATGTTTAAAATTTGGGGGAATATAATTTATTTTGTGTGTGGGTGTGTGTGCGTGGGTGTATATGTGTGTGTGTGTGTGTGTGTTCATGTGTGTGTAGAATTGCTGGGTCATTTGGTGACTATGTATATCTCTATTTAACATTTTTAAGAATTACCATTTTACATTCTCACCAGGAGTATGAAGGACTCCATTTCTCTTTATCCTCATCAACACTTATTATTTGGATTGCTCATTGAAAACACATAGAAATACAATTGATATTGTATGTTAATCTTGTATGATGCCAACCCACTAAATATATTTTGGTTGTTCTAATGTTTTCCTAGTAGATTTCTTATGATTTTCTATATAAAAATATTTCATCTGTGAATCTGAGTTTGCTTTGTCTAGATGATTGTTTCCCCTCAAAATTCATATATTAGAACTTAATTCTCATGTTGATAGAATTAAAAGGCAAGGTTTTATGGGATTCATTAGACTGTGAGTACAAAATATTATTTATTACTATTAATTTTATTATTAATTATTTTGGTTCTAGGAAGTGAGCCCAGAGTTTTGCACATGTGAGGCAAGTGCTCTACCACTAAGCTGTACCCTCAACCCCTAGAGAAGAGCATTATGAGTAATCCTGTTACAAAGGTCAGAAGTGGCTTGCTTGTCCCTTCCTCCATGTGAGACACAGCCTAGAAGGCCCTATAAACCAGAGACTGAGCTGTCGCCAGATATCAAATCTGCCAGCATTTTCACATTTATCTCACCAGCCTTAAGATCTATGAGAAATAATGTTGTTGTTTATAATATCCAATTCATGGTATTTTGATATAGTAGCCTGAACAAACATGGAGTTAGCGTTACTAACTTTTTACTAAAAAAAGTTGCTTTTCCAATATAAATATCTTGCATTTCTTTTTCTTGCCTACTTTTCATGGCTAACACCAAGGGACACAACTCTGCCAGTGGTACTGGGACAGAAGTTAAACATGGTTAAATACTGTCTATGCACTGTTAATGTTAACAAGACTCTTAACAATTAGGCAATTTGTCAATGGTGCCTGACTACCTTGAGTAGAGGACTGTGAGCAGAACAGCCCCTCTAGTCCTCATGGAAGCTTAGTTGTTTTGAACATTCCACAGATGTTTTAAGGAAGCTTTACTATAACCACAGCTGTTTGCTGTGAAAGCACAAATGAAGTTCCAAAAGGCACTATTTGGGCCACTGCTTTTTCTAACAGCTTGTACAAGTTTTTGGCATCAAAAATCTCAGTGAACTCAAATAGCCTTTTTTTAAAAAAACTTCGGTCAGAAGGGGAGCACCTTACCTGGTGCTCCAGTAGAATGCTTGCATTTTTTGTAAACATAGTCCTTGTGTGAAGTACTGTGCCGGGATTAGTGCAAACGCTGTTGCTATACTTCACTCCATCTTTCTGACTATATAAGGAGGCTATTGGCTCATTTTCCAAGTCATCTAGCAGACAATGTCCCTTGTTGCAACCTTAGACTCTAAAAGGCTTCCCACAATGGCTTTTTATGGCCTACTTTTCACCCTTATCATTAGTAGACCAGGCTGTGCTGGTAGCATGAAGAGCAAAGTGTGGAAGCAGCAATGAAGCAGTGGTAGCTGCACCTGTTGCTGTGGCCGATAGAGGCATGGTTGAAGAGTTCCACTGAGGGGCCATTTGTGGGGTTAGGGTGACAGAAATGAGAAAGTCTATTAAAGAGGTGAAGATGAGTAACTGTGAGCCCCCATTGCTGACAGAGTTCTAGGGTCCTATAAAGTCTTAAGAACCAAGGATCCTGACACCGTAAGTTTCAGATATGTGATATTAATCTCTGTAGTACATGAAGGTATCAGCACCCAACACTGTCTAGGGGCTGTATCACTAGCAGATGCTGCCTGATACTCCAGCTGGTTTTATGGTTGGTAAATGTGTTGACTAAAATTGTAAGTATTTTAAAAATGGAAAATCTACCTAAAGAGAACTTGGCTTCCCATTTCCCTCAATGGGAAACATTTATTACCTCTAAATTGGTTTATTTTTCATGCTTAACTAGAATTCTTAGACAATAAAAAATATAGAAATAAGCAACTTGACTCATGCCACTTACATCTACGGGAATTTGAGGATTACAATGCAAGTAACAGGGTTGCTAGTATTTAAAATCTAGACACTAAGCCTTCAACCTGAGTACTTAAGAGTTACAAGTCTCTGGCTTCTAAATCCTGGAGTAGTAGGCTATTGGCTCCCGGGGCTTGGCGATATAAGCTACTAGGACAGCTAGTCCAAGTTCTAAGCTTTGGGCTCCCAAGGGCCCAGGACTGCCAGCACCCTTCTAGTTTCTCTTCCCTTGCTCACAGCTTCTAGCCAGGAAAAGCAGAAGAATCTTAGTCATCTGACTGGTAACAGAACCTCCAGTACTGTGTTGAATAGAAGGAAAGAGATCACACACTCTTGCCTTGTTTCTGTTCTAAAGGAGAAAGAATACAGAAAGCTAGATGTGCATATGTTCATAGTTTTTCTGTATTTACTTTCTTATATGTAATATTTATATCACCAATTGCTTCCCTCTGGGTTCAATTGACCAAAGGAAGTCGTTTTCCAGTTACTACAATATTTAACAATGTTGAGGCTCTACACATTATCCTTTCGTCTTTATTTATTGGATTGTATAATCACCATCAATTTATCTTCACTCTTATTTGACTCGGAATAAGTCGTTTTAGCATTTCATTAAACAGAAATGTTATACTATGTTGACAACTTTTATAATATATACCTTGAAGTTTTTGTTAAATCTGCCATCTGTTCCCTGTCACATGCATGTCCTTTTTATGGCATATGGATCATACCTTCCTATTTACAAATTTCATATTTTCTTTATTTAGAAGCTCGTTTTTTAAAGGCAGAGTCTCTACCTCAAACTTTTCATTTTGCCTCAGTTTCCAGAGTGCTGGGATTACAGGCATTGTGATACCATGTCCAGCTAGATTTTTTTAAAACATGCCTTTACTTTATTTAAGCCAACATAAATACATGCTACCTTTAATTTGCATTTTTATACAAATAGGTAAACTAGACATTTTGATAATATTTTACAGCAACTGTAGGTACTAGTTCTCCTTCCACATCCAAGTCTTTTTATTATTATTTCTTTGTTTATTTATACATGATTCACTAGATTATTTTAGTCAAATCCTCTGCCCGTATACAGTGTGAAGCCGCATATATAATCTCTCAGATTTCACTGTACCCATAGTCACCCTAGAATGAGGGAACTTTTGGCAGAATTCTATTTAACTGTCTCTTTCCCTATCCACATCCAGGTGTTAAGCTTTACTAATTGCCTGCTGATAGCTCTATTGTTTCCCACAATAGCCTGGAGCATAAATTGTTCCACAGACACATTTGCTCTGTCCCAGGAGGTATCCTTGAAGCTCTCTCTCAGGTTGTCTAAGGCCTATGGTTTAGTTTATGTCTATTAATCTATCTGTTCTCCTAATTGTTTTTCACCATAAGCACTACTTCTCACATCAAATGTGTGGTGTCTTTCAACACCAACCGATTTTCTGACACAAACTGATGGTTGTTGAAATTAGGCTGTACCCTGTTCTAAGTCAAAGACTAACAGGCAGAGAACTCCAGATTGTTCCCAGGGCTTCAGCTCAGATCAGTTCCCACTGTTAATAGGTCTACTTAACTGTTATCTGCTGGTCTTCTTCTTCATCTGAGTCTGCATATTGCTCACATATATGCTTTTGTTTATAAATTGTATACATGATACAAAATTGCTTATAACCAAGTAGTCTCATAAGTTAAAAATCACTAAATCAGTATAATTTTCTTTTAATTCATTATGTAACAGGAGTTTTATGGCAAAAGTTTCAGTTCTGACAGCCCCGATAAGCTAGGCTTGGCCACCAGACCTAGTACAGCAACTAAAGAGATTAATAATGATGAAGGTCAAAGAGAGGAAATTTTATCAGTGTGACCACATTAGGGGGGATGGATACAGGGATCTGGTAACTCCAAATGTGTCTTCAGGGTACTGACATAAGTTCTGAATGTAGAGAAAAAAATTGGGCAAGGAGCAAGAGATTTACATTATTAAACAGTATTAGTACTGGCCTCTTTACTCTTAGTCTCCTTAATTATTGTCTGAGTTCTGGTTTTGTAAGGTGGTCCTAAAAAGATTATATTGCTTGAGGGGTGTGATGGCTAATCCTGGGTGTCAACTTGATTTGATCTGAGATTAACTGAAATGAAAGAGAACTTCTTGATTGGATCATCTAAAGCCGGAAGACACACCCTAAATGTGGGTGTTACCTTCTGATGGCAGCCGGTATAAAAGACCAAGGCAGAGGAGAACACGGGGCTTTTTGCGGCTTGCCTTCTCTCTCGCTGGTGGGTTCATCTTGCTGCTGTAGACCGAAGACTAGCTGATATTTGGGAATTTGTCAGACCTCCAGCACCGGATTGGAACTACTGAGACTTCCAGCCTTGTGGACTGAGCGACTACAGGTTCTCAGCCTCTCCAGTGTGGTGCAGCCATTGTTGGACTACT
>NW_008329133.1:889270-935577 GCF_000622305.1 Nannospalax galili | reverse complement strand
TGTTACCTTCTGATGGCAGCTGGTATAAAAGACCAAGGCAGAGGAGAACGTGGGGCTTTTTGCTGCTTGCCTTCTCTCTCGCTGGTGAGTTCATCTTGCTGCTGTCGACTGAAGACTAGCTGATATTTTGGAATCTGTCAGTCCTTCAGCACCGGATTGGGACTACTGAGACATCCAGCCTTGTGGACTGAGCAACTACGGATTCTCAGCCTCTCCAGTGTGGTGCATCCATTGTTGGACTACTCGGACTCTATCCTGTGAGCTAAGCTGATAAATCTTTATACATATTCATTCTACTGGTTCTGTTTCTTTGGAGAACCCTGACTAATACAAGGGGACAAGCTGATTCTTAGGAGATGATTACTGCTGCCCTAGGGTGAAGTCTTGCCCACATGAATACATGCCCTCACAGAACAAGGAATGGTCTGTATTGGTTGGCTTTGCTATTCTTGGACTCCAAAGTGACTACAGATTCAGTAGAACAACTTAACTTCATGTTTTCAGCTTTGAAAGGGGATGAAATAATTTAGGCCAATACTCCTTAAATGATTATTAACATGCTTACTTACAGGAATAGTCAGGTGACCCTCAATAAAGGAAACAATCAAAATGAAGGCAGAAGTGCTAGGCTTTCATCCTGACCCAAAGTAGAAGTTGATTTTTTTTTTTTTTTTTTAACAAAGGTGACTTCTGAGTCTCTGTTATAAGACTTAAATCATTGGCAAATGGTTAATTTAAATTTATTGGCAAGAGAAAACAGAGATGTCTCCACAAATTAAACCTATTTTACCTGTGTTTCAGAAACAAATTTGTTTTTTTTTATATAGTTGGTTATTTTTTTAACTTCAAAAAGAGTTGTTCTTTTTATTAAAGTGTATGTGTTTATGCCTGTGTGAATTTATGTGCATGCATGCGCTGGTGGAGGCCAGGAACTGGAGTTCCAGGCAGTTGTGAGCACCTGATATGGGTGGGGGGAACTGATCCCCGGTCCTCTGAAAGAACAGTAAGTGCTCTTAATCACTGAACCATCTCTTTAGTCCTTATAGTTATTTTGTTAAGACAAAATGTTTTCTAAAGTTTGCCCCAAAAGATAGAAAGGAATCATCATGTATAAAAATAAATGTAAAAGTTATATATATGAATGTATTTTGGTAAAGGTTAAAGGAAAGAGGAAATGTGTTTTTTAGATGAGAAAGAACTTGTATGATAAAATGAAGTTTTCTTCTAAATGAAAAAGAAAAGGTGAGGACAAAAATAGGGGGCTGGTATTATGGCTCAGTGGGCAAAGGTGCTTACTGCCAAGCCTGACTATCTGAGTTTGATCCCCAGGACCCACATGGTAGAAGGAGGGAACCAACTCCTGAAAGTTGTCCTTTGATCTCTACATGTGTACCATGATGCACGTATAAGTAAACAAATGTATAAAAATGTCAAATTTAAAAGTCTAGGGTATGTCATAAAAATTTTGTGAAAGACAAAATTTAAAGATTATATGTATAAGACTGTTTGTTATAATTAAATATTATTAAAAATTCTTCATGTCAATTTAAGCCCACTGATATAAAACTGAAACCTTACTTACTTAAAACAATTAGGTTTTACATTCACACAAAAGAAAAATTAGCTGAAAGAACAGGATTTTTCATTTTATTCCTTTACTGAATTGGCTATTTGAAACCTGTCAATTTGATTTTATTCAAATGCTTCCAATACAATGATAGAAATATTTCTTAATGCTAAATTTGTGTATTTTTCCATTGGGTTGAATTATTCTCTTATCAGAAAGCTACTGCCTTAGCAATGAGAAATATTAAAGAGAATTATTTCTATCTGGGCACTTCTACTAAATTGCATAGTAATTATGGAACTTATTTTAATGGGCCAATATTTAAATCTAGTTCCAAATCTATTGTATTGAATACAATTTAAATTGTGCCTACAACCTTCAGTCCTCTGAATTGATGTCTAAATGAAAAAAAAATGCCAGTAAAATAGTATTTGTCAAAACTGACTATAGCTTTCACCTTCCTTGGACAAGACATTCTCATTGGTTCTTCTAGATCTGAGATCTATCCCACTGGAAAGTGTCAACACTCGGTTTATAAAATAATTACTAGATATCCTATAAAAACTTTCAAAAACTGCATGAGTCATTTTTGCATAAGGTAGACATTCTACAGTATTATGAGTGGCTTAAAATTCGTAGCAAAAATTAAAATTTGGTTACAGAGTCTTTTCACAGTGAGTACCCAGGAAACAAAAAAAATAAAAATCTCGATGGCAAGTCTCAGCCATAGAATGGATCATATAGAGGACAGATTATCATGGTTTGAGAATAATGTAGAGAATTTATATCATTCTTTAAAATTCAATGACAAATGAAAAAATAAACATATTTTTTTGGTTTCAAAGGCATCATTCAGAAAATTAAAACAGAACAACTGAACGTGTTTGCAAATCACGTATCTAGTAAGAGAATTGAATTTAGTATATATAAACCTTTTTTTTACACAAAGCCTTATCTATTTTTATCCATGTATGTGTGTGTGTGTATGTGTGTGTGTTATATGTTTGTATGAATGTATACCATGTGTCTGAGGATGGTCACAGAGTTCAGAAGAGGGCATCAGATGACCTGGAGTTAGAGATGATAGTGAGCTGCTCAACATGGGTGCTGGGAACTGAACTAGGGTCCTCTGGAAGAGCAGAATGCTCTCTTAACATTGAGATGTCTCTCTGTTCATGAAGATCTCTTTAAAGTGAGAAATACTTCAAACAACACAATTTAAATGAGTGAATTTTTTGTATATACAATTTACCAAAGAAGATATACCATTGGTCAGTATGCCAATGGAAAGATTTTAAAATAATTAACAATAATGAGAATGCAAATCATTCCTCAGGAGGATATCATTTCACACCCATTATAATACATAAAATAAAAAAGACAGACAATAATAATTTGGTGAGAATATGAAAAACTCAGAACCGTCATATATTATTGATGTGAATGGGAAATGGTGACTCCAAGTTGGAAAACAGTTTGACAGTTTCTCAATGTGTTAAACATAGATTATCATTTTCTCCAGCCATAATTTTTCTTTTTTCATCATGCTTAGAATTGAGCCCAGAGTCTTGCACATAGTAGAAAAGCACTCTATCATTGAAATATGTCCCCAGCCTTTTGATGCAGAAATTCTACTCCTAAGTAAAATTTGCATGAACATTCATAACAGTACTATTCATAATATGCAAATCTGTAAAGGATGCAGATTTACATAAACCGATGAATGAATATCAAATGCCTTCTACTTAACAGAATATTATTACAAAATAAAAAGGAATTAATGATCATATATGCTAATAGCACAGATGAACCTTCAAAATATTATTCTGAGGGGCTGGAGAGATAGATGGCTCAGCAGTTAAGAGCACTGGTTACTCTTGCAGAGGACCCAGGTTTGATTCCTAGCACACACGGCAGCTAATAACCATCAATTCCAAGGAACCCAATACCCTTTTATAACCTCTGCAGACATTGCACAATATGGTGGATATACTTGCATGCATTCATGCAACACACTCATATGCATAAAATAAAAAAGTAATAGATAAGTTTTTTAAGTCCTGAGTGAAAGAAGCTAGTCACAAAACCCTCATGCTTCATGATTCCATTTATATGAAATTTTGACAATATTCAAGTCCATATAGACAGAGGGTAGATTGATGGTTGCCATAAACTGGGTTGAGGGCTACTGGAGGTGGAAGGTGGGAATGCATTATGTCTGTGAATAAATAGTTTCTTTTATTGGATGACGATGATGTTCTAAAATTAAGTAATAGATAAACAACTCTGTGGATGTGCTACATACCAGTGAATTGTATACATGTTTTGTGTGTGTTTATATCAATCCTCATGCTAGGAAAGTCTTCTATGACCTGAATTATATTCTCAGCTCCAACTTTTATTACATGAATTTTCTGGTAGGTGAATAAAATTTGTATTTTTAAAAGTAAATTTTTCTATTTAAAAACAAAATATTGTTTCTCCGTGGTAGAGGAGGTGCACTGTAATCAACCCTACCTCTGGAATTGTTACCATATTAAGGACTCATCTTTGGCCTTAGTTTTTGGCATAATCCAAACTCAGCTATGATAGTAGTCCAATCAGGTTGGAGAAATCAATATTGTTGATCTCATTCATATCACTATTCTTGTTTCCATGGCCACTTTGTACTTGGGCCTATTGATCAGAAGCTGACAGATTGACTGATATCTACAGAGACAATCCTTTTTTTCCTGCCAATTTTTGAGTTTCCTCTGCTGTGGATGCCCTTCGTGCACATTCATTAACTGAATAAGCCAACATGGATTATTTAGAATGGCATGTACTACAATACCTTTCAAGACCCTTCAAATGAGTAAAAACAATCTGAAACTTGGGAAACTTGAAAAAGCCCTGTGCCTCTGTTTCTTTCCTGCCATTCAGATGCCTTCTGTGAGTTGTTGCCTTAGTGTAGGGAGAATGAGGTTGATCTATCTCCCACTGCCAAATGCTTTCCCCCAAAGTCTGGGAAAACTGACTAAAGGCAGCTTGTTCCTTCTGGAATCTGGATTCCAAACTCTTTTTTTTTGCTGAGACTGGATACACAAGTCCTCCCTTAAAAAGTAATGTAGATAATCTTTTAACTATTAGAGTACAAGGCTGGCTCAGCTATTTTCTGAGATGAGCAGAAAAAATAAGTTTAAATTTTCTGATAATTTTTAGTAACATCTGACTAAAAAGATACAAGGCATTACATGGTGGTCCATCAAGGAAACCACAGGTTACTACAGGGTAAGTATCCCTTGCAAGAAATGCTTGGGCCTAGAGAGGTTTCAGGATTCGGAGGGGTTTGTTTGAATTTTGGAACACTAACCTAGTCCTTACCTGTTAAGCACCCCTAATATAAACTCCAAAATAGCCAAAATCTATAGCTGGAAGAGGGGCATTCTGCATACTCCTTTAGAGGTCAATAGGGGAACTTAGCCCTTTGAGGACTATAGGGAACTGGAAGAGCCTTACAGTCACAAAGAACACCATTATAGAAGTGTCAGGGAGTAAATGTACCAGGCATAATGGGACAGGAAGTTAGATATGGTAGTATCTAAAGATTCACACCACATCTCAGCTGCCTGGAGTTGTTCCTGGAAATAGGTGACAACTATTGTCATCCCTTCCCCTGGTTGACAGGATTCAGGATCCCACTATTCAACACAGCATATATTTAGCATGTGATATAGTCTATTGGGCAATCCTGTGAGGCAAGTATTATGAGCATTTCATAGATGACAAGACTAACTCCTATAGTAATGGATGAATTTTAAGTGCCAAGTTTATTCCTCTAGCAATGAGTTCTGGAGGAAATGTGAATTTTATTTATTTTACATTCAAACAATAGGAATTTTAAGTGTCTTTGTGGCCCTCACTATACTTAATAGTTCATTTGTTTATCATGTGTTTTCTAATTTTCATTTTAAAGTTATTATCATGGCAAACATAACCTGTATCCTTTGACAAAAGATAAGCAATAAGGAGTTAGAGAACCCAGGAAAAAGGGCCAAGGTACCTACTGATCTGGTTACAGCCAGGAAAGATCCCAAGTGGGAAAGTAGTGGAAAGTCCCCAACCACCTGATGGTTGAGTCCATGTGAGACCGATTTTTGTTCATTTTGTAGGAATAAATACTCCCAGATTTTAAATGAACACACTTTTATAGTTTTCTCTGTGGACAAATGCATTATGCAAGCATATTTATATTTTATACAAACAGACTGATACTATATATGTAGTTCTGCAAACTTTTTATTGTTATCTTACAGTGTACATGCACATGGGTGAAATCCTGTACTAGAAGACAGAGAGCACTGTAGTTGGGTCAAAAGGCTGCTGGTAAGGACAGTGACACCTAAAGCAGAGTATCGGCTCAAGGTTAAAGCACAGGGCCTGGCAAGTATCTACCAGGGAAAGCAGGGCCAGCAATATTCTCATCTGAGAAGTCAGACTCGAAGGCCAAAGGCATTAAAGGTATGGGACATCGTGTAGGCCCCTTTGGCCCCTGCCTCCGCCCCTCGCTCCCCTGACTCCGCGCTGGCCCCTGGGGGCGAACGCATCCTGTGCATCTCTCTGCATCCAGGGAAAACCACCCATTTTCTGCCTTTTCCTCAGCTCTTCCTGAGCCCTTGACATATCTGCACACTCTCTCATCATCTCCTCACTGCTTACATGCCTGTCCTCCTGAGAGTCCTTGGGGGAATCGTCTGTCCCCCTGTCTGTTTTTCGTTTTGCTTTCCGGGGCACGTAATCTTCAGCAGGACGCTTTTCTGCGGCCCTTGGCTCACTGGCTGGCTTTGCCTGGGAATCAGGCTTGCCCTCCCCTTGGCAGTGACCCTCCCCTTCAGACTTTCCCTGCTTTTCTGATTTCCCCTCATCTCGTGGTTGTCCCTGCTCATCTGGCTCTGCCTTATCCTCTAGCTTCCCCTCGTGTGCTGGCTTCGCTTTCTTGTCCGGCTTGTCGTCCTCATCGGACTTTTCTTCATCTTCAGGCTCTACTTCATCTTCTGGCTTTCCCTCCTTTGCCAATTTTCCCTCTTTTTCACCATGGAGTTCTTCCATGTCGAGATTTCCCTCCTTTTCCTGTCCTGCGAGTAAGGATGGGGGAAAGGGAGGCAAAGAAGAGACGTTAGAGACTGAGACGTGGGAGTGGAATGCAGGTTCATTTGTGTGTGGCCCTTGGTGGGGGCGGGGGGACGGGGGTCCCTTACGTTCCCAGGTTTTCCAAATGTTCCTTCTGCCTGTACCCCTCCAGCACACTTGAGACAACTATGCCCTGGCAGTCCCTGCCGCCTTCTCTGTGCTCCTTCAGTATGGAAAGCTTTGTGGAATTGGGGGGTGGGGGTGGGGGAGGGCAGCAGGGTCCCTAATCTGCCCGTGTCCCATGTCCCTAGCCATGGGACCGCCATCCACTGACCTGCAGGGATACTGGGCAGGTCTCTCCTCCTTTCCAGGTGTCACAGCGCGCTGGAAACCGCAGAGGTGCAGACCTGCAGACTGGACACAGGGGTAGGGGCTTGGCGCTCAATGAACGCACAGGCACTAAGAACCTGTCCCGAAGCCTGGACCCATCACTCAACCTTTTCCTCCGTTATCTCCCCCCTCTCCCGCCCCCCCCACGTACCCCAGCCGCCATTTCTTTTCAGGCCCTGGGCACCAAACCGGGATGCTCTCCAAAGTACATTTTGCTTTGCGCTTCCCGCTCACGCTCCAAAGGCAGCCTGCCCCACCCCCACCCTCCTTTAGGTCCAGGTTAGTTTGTCATCATAACCTGGAGTGCAAGAGAGGAGCACTCCCGAACGCATCTATGTCTCACCGTCGCACTGCGGGCCCCCTCCACCTCGTTTGCTCTAAAATGGATGGGGCTGTGGGCTGAGGGAAGCGAGCCCGCTGCAGGGGTCCTCCTCAGTCCCTCTCTCCACTCCACCCGCTCTGCGCCCCCTCCTCACCAATCTCTCCCAATCCCCCCCCCCAGCTGCTGCTGGTTGCAGCTGCCAACTGCCTCCATCCCTGCCCCAGCTCTGCAGGCACAGCCTTTCCTTACTGACCTGAGAGACCTGAGACAGGCTAGCACTTCCTTGCAGAAGCCCACTCGCTACTGGTTTGCTGCTCCGGACAGCACTGGGAGCTGGTTCTGAGCGGGCACCAGGACTGGACCGCAGGGCGGGCAAGCGGGCGCGGGGGCTGGTGCCCACGTCTGCGCCTGGCCGATCACGTGAACACCGCGTCACCCGAGCTCCCCCCCCCCCCGCCACGCCTGACCCATCTCACCCTCCACGTCCCGGTGGGACTGAGAAGATGAGGACTGTATGCAGTCTGTGTGCGCCAAGGCAAAGCCTGGAGTTGACCTGCATAAGGGAGAGGCTTCTTGCTACCAGGTGTTTTACCTGGTGCATGTCGTGATATACAGCATCTCTGATATGCCCGTTACAGGTGGGACAGTCCATCAGAAAGAGTATTTCACTTTGCCAATAGTGCTCAAATCTTGAACCACAATAACTGGCTTTAAAAACCAATTTTGGATGCAGTGGCACACACCTGTAATTCCAGCACTTAGGGAGTGAGACAGGGGTTTGAGACAAGCCTGGGCTATTGTGAATTCAAGGACTGCTCTGCTACTATCAAAACCCTGTCTCAAAACCAACCTACCAACCACCTAACCCACCAACCAATCCAGTTCTGCCTGAATATAGTGCCTGGCGTTGGTGCCTGACAGGAAAGTTGAGCTGCTATCCTAAACGGCAGTGTTCCTCAGGGTTCGGGCCTCTTGAGTCACCTTCTCTCTCTTCCTGAGTAATTGATCTCTTTCGTTTGCCTCTAAACACTAATGAATCCCAAATCTGTGTCTTCAGGCCATTTGCTCCCCAAATCTCAGACCCCTTTCTGCTTTCGCTTTAGTAATAATAGGAGCATGTTCTCCATACCCTTTCCAACAGAATATATGACATATTTTTTTAAATTCACTAACATGGTAGTTACCAAGAAGTATTTTAGTGACAGCTTAATTTTTCTTTGTGAATTGTCATGTCTTTTCTCCATTTATCTACTGGGTATTTTTTTGTCCATCTCTGTTTTTCCAAGTGTTCCTTATACATTAATGTTATTTTACAGGCTTTAATCTATTGTACATGTTGCAAATATTTCCATCCAGTTTTGCTAGTGGCCTTTTAGCTTTGTCTATGACCTTTTCATGACATGGGTGAGTTTGCTATTTATACACCTGTTTGAATGGTAGAGTACTTAAGTTCCTATGTATGGCTGGGCCCTCCGATACATGCTCTTCATATAGAAAGCACCCTTAAAGGTCTAACAAATAGAATCTTTTAGAGAGTAAAACTCCATCATCCTAGGGCTCTAATTATTCCCAAAGACAATTTCTCAAGTGTAATATGTGTAAGCCAGGAGTGGTGGCGCATGCCTTGAATACCAGCACTTGAGACGCAGAGGCAGGCAGATCTCTGTGAGTTCAAGGTCAGCCTGGTCTACATAGTGAGTTCCAGGACAGATGGGGCTACAGGGAGACCCTGTCTCAAAGAGACCAAAAAAATGATAAAAATATTTTACAATTTATGAAAGACATTTATCCGGATATAGGTCCAAGAATCCCCCCAAATCCTAAACAAAATCAGTAAAAAGTGACTTACATGAAGATATATAATGCAGTAGTTTTCAGCTACCTATATTCAATTATAGTCTAAAAATATTAAATGGAAAATTCTAGAAATAATATTCTAAGTTCTGTACTGTTCTGAGCAGCATGATGAAATCTCATGCCGTCCCATTTCATGACTTTGTTCATCATATTCACACAATATAAGCTTTCTACCTATTAGTCACACTGTTGCTATCTCAGCTATCAGAACCCTTGTGATACTACAGTGCTTGTGTTCAAATAATCATTAATTTACTTAATAATGGTCCCAAAGCACAAAGTTTGTAATGCTTGCAATTCACGTTAAGTAAAAGTCACAAAGTGCTTTTTTAACTGAAAAGCTCCACGTTCTTAACTTACTAAGTTAAAACAAAAATATGTGCTTAGGTTGCTAAAATCTTCTGAGGGTGGGGATGTTACTAGCACCTGTAAGACTCTAAGTTCAGTCTTTAGCACCAGGAAAGGAATTTGTGAGGAAAATAAAATAAAATTAATGATACTTTGCTGCTGTGTTTCAAACCACAAATGTAATGGCCACAGAGCATGGTAAGATGCTTAGTTAAACTACAGGAAAGACATTACATTAAAATACTTGCTACTATCCACATTCAGACACCTATTCTAGGTCTTAAATATGATCCTCCATGAATAAGCAGGGCCTAATGTAGTGAACTTTCAGAGAATTGAAAGCAATGAGAAAAAATTTAAAGTAGCCCCAAAAAAGTTTATGCCTCAAAAGAAACAAGTTAGATTGTTCTGGCTTCTTAGCAGCGACAATGGAAACATGAGGACAGTGCAGTATTGTTAGTGTCTTGAAAAAGTACCAACGTAGAAACTGACAACCAGCAAAAATATCCTTCAAAACTGAAGGTGACAGAGTCCAAAAAAACAAAAAAATTTACCAGTAGCAGATACAAAATATAAGAACTATTAGAAAGTTTGTTTTTCAGTTAAAATAAAAAGTATCTCAGGTAGAAGAGTAGAGATAGAAGAACGAACAATAATTAAAAGGGTAAGCATCTATAGAAATGTAAAATAACATTATTGTGATGCTTAGTATTGTCAAATTAACAGAAGCTAGAATCACTTGGGAGATGAGTCTCAAGACTTGTCTGAAAGGAATTATCTTGATCGCATCAGTTCAGTTGATAAGACCTGCCCACTGTTGGTGTCACCGTTCCCTGGCTGAATCTTGGACTCTCTAAGTGGAGAAAGGGAGCTGAACAGCATACGTGTAGTCAGGCCTCTCTGTCCCTAATTATGGTTGAGATGTGACCAGCTCCTTCAAACTCTTGCTGCTGTGATTTCTCCCCTATGATGGACTGTAACCTGGAATTGTGAACCAAATAAACCCTGCCTCCCTTACGTTGCTTTTTGCAGAGCATTTCATCATAGTAAAAGGAAAAAAAAAAAAAAAAACAACCCAAGGTAACTCTATGAAATAGTAATCTTATTTTCTTATTAACTCATAAATTAAGAGGGCTAAAGTGTTTAATGCACTTGCAATATCTTGGGAGTATGAAAAGTATAAATTGATATTAGCCTTCAAGAGGACAAAAGTGTATGTGATAATTACTGAATGAAGCTTCCATGGTAATAAAGGGATAAAAACAGAAAAATAGTACTAAAATTGAGAAAGATAACATGAATCAGATGGGACAGAGATATGGAACTTGATATAATTGTTAACTTATATCTATTAATATTAGTGACTAAATTAATGAAAATGCTGTACATGTAGTAATTAAAAGATAAATATTTTTAGAAAGTCAACTATATGATTCTTATGAAAGAAATCTTCAGGGGTGTGTGTGTTGGGGGGTAGCTAAATGATAGAATATGTGCTTAGCTTGCTGAGGTCCTAGATTCAATACCCAGCATGTATTCATTCTCATTTGTTTTCTCTCTCTCTCTCTCTTTCTTTTTCTCTCTCTCTGGAATATGAAGATTAATGAATATTGTAAGTGCATGCATAGAAAAAATCGTAGCATAGAAATACTGACCAAAAAGGAAGTCAGTATATTTACATTGATAATAATAACAATAATAATAAAAACAGTTAAAGCAAACAGTATTGCTAGAGATGAGTGCAATTAAATAATATTAAAAAAAATTTACTCACTTATCAATTGGATCTCAAAATAACTTTAAAAAAAGTTTCAGTCCTACAGGGATAAATGAATTTATTTAGTTATTATTTAGTGTTAACACCTCTTTCTCTGTAACTGAAAAAAAAAAAGCAAGTAAAAGAGCAGATACAAATTGAACAAAACAATCTGTAAAACTTGGCCTAAGGGGGCATAGGAAACACTGCACAAACTTTACATTCTTTTTAAATGAATGCAGATAATTTACTCAAATTGAATAAATTCTTGGTCATAAAACAAAATTTGAAATTGAAAATTGAACATAATATAGGGTATTTTTCATAGTGAAAAAAGTAAGAATTTAATAATGAAAGTAATTATAAAAGGCTTGAAATTTAAGTAACAAACTTATAATTCTTTGGAAATTAGAAAATGTTTGAACTGATTGGTAATTAAAACATTTACGTATCAATTATTTTTGGAACAAAAATCATATGAGCTATAGCTGAATCACACCTAGGAGGATACTTATAGCATGGAATATATATATTAGAAGAGACAAAATATTGAAAATCGATGACTCAAGCAGTCAATTTCAGAATATAGAGACAGAAAACAAATCAATTGAAATTATAAGCAAGGAGACATAATTCTAAGAGCAGAAATTAATGAAATAGGAAAGAGACAGAATAAAATGCATCAAAAAATCTCTCAGTTACTTAGGTAACGGCAGTAAAATTAATAAACACACAGATTAACCTAGAAAATAATGAAAATACACAAATAATCAATATGAGGACAAAAAGTAAGAGTACTGCTTCAGGTCCTACAGAAGAAAAAATGTATTAGGAAGAACTTATTGTCAGTAATTTCAAAATTCAGATGATTAAGATAAATTCCTATTAAAATGAAACTTTAAAAAATCAGATCAATACAGAGCCAAGAATGGTAGCCCACACCTTTAATCCAAGCACTCCAGAGGCAGAGGCACGAGGATCTCTGTGAGATTGAGGCCAGCCTGGTTTACACAGCAAGTTCCAGGCCACCTGGGACTACAGGGAGAACTGTTCTCCAAAGAAGCAAAAACAAAAACAAAATGTACAATCAATAAGTATGTTCCAGTGATCTGGATATCACAATATACAAATTTAAATTTCATTTCTTTTTTAAATAAGCAGCTTTAGTGAGATATAATTTACAAATTAATCATTTAATAATATTTTATTATTTTTATTTTATGTATACAAGTGTATTGCCTGTATGTATGTAAGCGCACCTGTGTCCTGCAATGCCCATGGAGATCAGAAGAGGGTGTTGGATTCCCTGGAACTGGAGTTACACGAGGTTGTTAGCCATCATGTGGAAGCTGGGAACCGAACCTGGGTTCTCTGCAAGAGCAGCCAGTGCTTTTAACCACTGAGCCATCACTCCAGCCCCTAAATTAATACTTTTTTAAAGACAAAGTCTTGCTATGCATCCCAGCATAGCAAGACTGGCTTCAAGCTTGTGATCGTCCTACCTTACCATCACAAGTGCTGGGATTATAGATATGAGGCATTGGGCTTGGTTTGAATTCTTCCTTTGTAAAATGTACAATTCCATAGTTTTTACTATACTCACAAAATTTTGCAATCATTCTCAGTATCTAATTTTAGAAAATGTTTTTTTTTCTCAGCAGAAAAATAAACCCTGTGTCCTTTGGTAATGAAATTCCATTCTTCCCTCTTTCAGATCCTGAAAACTACCATTATAGCATTAATTACTGGATTTGCTTAGGCTGGGTATATCATATATGTGGAACATACAATAAAAAATGAGTTTTAAAAGAAAACCAATAACAGATTATTGGTACCAATTTAAAAGACAATATATAAGAATTTTCTTCATTGAACACAAATTCCAGAAGGGAAAATTTGTGATACAGACACAACACCCAATACTGATTTTAGCATTATGTGCATTTGTTACTGTCCACTGGAAAAATCTGAATGAAATACTAGATCTGTCATTTAGTAGTGCTGTGGCCCTCAGGCAATTACTTGAAGTCTCTTTGCACCTCAGTTTCTTCAAACATGCAATGAAAACTAATGAACTTTACATTGTCAGTAAGAGAATTAATACATGCAAGTCATTACTGGAAATAATTTTAGCTACTTTTCATTGCCCCATAATCTTATGCAATAAAACTTTAAAAAATTAAAAATTAGATGGCTTCTGATAAATGACACCCATAGTTGACTCTGGCTGCCACATGCACACACAGGCATGTGAGTATGCATACATACAAGTGCACTTTTGTCTTGGTTTTCTTTCCCTTTGCAGTGATAAAAATACTCTGATAAGGTGCTAGAGAGATGGTTCAAGGGTTAAGAGCGTTGACTGCTCTCCCACAGGACTCGGGTTCAATTCCCAGCACCCACATAGCAGCTAGCAACCATCTGTAACTCAAGTTCTAGGAGATTCGATGCCCTCTTCAGACTCTGTGGGCACTGCACGACATGGATATACTTACACACATGTAGGCAACACACACATATATAAAATAAAATATTAAAGGTATTCCAGTAAAAGCAACTTATGGGAGAAAGGGTTTATTGGTGCACAATTCCAGGTTATAGTTCAGTAAATCAAGACTTCTGGAATTTAAGACAGCTGATAATATTATATCCACAGTTACTAGCAGAGAACAATGAAGTAATGTATGGATGTTAGTGCTAAGCTTGCTTTTTTTCTACTCTTATACAGTTCAGAGTCTCCTTCCTAGGGAATGGAGCTACCCACAGTAATTGAGTCTTTCTACCCCAATTAATGTAATAAAGAAAATCCCCCACAGACTTGCCCACATGCCAACAAAATCTAGACAGTCATTCATTGTTGACAATTAAAAATAACCATCACAACGAGAGAGAGAGAGAGAGAGAGAGAGAGAGAGAGAATCATATTAAGCAAGGAAGAAAAATATACATACTACAGTAATAAAAAAAACCTGGAGTAACTATATAATTCAAAAAGAGCAGGTTTCCGAACAAGGAAAACCAAGGCTATAAAGAGAAAAGTACATATTGAAGGGATTAATTCTCCATCCACTTATAATAATTTGAACATGCATGTACCTAATAGAATGTCAAAATTATGTGTGGCAAAATGTGACCTAACTAAAAAGGAAGGAGAGAAACCCATTACAAGTGCTGCCAAATCCAACATCCCTCATCCAATCAGTAGTTGATAAACGTCAGAAGAAAAATCAACGAGGATATAGTTGATCTGAATGGTACTATCAATCCATCAACATTCTCTAATTGACTCTTGACCTTTGTAGTACACTGCATCCAATGGTAGAACACCACTTTTTCCAGCTTGACACAGACCATTTGTTAGGCCATAAAAAGTCATAATTATTTTAAAAAATAAAAATCAAAAGAGTATGCTATCAACAGATTTAAAATAAACAGCAATACTAGAAAATGTAAGTGGAAAACCCAAATATTTTGGAAATTAAACATACTTGTAAATAGTACATGAATCAAATGAGAAGGCTCATGGGAGGTGTAACCTATTTTCAAATAAATTAAAATAAAACATAGTGATACTATAGGTAGCAAAAGCAGTGCTTATGGAGTAATTTCTAGATTAAAAGCACTTATGAGAAAAAAAGACATAAGATCAATAATACAATCTTTACTTTAGGAAACAGAAGAGTAAAGCAGGCAGAAAAAATAACAATTTAGAGAATAAATCAATGAAAGTGAAAATAGTAAAAGAATACAGGGAATTGGTGAAACCAAAAGACGGCTCTTTAACAGGGTAAAACTTGACACATCTCTTGCCAGGCTATCCACAAACAAAAAAGAGGACTCAAATTAACTATATCAAAAATGAAAGTATAGTTTTCACTGCTGACCCCATGAACAATAAAAATGTAATAAAAGAATACTATAAATAACTCTATGCCTACATACTTGCATATTAGATGAAATGAATCAATTTCTTGATAGTCACAGACTACCAAATCTCAGACAAGGAGAAATAAATGACAGATGCTTGCATCTGTTAAATAAATTGAATGCTTAATTAACAGCCTTCCAAATATTGAAATCTTGAGGACAGTATGATTTCATTAGTGAATTCCATCAAAAGTTTAAGAAAGAAATTAGAAAAGTTCTCCACAACCCATTCCCTAAAATAGAAGCAAGAAACAATGCTTCAGACCCATCTCAGGCTGGTATTATCATAATTCCAACACTACAGGTCAATATCTCTCATGAAAAAAGATATAACATCCCCAATAAAATGTTGACAAATTAAATCCAATAATGTATTTTAAATTATACAAAGTTGGCTCATCATTTAAAAATCAATCCATATAATCTGTCTCATTAATAAACTAAAAGACAAAACCATAATATGACCACATCACCTAATGCAGAAAAAGCATTTGACAAAATGCACCACCAGTTCATGATAAAAGCACTAAAAAAGAATTAGAGGAAATTCTTGAACTCTGTAAAGAACATCATCAAATCCTTATGTCTAACATCATAGTTAATGCTGACAAAATGATAATTTTCACCTTAAGGTCAATAATAAGGAAGACAGTACACCCTTCTTAATTAACTTTGAAACTTCATACTGAAATTTCTAGGTAGTGCAACATGAAAAAACAGAAATGAAACATACATAGATTGGAAAGAAGAAAACAAAACAATCTTTATGTGCAAATGACATGATTGCCTATGTTGAAAATGCTGAAGAACTGACAAACTCCTGGCTACCAAGTCTCAACATAAAGGTCAGTACAGAAAAGCCAGTTGCATTCTGATATAACAGCAATGAACAACTGAAATTTGAAATAAAAAATATCAAGTTTTTTGTCTTCTCAAGTTAGGTCTCCTTGTAGTCCCAGGTGGCCTGGAACTCACTATGTATACCAGGCTGACTTTGAACTTACAGAGATCCACCTGCCTCTGACTCCAGAGTATTGGGATTAAAGGCATATGCCACCATGCCCAGATCCATGCTTTTCAGTTTCTAATTTCAGTGGTTCATTGCAGGGCCTGAATATGACCAAAATACAGTGCATGAAATTCTCTGAGAATCAATAAAATAGTATTTAAAACTATGATTTAGAATAGCATTCCCCAAATACAGAATGTGATGAAAAATCTTAATGTATTATAAATATGTGAAATGATGATACTGAAAAGATGAGAGGAATAAGATGCTGACAGTTAAATTTGGAATTTAGTGATATCTATAAGAGTCAAGGGAAAGAGAACTACATTTGGTACTCTGGTAAAGTGTTTTGGGAACCCATTATAAGTGTATACTGGAATTAAACAATTAACAAAGTGTGTGGCAGAGAATGAGGAACAAGTTTATCACATTGGGAGCAGAAGGCTGCACACAAGCAAGGGAAACCATAATGAACCATTCAATAGTTGACTGCAATTGAAAACATTAAAATAAACTCATGTTATTTATATAGATACACAAATGACATGTTTGCATATTCCTGTATATTTACTTTGCCTTCTTAAAAATGCAAGGTCTCATGTAGCTTCAGCTGGCCTTGAAATCACTAGATAGTTTAGAATTGCCTTAATCTTTTGATCCACTTCACTTCACCTGTCAAGTGCTGGAGTTACAGGTGTGCATCAACTCACTTGGCTATTTTCTTTATAAACACTCACACATATGGATGCATACATGGGCTACTATATATGCATGCATCTAGTAGGTTTTTTTTTGGATGAAAGGATCAAGAACTAATGATATCCATACAGCAATGAGTATGCTTAGCATAAAAATTGTCATGTTTTAAATATTATTCATAAACAAAAATATCATTGGTTCCTTAAGAAATGGATTAGTCTAGGAATTTGGCAAGAAATATGCAAGATAAAGCAAGAACATCTTTTTGTTGTTTTGGGATGTGGGGCCTGTCTATGGAGCCAAGGCTGGCTTCAAACTTGCCATGTAGTGCACACTGGCCTCAGATATGAAATCTTCCTGTCTCAGCCTCTCCTGGGTCAGGATTACAGGTATGCCATACTATACCTGGCAGCTTATGTGTCAGAAGGTACTAAAAACTCATAATGCAGTGATAAAAATAAATGAGTGCAGGAGCCAACTGAAAATTCTCCAAATGCATAAGGAAAAAAATGATTTGAGCAACAAAATATGTAACTTCTCTATAGAGAAACCTTACAGACACAGTCTAATCCCAGTGACAAAGGTTAATTTAGCATCATTAGTGATTAGTAATATTGATATGTATCTTTTACATGATGTAACAAAAATAGCATTTTACCAATGTGGTCTTCCTCCCCCAAAACATTAACACCTATAAAAACACAAGACAAACAAAGCAAAACAAATAGTGAAACAGTAAATACCTGACCAATACCTTTCAAATGTGTAAAGGTCAGCAAAAACAGGGAATATTTCAGAAACTCTCACAACCAAGAGCCTATGGAGAGATGGTGAAAAAATGTAATGAGATCATGGATTAGGGAAAGAGAATCAGGGTAATTGGAGTAAAGCATGTACTTAAGTAAATGATAATGCATCAGTATGGATTCATTATGACAAATGGACCCTGTCAATGCAGGATGTTAATAAGAGTGGCTACTTGGTATGGAATACATGGAAATTCTGTATTATCTTTGTAAAAATTCTTTAAATTTACAAATGTCCTAAGATAAAGCTTATTTTAAAGATACTATTAATATTGGAAAGCGAGGTGTGTAGTCAAGGGGCTTGGCAATGCAGGTAAGTGAAGTCCTGGAGGAGCTGTTGTGGGGTGGGGGATGGAAGTATAGGGAAGGGAAATTCCAAAGGAGTTAGGCAGGGCAGGGGGCAGGGCAAAGAGGAGTCCTGCTACATCTATGCAGACACAGGCAGCACTAAATGAACTCAGTGGGTTAAAAATAAAGAAGACACAATGTTGGGTGGGTATAGAGGTAGGGGTGGATCTTAGAAGAAGGGGATGAATATAATAAAAATATATTGTATGAAATTTTCAAAGGAAATACAATATTATTTATAAAGAAAGCACATGAAGTTTGGAGGGGAAAGTCATGGTAGGAGGAATTGGGAGGAATTGTTGGGGAGGGAATGTGGGATGAATTTAATCAAAACACATTATATGCATGGATGAAATTCTCAAACAGTAAAAAAGTGATTAAAAATGAAAAGTAAAAGTACTATCAATAAAATCAAAGACTACTGAAGATCTATGGGAAAAGTTTCATAGAAAGAAGGGGCCTTTGAAATAGCAAGGCAAGGCTTAACATACCTTTCCTAGGAGAAAATTACTAACAAAACATAGTAGAAAAGAGATTACACAATAGTAGGTACTATATATCAGGGCAAGCTAAGTCTACTGAAGATAAAGAAGGACATAGTTTTGCTTTACTTCATTATGACCTCTAGCTCACTACCACCGGGAGGGAACTTAGTGGGGGGGAATATCCTAGAAAAGAAGCACACTTCCAGGGAGACATGTCACGACCAAGAGGGAGTGCTATACACCTCTCAAATACCTGGATTTTTTTTTTCTGGGCATGGGCGAGACTTCTCTCAGTTCTCCCCCAAATATCTGACCAGGTATTTGTTATGCTAGTACAGACACAAGGTACGGGACAGTCAGGACACTTAACTTCCATTGTCCCTTACTAGATTATCTCCAGAACCCTAGATGGAAAGTTTTATCCTCATTTCACAAATGAAAAGTTTGTACCTTACAGAAGTAGATCCGGAGTTACCTTTAGGTTAATTCTCTCAGCACGGAGAGATACTATTTTTTTCCTCCTATTTTACAACCTGAAAATCTAAGTATTAAATGACTCTATTGCCTTTATAGATTAACTGGGCAATTTTTTAATTGCTTATGTACTATTACCTGTCTTTTATATTTTATTTCTACCTCCTTAAATTTTAGGAGACAAATTGGGAATGAACACAACAACAACAGCAACAGCAACAACAACAACAACAACAAAACCAGCAATAGAAAACCTGTTGATCTTTTAGTGACATAATATTCAGAGTTGTTTTCTCAATATAGAACACTGAGCATCTTTTGCAATTTTACAAAAGCAAGCTGATGCCAACTATGTGGTTCTGCAGGTTGTATTGTTCTGAAATTGTACAATTCACTAAGAATATATTTCCTTTCAACGAACATAAACCTGCTAGTGAAACCTGGAACACTGCAGCAGGGTCAGAGGGGCTGCTGGTAACAGAAGGAATGCCTAAATCAAAGAAAGCAGCAGCATAAGCTTAGAGCACTCCGCCCAGAAAATGCCGCAGGGACATTACACATAAGGAATGTCTTCAATGTCCCTGCGTGGAGCCCTGCAGCCACCCCTGAATTCCCTTGGGCCCCTTGAGTGGACCTGGTCCTGTAAACTTCTTTGCATATAAAAAAATGTGCCCCGTTTTCAGCTTGTCCTTTCTCTCCTCGTCCTTTACCTTGGCCATGTTGTCAAATTTCTAATCATGTCCTCACTGCTGAAGTTCATATCATGGATGGCCTCTTCATACTCCTTGAGGAAGCAGTTCTGCAGCTTGTTGGTTTTCTTTTAGTTTTCCTGGGCGCATGGTCCTCAGCTGGGCGCTTTTCTGCCCAGCTCCTCTTTCACTTTCTGGCTTCCCCTCTCTCGCTGGCTTTCCCCCCTGCCCTGCATTTCTCTCAAGCTCTGGCGTTTCCTGACCCCTTGGCATTTCCTCATCTGCCTTTCCCTGGTTTTCTGAGATGGCCTTGTCTTCCCGAGTACCAGCTACTTCTGTCTGTCCCTTCTCCTGAGGATGTCGCTCATTTTTCATCTGTCCTTGGTTTGAAGGTGTTCCTCCCTTGTCACTGAAGAGTTCTTCCATGTCCAGATTTCTCTTTTCCTGTGCTGAGGGTAGAGGTGGGGGTTGGGAAAGAGGAGACAGTGAGAAGTTGTGGGAGACTGAGAAGCAGGTGAGGACACAGGCTGATTTAATTTTGGCACCTGAGCCTTGTGAGGGGTCCTAATAGCTTGCCTGCCCTCCAAGTGTGCCTTCTGTCTCCACCCCTCCCTCACAGGTGAGACATCTGTGGTCTGGCAGGCCTTGCCACCTTCTCTGTCCCTCTTCAGTGTGGCAAGCTTTCTGGGTTAGGGCGGGAGAAGGGGAGACCGGGAGAGCATATTTGCCTGTGTTGCTGTCTATGCAGCGACCATCTACTGAACTGCAGGGATTCTGGACAGGTCGCTCCTCCTTTTTAGGTGCCACAGAGTGCTGGGAACAGCAGAAATGAAGACCAGCAGACACAGGGCCAGAGAGGCTGTGTGTTCAGTGGAAGGCAGAAACAGCAAAACTGTCCTGAGTTCCACTCTTGTCCCCAACCTTTTATTTTTTCCACCCTTGCCCCCTCTCCAGTCGCCATTTCTTTTAAAGTCTTCAGCACCAAACCGGATCCTGTCCAAACTCCAAACTATTTTCGGTCTATCAGTCTTCATGTTAGGTCCTGGTGGCAACTCAAGACCCCACCTTGGCTCTAAGCACCTTTATGTCCTGAATGACAGAATGTTTTTTCCCATGCCCTGCCTTCTGGGCTTTCCCTCCCCCTCAACCCCAGTCCCAGATTCAGACTCAAAGAAGGGCAGAGGAGGGATCTAGAAGGCAAGCGGGGTCTACTCGTGGGAGATTCTGACTTTGCCCAGAGCCTGCAAGCTCACCAGTCTCCACCATTTCTCCACTGCCATCACTATCTGCACTCTAGCCAGCCAACTTACCCCAAACCCCACCTCCAAACTTTCCCTCCAAGGACCCGGTGGGCTTTGCCCACCCAGCATACCCTCTGTGTGCAAGGCCACACTCTCTCTAGGACAAGTGAAAGCAAAAATTAGGAGTTCAGGGACCCAAGAGTTTGCTCTGGGGCTGCATGGTAGGGGGCAAAGACAGGACACACCAACTGGCAGGTCACACACCCTCTCTCTGCCACAGATACCTCTCATCTCTTGAGTTCTGTTTTGGTTTTCCCTTATTAGTAAGTTGGCCAATGACAAAATTTTAATGAAAATCACAATGTTTTTTGTTTGTTTGTTTGTTTGTTTGTTTTTAATTGGGCTAGACAGTCTACGGGAAGAGTTTTGACAATGTTACTTTCAAATCCTGGTTCAGGAAACTATACCCATGAAATTGAGTGCTACAAATGTGAACTTAAATATTTAATATTGTTTGGACAGTAGAAGATTGTACTTTCAAAATTGTAGGAATCCCCCTGTAACAATATGAATTTCCTTTTTCCTGACCCTTAAACATTTTCTACTGAACAAAAATGAAAATTTAAGTTTAATAAAATAAACATTAATTTATTTTAAATGAAAAATTAAATATCGAAGAATAAAAACCAGACCATATGCAGTAATTGACCTGTGGCCACAATGAGATACCACTTAGTATCTCCTGGGGTGAGTAAAATAAAACTGAGATTTTATAAGTGTTAGCAAAAAGAGAAATTGAAACAATCATGTACTACAGGTGAGATTGTTGAAGTTCATTTGCTTGGAAAATAGTCTGCCAGGTCCTCATAATGTTAAATATAGAGTTACCGTGTATTTCAGTAATTCCCACATAAATATATACTCAAAGGAAAAGACAACATATGTCCTCACAAACACTTGAATGCACATATGACTGGAAGCATATTGCCTGTAATCATAAGGTAAAAATATTACATATATTTATCACCTGATTAATTGACAAATTTACAATGATGTATTCATGTATTGGGATATCATTCACTGGGTGAAAGGGATTAAATTCAGCTTCTGGCATAATAGATATCACAGTCTCCTGTGACTTCTGTTAGTGTTTGTTTTCGAGGTGTTTTCTGGTTGGTTTTGTTTGTTTGTTGAGAAAGTTTCTCTCGTTGACCTGAAGCTTTCCAAGTAGATAGGCTGGCTTTACTGACTGAGCTAGTTCCTCAGTCTTTCTTTTCTTTTTTTTTTTTTTTAGACAAAGAGTCTCACTGTGCATTCTTGGGTAGCCTAGAACTGACTATATATACCAGACAGGCCTCAAATTTACTGTGATTCTCCTGACTCTGACTTCTGAGTGATGGGATTACAGGTATGCGACACCATGCCTGTCTTTTGTTGTTTTGCAGACAGTCTCATTGTATAGATCAAGATGGCGTGGATCTCACTATATAACTCCTGCACACTTGTGGCAATGTTCCTGCCTTATTTGAGTGTTGGGATTTGAGCTGTGAGCCACTGTGGTCAGCTTCCTGTGACTTTTTAATCCATACAGTATATTGGAAATCATTTTGTGTAACTTTTCAGACTTGAACAGACCACATCATAAACATCTGCCTGATATTCTTAGACTGTTCACCCTGTAGGAAGAAGCAACCACATAATAACCTTTTGCCTTCTTAGAGACAAAAAAGGCCATACAGAGGCCTGCACGGGCTCTCTGTTGGACAACTCCAGATTATTGCTACTCCAATAGGTAGCAGTAACTTCCACTATGTGAGTGAACCCTTTTGGATTTCCAACCCAGTATTGCTTTCACATAACTGTGCTCCCTACAGCTGACGTCTGCCCTCAACATCAATAGAGACCCCAACTAACAACCTAGCAGCTGAAATTGTCCTGAAAGTTAATTTTGGAGTAGTTTGTGATATACAAACAATAAATGGAATGGTGCATATAAAAATACATTGTTAACAGCAGGAGTTTGACTGGGGGTGTAACTCAGTGGTACAGTATGTCTCTAGTATGTGTGAGACCCCAGTTTCAAGTCTAGCATTGCAAAATATCTAATATATTAGGAGTAAAGAAAATTATAGTTACCTCACAAAGCCTAAAACATTTGCCATGTGGCCCTTTATAGAAAAAGTTTGTTAACACAGCTCTTAATCCAAAATAAACAACATAAATCTCTACCTACCACTGCCATCATCATTAAGATATACTATTGAGTGGGTACTATTATAGATGCACATTAGGATGCAGGTTTCATTTTATTAATTTGGGGAGGTAAACTTTGATTTTTATATAATTTTAAAATCCAGAAAATCCATTCCAGGTATTTTTGAAACAGCCACTTCCTGAGTGCTAAAAACCAATAACCTAAAATTTGATGTCCCTGATGTAGTGGAGTCTAGAATTCAGACTTAGTACTTTACAAGAGCATTCAACTTCTTGTAGATCCAGTTGGTCTGCCCATCTGTGGAATATGTGAGACTGGAGAGTAGTCAAAAGATTGAAAATAGCAAGAGTTGGGAAGGACACAAAGTAATACACACACACACACACACACACACATACACACACAAACACACATACACGTGCGCACACGCACGTGCGTGCAAGCACAGTGAAAGTATAAATGGATATGACCACATTGAAAAACTGTTAATATCTACTAATGCTATGAGTAATGTATGTTGAGACTTAGCGGTTGCACTCCTGGTACCAGTCAATAGAGATTAATCATTATATCCATCAACAGGAACAAGATTAACCATTAAAGCAATGAAAAATTTCAGCAATAGAAGAATTATGTTGCAGTCCTATAAAGCACTAAAATGTGAAGTAAAAATGAATAGTTTACAGTTATGAACAACAATATGTAGTATCAATGCAACAGATACCACATTCATTCTTTCATTATGACCTCTTTATTTCTCTCCTGTTTACAAAACTAGATACCCGTGAAGTTAATAATATGTTGAGGTTTACGGTCACAAGAAAAAATTCAGACAGAAGGAACAGCAGAGGTAGTCCCTGGAACTCAGCCGAATACCTGATAGTCCTAGGTGCTGGCGTTTGTTAGGAGAAAAAATATGCTTATACATTTTTACTTTGAATTAAACAGCAATATGAAAACCAAGGTAATTCAAGGAAATCAACAATACATTGTTTTTTAAATCACACTATGTGTTATGAAGCAGGCAGAGAAGCCCAGCATCTATCAGTCTAAAGGCTAGATTTTTATGGCAGTTAATGCTGTATCCCTTAGTCTATTTTGTAAAACACAAAATTAGAACAAGACTAAGTGTCAGATGTACGAATTGTCCATTCTGGTCTTTCAATTCAAGCCTCATTTTTGTCTAGTTATTCTAGTATATTGGTCTCTTGTATACAAAAATATGTTAACCCACTCACTCTGCCAAGTTACAATGCACTTTAATGTTCATTCATATCATGTTTATTTACTTTATGAGGTTGCAAAAGCAAAATGAATGAAATACTATGACTTTCCTAAACTAGTTGATATTTTTAATTTTTAATTTTTATTTACGTGTATGTGTTTATGTGAGTGTATGTACGCAGGTAGCCAAGGAGACCAGATGAGGGCAGGGCACCTTCCTTAACTTCTCTGGTTAACAAAAAGAATTTTTTTTTTTTGAGACAGGCCTTTCATGTCACCCAACTGGCCTAAAATTCACTGTGTAGACCAGCCTTGCCTCCATCTCATAGATTCCACTTGCTTCTCCTTCCTATGTATAGGGATTTTCTATGGTATGGCAACGTATCAAGTGCAGAAATAGATGTAGCAATTGATCAAATTTCTATTAGAATATACATTAAAGAGATTTTTAAATTTTTATTTTATTTTTAATTTTATGAATGTGTGTGTCTGTGTGTGGGCATGTGGACCTATGTGTGGGTGCCAGTGGAAGCCAGAAGAAACCGTTGTATCTCCTGGAGATAGAACTACAGGTAGTTGTGAGCTGCCTGATGTGGGTCGTGGGAACCATATTCAGGTCTTCTGGAAGAGTAGGGAGCACTCTTAAGCACTAAACCATCTCTCCATGCCCAATTTTCAAATATTTAAATAATTTAATGTCATGATGTTTTTGAGAATTACATTGTTCATATGATTTTATAATGGAAATTTTATTCCAAGAATCTGATTAATTGAAATTAATATATCAAAATTTCCTAGCTTTAATGTCTGATACAATAAATGTTGACAGACATGTCCATATTTTAAAACTAAAATTCCATCATTTCTATGACTAAAAATATTCTTTTATCCTAGTGTTTTTTTTGTCAAGAAAGGAGAACCATTCTTTCTTTTCTTGTGCCAGACAATATACATTTGCATGCTTATAGACAGGAATTATTTACATTGTTCTCATTTACAGCTTACAATGTTATCATAAAGCTCCTATATAATCAAAACCAAACAATCCAGAAGATATTGTAGGTAGCACATATGTTTCCTTTGACGAAGTTTTTTTCTCTATAAGACTGTCCATTTATGATAAACATTAATCTCTACTAATGATTATTCTTGACCAGAAAATAAAGATGATCTCCTTAGCTTTGCCTTCATAATTTACATAGGTGAAACAGGAATGCTAATTTGCCATATAGGAATTCCTTAGTTTTCTTTGCAAAGCATTTGTATGATTATCAGTTTGAAATTTTTATTGGGTAAAAGTAAATAATATAAAACTAATCATTTAAACTATTTTTGGTATGCGATTTAGTGACATAAAATACATTCACAGGCATCAGTAGTGTAAAAATATACTATTTACACGCTTTTAAAAGTATTTTATTTATTATTTTATGTGTATAAGTGTAGTGCCTGAATGTAGGTAAGTGCACCGTGTCATGCAGTGCCCTCAGAGGACAGAAGAGGCTGTCGGATTCCCTGGAACTAGAGTTATGGACAGTTGTTAGCTGCCATGTGGGTGCTGGGAATCGAACCTGAGTTTTCCATAAGAAAGTCAGTGTTCTTAACCACTGAGCCATCGCTCCACCCCACTAACTTTTTAAAAAAATCTTTTTTGAGACAGGGTCTCCCTGTAGCCCCAGCTGGCCTGGAACTCAGTATGTAGACCTGGTTGGCCTTGAACTCACAGATATCCACCTGCCTCTGTTGCCCAAGTGCTGAGATTAAATGCATGAGCCACCACACCTGGACTTGCAGGTTAACTTTTAAAAAGAGAATTACCTTACTGTTCTGCATACTGGCCACAACAATTTATTAATTTACTACCAATGCAAAGAAATTCTAGTTTCTCCATATCTTTGCCAAAACTTACAATTTCTTAAGTTTGTTTTGTTAATAATGATAGATGTTTTCATATGGATAATCACAGGGGGTGGTATCTAATTGTGATTTGATTTTCATTTTCATAATGATTAATAATGCCAAATATATTTTAATGTGATTATTGGTAATCTGTATTTTTTTGAGAAATAGCTATTCAAATTATCTGCCTACCTTTTTATTGGATTTTTATGGTTCCAAACTTGAGGTAGAAGAGTTCTTTATATATTTCAGATTTTAATTCCATATAAGATATCCAAGTTGTGGGGCTGGAGCGATTGCTCAGTGGTTAAGAGCATTGGCTGCTCTCACAGAGGACCTGAGTTCTATTCCAAGCACCCAAATGGCAGCTAACAACTGTCTGCCACTCTAGTTTCAGAGTATCTGATACCCTTTTCTGACTTCTGTGGGCATTGCGTGACATCGGTTTACTTACATATATGCAGGCAATACACTTATACACATAAAATAAACACAAAGATAATAAATAAAACATTTCTAAAAAGATATACCAGTTGTAAATACTTCCTCCCATTCCATTTGTTGCCTTCTAATGGATTGATAGTGTTCTTTCATGAATAAAGATTTCTTTTATTGTAGTAAAGTTCAATTTATCTTTTTTTGTGCAGCCAGTGTTTTGGTATCAAATCTAAGGATTTCATTACAAGCACAGTACCACAAAGGTACTTTCTTTTATTGTTTTCAGAGAGGGTTTGTTTATTTATGTATAGTCCTCTGCAGCCAAGCTAGCCTTGAAATTTCTATGTAACCATGGATGACTTTGTGTTTCTTATCCTTCTGCATCTGCCCCCTGAATGATTATAGGCATGTACCACCAAGTCATGTTTTATGGAGTGCTAGGGATGGAATCCAGGCCTTCCTGTACACTAGGCAAGCACTTTACCAACATTAACATCCATTAAAAGAGTTTTATAGTCTAACTTTTAAGATTATGTTTTTATCTATTTTGAATGAATTTCCATATATAGTATAAGGAAAGACTTAACTTTGCTCTTTACCATGTGGACATTTAGATTTCTAAACAAGATTGGTGTAAAAATGCTTTTCATAAAAATATTTTAGTTTTATTTATCTGTAAGTATGCCTGTGCACATGTACAATGCATGTACATGTGCATTAAGATGCGCACAGAGGCCAGAAGAGGGCATCAGATACCCTGGAGCTGGAGTTACAGACAGTTGTGACCCACCCAGCCTCCATGCTGGGAACCGAACATAGGTCTTCTGCAGGATCAGCAAGTGCTCCTTAGTGCTGAGCCATCTCTCCAACTCCTCAAAGACTTCTTTCAAAATATTTTATTTATTATTTTTATTTTATGTTTATGAGTGTATTGCTTGCATATATATATATATATATATATATACATACACACATATACATACATACCTAGGTCATGCAGTGGAAGTCAAAAGAGGACACTAGATATCATGAAACTGGAGTTACAGATGGTTGTTAGCCACCATGTGGGTACTGGGAAACAAACCTAGGTCCTCTGCAAGAACAGCCAGTGCTTTTAAGCACTGAACCATCTCTCCAGGCCCCCAAAAGTGAGTTCTTAACTTGCTTAATAATCTGGGCTTCCTCATTAAAAATCAATTGATATAAGTTCATATGATCAAGTCCCCAGAGTCCTGGAAGACTCTGATCCTTATGTTCATGCACCAACCCTGGCTCTTACAATCTTTCCACCCCCTCTTCTGCAATGATCCCTGGGTCATGGATGGCTGAGGTTTAATATAGTAGTCCTACCCAGGGACACACACTCTTCTTTCTCTTATTTTCTACACATAGCATGCTTGTGGAGGTCAGAGGACAGCTTTCAGGAGTTTGTCCTTGCCTTCCCCATATAGGTTCTGGGAATTGAATGCAGGCTATTAGGCCTGGTGGCAAGGACCCTTTTGTACTGAGCCATCTTGCTGACCCAAAACTTTAGGATAATTTTTGAAAAAAAAATTGGTATTTTGATAGAAATTTTACTAAATCTATAGATCACTTTGGTTATTGGTGACATCTTAGCAATATTAAGTCTTCTAACCCAGGAATATGGGTTGCATTCCATTTTATTATGTCTCCTCTAGTTTAGTGTGGTAGTTTGAATGAGACTGTCTCCCATAGGCTCCAAGTATTTTGACATTTTGTCCCCAGTTTGTGGCACTGTTTTGGGAGGTCTTAGAAGGTGTGGCCATGTTGGAGGAAGCATGTAATTGGGGGTGGGCTTAGAGAGTTAAGTCTTGCTGGATCTCAAGTTGCTCTCTTGCTTCCTGTGCCTGCTTGGAGATGTGAGAGCTTAGTTTCTGCTCCTACTCCAGCCACTTCTGCTGCCATGCCTTCCTGCCATGATGAACTCTTGCCCCTTTGTAACGGTAAGCTTAAATAAATGCTTCTTTTTATAAGTTCTCTTGGTCACGGTGTTTCTATCACAGCAACAGAAAAGTGACTAATACATTTAGTAACATTTTGTAGGTTTTTGTGTAGGTGTCTTTTGTCTGTTAGGTTGTTTATTCCTATTTTATTCTTTGTGATATAATTGCTAATGAAATGGTTTTCTTTTTAAAGTTCTCTTTCTTTTTAAAAAATTTTTAATTAATTTTTAACTTCTCAGATTGTACTGTTTATCTCTAGAAGTTCATTTAGGTGTTTTGCATTTTCTGTAAGGCACAGGTAAGTCTAGACTTGGGATATAGAAGAGTAATGGAAAAATGATGAAACTCTCTTGGTGCCTGGGAACGGGAATGGTCCATTGTCAAGGTCTGGGTGCACAGGAACACATGTGGAAACAATACCATAGCTGGCCATTGAAGGAGGTGGGAAGTCCATTGTTGAGAATCAGTCCTCCCAAGACTAGAATCTGTAAATGACAGGAACCTCTCCTGTCCCAGCATAAGCCCAGCACGGAGGCAAAACCACTGCCATGCACAAACTAGGTCCTTGGGGAAGGTTGTTCTGGGGAACACAGCAACTCAGAGAAGGCTGAAACTGTTGCCCAACATCAGGAAGTCCTCCACCCTCCAATTTGCTCCACCATAACCCTAGGGGAATATGGAACCATGCTTCCTGGTTGGAGACCACAGCTTCAGGCTCATTGGAAGGGACCACAGCTCCAGCTCAGTGGGGGTGGGGGGAACCACAGTTCCAGGTTTACAGGAGGGGACCACAGCTCCAGGTTCACAGGAAGGGACCACAGTCTCAAGTTCATGGGAGAGGACCACCACTCTTGTTCACATAAGGGGACAAGAGCTTCAGGCTCAAGGGAGTGGTCATAATTTAAATTACATTAGTTCCTACTATTTTTCCTGCCCCCATCGCTCTTTCCACAAGATTACATTTGTGTTTAAGAAAAGTGAATTTTGGTTTCTGTGCAACAAACAGAGGCAACAGTTGCTTGCTGACTTGGAGGGGCATGAAATGCTTCTCACTATTCTCATCCTCATCATCACTGACCACATCACCTTAGGCCATTTTTACCACAGCGCATTGTGCCTGCACCTCACTGTGCTGAGGGCTGCCATTGCCACCATTGCCCTGGTTTCTGAGGCCACGCTGTGGCCATCTTCAAATTACTTTCCTTTTAAACACTTAATTTTCTTCAAATCTTTTTCATTTTAAACATTTAATTTTTAAAAATTATTTTATTTATTATTTTATTTTATGTGTATGAGTGTATTGCATGTGTGTGTATAAGTACACCCATGTCATACAATGCCAGTAGAGGTCAAAAGAAGGCTTCAGATTCCCCTGGACCTGAAGTTATGGATGATTGTTAGCCACCATGTGGGTGCTGGGACTCGAACCTGGGTCAGGGCATCAGATCCCCTGGAATTGGAGTTACAGATGGTTGTTAGCTGCCATGTGAGTGCTGGGATCCAAACCTGGGTGCTCTACAAGAGCATCCAGTGCTCTTAACTGGTGCTCCAACTCTCCAGACCTGACATTTAAAAAGTTTTGAATGATGAATACATGTGTGTGTCTGTATGGTGTGTGCATATGAGTGCAGTGCCCACCAAGACAGTTTCTAACACTAGGTTCCATACTATCAGCCTTCATTTGCTATCTGCAACTGCTCATACCCGATTAAACAAGCATAATTAGCAAGTATTGTATTTTAGGCAAACACAGCTTGCCAATTATATACTAATAAAAAAGTCAGGTTCTTAATAGAGCCTATATAAACAATTATCTTTTGATAAAAATGAGAATGTTCAATTCAAATTGGTAAATTTTACAGAGAATGGGAGAGCAGTGGGTAAAAATATCATTTGAAAAATTTCATTTTACAATTCCAAGTCCCCTAAATTTTTATGGGTTCAGGAAAATATAAGAAAGGCAAGACTAGGACATACACACCAATGACCACAGCTTTGGTGAGCCTGGAATGTGGGCATCAGTCTTTATTCTGGTGCTGGACATGATTTGGGAATATCAGGGCATCAGTTTCAACAAGTCCACACAACAAATGAAAACAAGACCTGGAGAGGTTCACATTGCTGGTTTAGAGTCAACTGAAGACTCAAAAGGGAACAATAAGGACAGAGTAGACTCTGAATGATGCATTTGAGATTAGTCTGGTACTCTTTGGAATTATCCAGTCAATATTTCTATTTGATTCAATGGCCTACTGACTATTACAATAGAGACAGAATGTTAAATAAGCAGACCAAAGTTAAATTCTTTATTTATACTTGTATATAAGAAAAATGTAGCATTACTTCCTTTGAAGTTATTTTAAAAAATAATATGCAGACTATTTATTTGGGGAAACAGCTGCTTTCCAGCACATAAACAGCTTTATATGCATCTAGACAGATTTTGCAGACAAGGCCTGGACACTGCTAATCTACAGCTTGGGAGAATGCTTCTTGTTCCTCCCAGAGTGTGAGGTGACCACTACAATTTTCCATGCAGCTGTTGTCACACCACAACCCCCCTCTTCCTAACTCATGAGAGTCTGTCACTACCTCTTGGGTTCTGATAAGGTTTGTGCCTTGTGATTCACTTCTTTTGGGCATAGCTGTAGGCTATGAAACTGTTTTGCTCCATGACAACTTAGAGTCATGCTGTACCATTTAAATTGCAACCATTTGAGCTCTTGTTTTGCCCAATGCAAGGAAGAAAGGGAACTATTACATTTGACTACTTAGCCTTTTAATGCCTATGTGAGTCAAAAAGCCTCTGGGTGTGAAAGAGACTCACTGATTCTTAATTTAATCTTTGTCTCCCTATCTTTGTGTTGACATCCATATCCACAGGGCTCTGAGACAGTCTTCCTTCTCTGAAGATGCAAATTCGGGCCTGTGACTGTAGAATCATCAGCGAAGTATGAGAGTAAAGCAAGAAGTGCTTGAGGGGGAGAGGGGTTTAAAATGGCTGTGGTCCATTCACCAAAGGTAATTTTTTGAAGCAAAATTACAGATGCATCATAATAAAAGTAATGCAACTGACATGAAATTTGCTTGTTTCCAAGGCAACACATGCAATAAAATCATCCCACAAAATGTTAGAAAAAATGTGTATATTGATGATTTTTCATTCCTCTATTGTATAGTTGTTATTTCTGGTTCACAAACATTAGAAAGGAAACAACTTGAGATATGGCATATAATTATTTAGGCACCTAATGTAGCATCATTGTATGAAGCAGCAATAAATATTAAGAGAATATCAAATGAAGAGATACAGTATGTCAGTGATAGGTTCCAAACACCCACATTTTCATAAAACTGTACAGAAAACTTTTTACCAGTATAGGTACACAGATTTAACTGGAAGTTATTGCATAATTTGAAGTCTTTACTATACATTGTGTTTCTGAATTTCATCTATAGTATACATACCCAAGTTCCCTTATTATTACAGATGTATGGCATTGTATGCTTGTATTATGAAGGTTAGTGCTGTTTTAAGATGCGGTCCAGAGGCCTTACTTGTGTAGATTTCCTTATGGGCAACTGTCAAGTGCCCTGATATATACTTGTGGGTCCATTTGAGATGATTTCAGATGGGAACAATCTGTAAAATATAACCAGAGTTCTCCACAAATTTGTCCCCGGTCACAGTCCAAGCAGTTGTGTATTAGAAGTCACATTGGCCTATGATGATTTTCTGATCCACTCACTGGTGTTTGTGTCAAGTGTATGAAGACTATGATAGCAGCTTTTACACTTGGGAGAGAGCCTTTCTCCTATAATTAACATTTATGCACCTTGCTCTTGCTGTCTGTAAATGGAATCCTGATATGAAATAGATTATCTACAATAGGAAACATATTTTACTCAGGAAACATTTTTGTTTTCCTATTCCTTTCACTATTTCATTGAACTTTTACTTTAACCTTAGTATTGCCACTGTGGTCCTTATACACTGTTAGAGGCAAAATAACCTGGTGCACCTTCCACGGAACTCAGTGTGGAAGTTTCTAAATAAAAATAGGGCTGGAGAGATGACTCAGTGGTTAAGAGGACTGGCTGCTCTTCCAAAGGGCCTGGGTTCAATTCCCAGAACCCACATGATGAGGACCTAACGACTGTAACTGCAGTTCCAGGGGATCTGATGCCCTCTCCTGGTCTTCGAGGGTTTTTCATAACATGGGTACACTTACATACATGCATACACTTGTAAACACAAAATTAAAAATAAATCAACAAAATTAAAAAGAACTGTGTGAGAAGATTGCTAAGTGGGTGAAGTACTTACCTTGCAAAGTGTGAGGACCTCAGTTTCAATCCCCAGAACCCACATAAAGCCAATGCAGTAGTACTTGTTTATAATTCCATTTCTCCTATGGCAAGATGGGAGGCAGAGACAGAAGAATCACTGGATGCTCACAGTCCAGCCAGCCTAGTGTATGAAACACTGCACAACAAAGACACATGCTTGAGTCTCAAGCATGGTGAAAGTCAATGACCAACACTGGAGGTTGACCTCTGACTTTCATATGCACTCTGTAGCATGTGTGCCTGTATGTATGCACAGCACATTATACACACACAGGCATAAAAATTAAAAAAAATATATATGTGCCATATAATCCATGTATATGAGTCATAAGCACAAAGGACTATAAGTCAGTATAACACATAGGTATATGCAAATCCACTTTTATTGCTGCACTTGAATAGTTCATAATACCTAATAATACCTAAGACACACAACCATCTGTGCTGGATAGCTTTCACTGTCAACTTGACACACCTGGGTATTGGAGCCTCAATTGGGGAATTACCTCCATTGGACTGGCCTCTGGCCATGTCAGTGGGGTATTTTCTTGATTGCTGAGTGATGTGGGCGGGTCTAGCCCACTGTGGGCAGTGTCACCTCTGGGCAGGTTGTTCTGTACTATATAAGAAAGCAGGGTGAGCATGGACCAGGGGAGTAAGCCAGTAAGCAGCGTTCCTCCATGGCCTGTGCTTCAGTTCCTGCTTCCAGGTTCCCACCCTGAGTTCCTACCTTGGACTCCCTCAGTGATGAACTATGACCTAGGAGATGTAAGCTGAATAAACCCTTTCCACCCCAACTTGGTGTTGGTCAGAGTGTTTTGTCACAGAAATGGAGAAACAAACTAGAACACCAGCATAAATGTCTGTATCTAATGAATGGATTAAGAAAATGTGGTATATGCACACAATAGAATTTTATGCAGCCATAAAGAAAAATGAAATTGTGACATTTTCAGGAAAATGAATGGAACCAGAAATCATTATGTTCAGTGATATAAGCCAGATTCACAAAGACAAATACTGCATGCTTTCTCTCATATGTCAAACGTAGGCTTAAACCATGTGAGTGTGTATGTATATGAGAGAGAGAGAGAGAGAGAGAGAGAGAGAGAGGAGAGGAGAGGAGAGGAAAAGGGACTATAAAAGGAGGAAGAGTTCTTAAGGGAAGGGAGTGTGAGGGGAAAGGAGATTTAATGAAGTAGATGTGAAGTGAAAGCAAGTGAACATATTTTTCAGAACATATTTTTTTTACTATGAAAGGTAGCCATTGGACTGGTGATATGGGTATGATAGGACTTGTGATAGGAGATGGCTGGCAGGATGCTTATGATTCTTCTATCAAGTGAGTGCTTAGCCTGAAGTAAAGAGGATGAAAAGACATGTGATGCATGTGGAGTTCAGGTCAAGTTGTCAAGATATACTAAGATAGTACAAAGGCCTCTGACGCATATGGCTTCACATCCCTTGGATAGGGCTGAAATAAATGGAAATGCTTAGATATTCTCTTTCTGTTTCTGGCAAAATGTTCATATTCTTATCACCCCCACTTATGACTTTTTCTTATATAGTAGTAATGCTCATCTAGAGTTCCTGATTAATATTCTCATATCCTTCTGAGTGCTAGGACTGAAGGTGTGTGCCATCATGCCCAGCTTAAAATATTTTTTATATGACCATAACTCTTCCACTTAATGAGCTATAATTTGGAAGGAACACAGACTATATTTATTTAAATTCATACATATTTTTATTGAATTTTTTGTGTATTTCATACAGAACAGCTCAAACAATCTTAATCATCTTTATGCTCCTGTCCCTACTGGGCACCCTCCCCTACCCTACCCCCACACTGGAGCCCATATACTTGGTCATCCCTGTTAAGGCCCACTGAGTTGTCAGTGTCCCCAGCCATTCCCCAGTGCAAGTCCATCTTATACATCTAGTCAGCCTATCTAGAGTCCCTTGCTTTAGGAAGATCAGCTCCTCTTCATCTAGCAGCAATCAGTTGTCAACATTCCTTCAGATAACACTGAGGTCTGCTGTTCATTTTCCCAGTCCTATGCTGGGCTATTGTCTGCCTGAGTTTGCATGGGATTTGTGTATGCTGACACCATTGCCATAGAATCATATGAGCAGGTTTCCAGGAGCTCGTAGGACTATGTTTCCATATTTATTTAAATTTTTAAAATTTGATTTCTCTCTGAAGTCAGCAATCCTCCTTAGCAGAGGAAACTGCAGTTTTAGCTCCTGTTAGAATGGTTTATTCCAGGTTTTAAACTTCAAAACACTTTATTATTTTTATTTTATGTGTATGAGTGTATTACCCACAATGTGTGTAAGACTGCCCACATTGTGCAATGTCTGTGGACATTAGAAGACAGCTTCAGATCCCCTGGAATTGGAGTTACTGATATGTATATGGAGTTAGCCACTATGTACATGATGGGAATCAAACCATGGTTCTCTGCAAGAGCAGCCAGTGCTCTTAACCACCGAGCCATCACTTCAGCCCTGTTTATTTAAAAATTTAACTGTACCTCCTGAACATGTTTTTGTTTTTGCATTTTACACCAGAGACCATGCAAAGCTAAATTACTCCTAAATCAATTTTAATAGAGCAAAGAGAGAAGTAGAGAGGTGTGTTTGTGTGTACATTTAATATGATATTTATTTTCCTCAGTAGCCTTCTGATTATCTGAATATATTCCATGCATGCTGTTTTGTCATAGATTGTGAGGACAATTTTATGTTCACCTTAAAATGCCCCATAGCATGCTTCCATCTCCACCATTGCAAAAAGAAAGGCTCTACGGTTGGAGTGAAAGACTTTTTCTTGATTAATACTCCTCTGTCCTACTCCATAAGATGAAGTCCAGCTGTCTTTTAGTATATACTGGCACATACTTTTCTATGCATGAAATGTACATACAGGCATACATACATCTATTGGACTGCACATTGGCAGATTTTTACTTTAATTTTTAAGTTACAAAATTAGAAACACAAACTGAAACTGGTCTGCTGTTCATATTTTTCACACAGATGTACATTTTCAATAAGGTGTTATTTAGATAAAATTCACTCTTTTGGGGGTATGATTCTGCACATCTTGACCGGTGCTTATGGTTCTATTGCAATTCCCACAATCAAGATATACATCAACTTCATCATGTCAGACCTTCTCCTCTGCCGATTAACAAACCTCTGTTCTCCCTATCACAGCTGCAGCTATGCCCTGTAGTCTGAGCCTCACAATTTTCATGCATGTGAGTTTTCCTTTTAGTGCTGTCGTATGTATTTTACGTCTTTCTTTATATTCTCTTTAATGCATAAATTAATTAGGTATATGTCTAGTTTTTACATTCTTGGACACTTTTGTTTCTGTCATTGATTTGTAATGACATTCAATATTGTCAAATAACACATTCTGATTGACTTCAGCTTCTCTAACTATTTAATGATTTTATTTGTGGTCCAGAATATTTTTGTATTGATGTATGACCCATGTTCATTTGAAAAAAGTGTATATTCTGCTGTTTTAAGCTAAAGTGTATCAAATATGTCCACTAGTTCCAGTTGGTCACTGGGGTTCAATTCATCTAGAATTTTGTTGATTTTTTTGTTTTTCTATTTCTCTATATTACCGAACAAGAATTACTGAAGACCAGTAATATGATTATGGATTTGCCTGTTACTATGATAGTTCCCTCAGCTTTTGCTTCACATTTTGGATGTTCTGTCATTTTACATACATCTATTTTCAGAAGTTTTATACCCTCTTGTTTAATGAATCCACAATTTCTTTTCCTAATTTTGTCAGCTTTAACTAATAAGGAAACGTGGGTCATCCAGTTTCATCTAAATTTCAGATAAATAAAACTACTTGTCATTTTCCTAAAATTCTTTATTTATTTAAAATTCAAATTTAACTGTATTAAATTTAAAATATTATACATTTAAAAAAATTTTATGTGTATGACTGTACTGCCTGCATGTATGTAAATGCACCCTTGTCATGCAATGCCCACAGAGGAGAGCTGAGAGAAGTCTCACCTGTGCCCAGGAAAAAAATCCAGCTAATTGAAAGGTGGGTGGCACTCTCTCCTTAGTCATGATATGTCCCCTGGAACTGGAATTAGGATAGCTGTTAGCCATCACGTAGATGCTAGGAATTGAATCTGAGTCCTCTTCAAGAGCAGCCAGTGCTCTTAAAGGCCGAGTCATCTTTCCAACCCCAACTGCATTAAATTTAATCTGACAAGTCCTCACATGGAATATTCTGTGTAGTAGAATCAAGTTGCTCCAATCAGTAATCCCAGGTGAGCTTCCAGTAGTGGCAGCCCCAGTGGTCATCCATGTGAAGGAGTTTTCTGGCTGTCCCAGTGAAGTGGAACTTCAAGATCACTACATCCACAGGTGACAGACAATACAAGGGCAAAACCCACCCTAATCAGTGGATTTTAATTTAGTATGTCTGTTAAGTAGAAGTGGAAATCTGTTTAGCAATCCAATTTTATTGAATTTTTGTGAATTTCGTACAATACATCCTAGTCATATTTAGCCTCTCTTTCCCTATCTGTACCCCCTCATTGCCTGCCTACATGACTGCATGTATTTTGTAATATATGTTAAGGCCTACTGAGTCAATTTTATGCCCCCAGATATCCCTTGATATAAGTTCACCCACTGGAGCCTGTTCCGCCCATCTAACGTCACTCCCTTGAAGATCAACTCTCCCTCATCCAGCACTGATCACCTGCCAATAGTTCCTTGGGTAAGTTTGGGGTCTCCTGCCCATTTTCCTTGTTCTATGCTGTTTTTTTATTGAGTTTGCATGGGCCTTGTGCATGCTGTCACCGTTGCTGTAAGTTCACACGAGCAAGTTCCTAGGAGCCTGTAAGACTGTTTTCTTATGGTTATGCACCTGCTTCCCTGGCTCTTACACCTTTCCACCCCCTCTTCCACAATGGTCCATGAGTCTAGGTAGGTGAAGTTTAATATAGGTGTACTGTCTGCAGTCTCTCATTCCATCTTTAAAGTCTAATAACCACAACAATGACTAGCACAACAAACTATATTGGTACAGTAGTGGTACTTTTGTCTTGGGGGTAATCGACAGCTAAGTTGCTTAATTGTACTTAAAGCCCACTCAGTGAGAGGTAACTCATGTATTGTAAACATGGCCAAATACACATGGCTGTAGAGGTCATAGATCTTAGAGAAAACCCTGTGTATCATGTCTCCGGACTCATGTATTTTCTTACTATATGCTAAATATATTTATAGACATGCATGCCAGTCACCACTCATCAAAGAAGCTTTTTTTTGCAACAAATGGAGATTATTACAGAGTTTCACAAATGATCACACACAGAGAATAAGTGTCTGTGAGATGCCCAACCATAAGTGACACATCTACAATGGAACATCTACACATAAGGCTATCAGAACATAGTGGAACAAGGGGTAGAGAGACTATAATGCACCTCTCAACTCTCATCAACGAAGCTTCTCATGCAACAGAAAGTGATAAGCCACACAGTTTTGATGAACCTTCCCTCCTCTTTGTGGTTTCTTATTATTGGGACAATTAAGGGAATGGGACAATTTTTATTTGTTTATATTTCATGTGTATGATTGTTTTTTCCTGGTCATATATGTACCACATGCATGAAATGCCTGCGAAGGTCAGAAAAGGGTAATGGATCCCCTGAAACTGGAGTTACAGCTGCTTATGAGTGGTTGTGTATGTGCTGGAAAACAAACCTATGTCCACTGCAAGACCAGTTAAGTTCTCTTAACCACTAAGCCTTCTCTCCAGCCTCTGGAGAATGGGATAACCTTATTTTTCAAGGCTTAAGGAAGGGACTTTGTTATAATTTTGACTATAGTTGATGTGAATTTATGAGAACTTCCAAGAGAAATTTTTGATAAGTGTGATTTCTTTTTACCATGCTCTTAGACTTTAGAAATTGATTCTAACTCCTTTCCATAAAATGAGTAACCACTGTAACTGTGCTATGTTGTTATTAAAGCAATATACAGTGTTGTCACAAGAGATTCCATTATCCACAGGGACAGCCACATTTTAAGAAGTTAGCTTGGTGTACATAATCAGATGAAGGCTATTTGTTCACATTGAAAAGTATTCCTCCAAGAATATATACAGAATCACTTTCTTTTGCCACAGTGGTAGCCTTTGTTTGGGAAGCTACCTTTGAGTACATGTACACAGGATTCCTTCAGTGATAGAATTTGCATTGCGGTTCTTTACCTATATGACTGTCTGTAGGTAGTGCTGTTGGGTGATAAGTGTGTCTGTCCCCTTACCAGCTAATCTAAGCTTGCACTTTCATATGCATGCTATTTTCCTGTATTTATGTTGATATTATACTCATATAATTATATTTTCACTTTCAATTTTTATATTTATCATTTATTGTGAGCATGCTATGCACACCATGGTTCATGTATGGAGGTCTGAGCACAAGTTTGTAGGAGTTGGTTTTTTTCTGTAATATGGGTTTCAATATTCGGACTCAGATTTCCAGGCTTGGTGGCAAGTGTTGTTATCCCCTGAGCAATCTTGCCACCCCTTATGTGTTCATACACAAAGAATAAATTAGGTATATCATTATACATACATTTGTCATAATATTTAGATGTTTTAGTGTTCATACTCGAAGAAGGGGGTATTTTGAGTACCTCTTAAAGACCCCAGCATTTGAGAAGAAAACTTTCTCTCTCTCTCTCTCTCTCTATATATATATATATATATGTATGTATGTATATATATATATAATATGTGTGTGTGTGTATGATAGTTGTGGGGAGAGAGAGAGACAGAGACAGAGAGGAGAAATGAACTCTGAGCCAACACCCAACCCTGAGGGTACAGCACAATGTATGTTGGCTAAAGAAAGATAATAAGCAAGAGTTTTGAAAGGAGAAATACTTGACTGTGCTACTTCTGTTTTCATGCCCCAAATTTTTATTTGCTAAGTGATTCCCAAGATCTAAGAGGAGTCTGCAGAGAGGCCAGACATGCTTTCATCATGGATGACCCTGCGAAGAAACAATCTGGAGAAAAATATCTGGAATAGAGGAGTTCCCCAGGATAATCTAATATGATTTCATTGGATTCTTAACTATATGCTTACTTAAATAAGTGTATCCAGCCCTGCTTCTTTAAAACAATTTTGAGATTCCTTAAATGACATTGTTTTAGTGTTCTTTGGGTATTTTGTCAAGGTATTAGAGAAAACTCTTTGTTTTCTTCCACACATGTGGAAGTGTGTATCTTATATGTTCCTCATTTGGGGTCTAGTTTATCTTCAAGATTCCCAGGAGAAATCTTCAAGTCTGTGGATGCTGATAATATGCCCCGATGGCCAGTTTTATAGAGTACGTTATTTCAACACTAGAGAAATACAAGCTGAGAAGCGTTCAGCCAAATGCCTGCATCCTTTCTTAGAGCCTAGAAATATGTTTTTAAGGAGGTAGCCTGCATAAATGAAGGCTTTTTGCTTTAAGTGAAAGATAGGGGGAGGAGAAAGCGCTGCAGAGGTACTTCTTGTTGCAGAGCAACAGCTAGCTTATCACAGTTGCCATAGTAACCCGACGTCATCTAGGCGACCAAGGTGGCTAAAGCAATTTTTCAAAATGGATACCAGCGTGATCTAGTGCTAAGAGCAGCGTTCCTCCACCACGTGCCTGCACTTAGCTGCGGGTGTTAGGTGTGCTGTGGTGTGGCCTGAGCCTCCCTTGGGGGTGAGGGGACAGACATTGGGATTCCGTATCTAGGCTGGCTTGTTCTAGTCTCTGGCCTAGGTGCAGAATTAGATGCCTGAATGTCCAGGGTGTCTTCTGATGGAGACAGGAGAGACACCCAGAGATTATGCTGCCCTGGATTCCCTTTCCACCTACAAGTGGGGCGTTGGTGGGAGAACAAGACATGTTATGGCTCCCTCTAAGCCAAGCTTCCCCTTTTGTGAAATGGGCGCAGGGTGTCACAAAATGTAGCCATAGGAACTCTGGCCCCCTAGGTGATAACACACATGCAAGCCCATGTCCTAGTCTGTGGTCACCATTTGTATGCTTAAAAAATTAGCATACAAATTAATGGGTTTCATTATTACATTTTTATATGCTTTTTTTTGGCTTCTCCCCACTCCTTTTTCCTCATCCTGCTGGTCTTCTTTCTCCCTCCAGTAATCATCCTTCTGATTTCATGTTATATATTTTTAGTGTCTTTCTAGTCCCCCCCAACTTAAGATTTCTTTTGCCCCTCTTGTGACCCCCTTTCCAGTTTAATGACATGTACACACAGGCACACATGCTCATTCTCTCACACACAAATAAAAATTAATGTCTAGAATCTGCATGTGAGAGAAAATGTGATATTGTGTTTCAGAGTGTGACTTATTTCACTTACAATCTCCAGTTACATCTGTTTTCTCTGCAAATGTGTGTATGTCCCACATTTACTTTATTTATTTATCTATTGTTGGACATCAAGGTGAGAATATGTTATATCCTAAGCACTGTTCAGTTCTGCTATAGAGATAGTTGCAGCTCCATGTTTCTTACTGTATTACTGTATTGCTTCTTATTTCTTTTTCAGATTTGTTGTTAGGGGAGAGATGAGACAAGCAGAAAAAAAAGACCCTGTGAGAAGCCCATTTTCACCTTCAGTACCCCATTGTTTTAGTGCCATTGGTCACTGACTAGTGCCAAGTATGGTGCAGAGCACACAGTTAATCCTTAAAGCATAGTGACTGCTGAATTCTGTTTCTTCCTAGTGACTGAACTTCATACGAGGTATTTTAAGGGAGCAGGTGTGGGTGATGCATGTCATGATGGCTTCTGAACTGTCTGCTCCAGGTCTGAAGTGCAGCAGTGTTCAGAATACCCGACCACTTCTGTCTCGTGGATTCCTGTCTCCAGTGACTTCATAAAGCTGAACAAAAGAATGCGGCAGAATGGCTCATCTGATGTTCAGAAAATAGTTTTAAAGTAGAAAATCTCATCATTGAAGAGGTGCAGCAGGTGGAATTTTCTTCCATCATCAGCTACATGTTTTGTAGTAGGTCTTGAAACCTATCTTAGAGATTCCTTTGTTAAAAAGCAGGGCATAGTTCTGTTGGGGAAGGAAATTGATGCTTAATATTCATTTGCAATAATTTTCTATTTTTCAAATTGTATAAATAATAACAATTCATTGTATTATTATTATTATTATATATCATGTGTATGTATATGTTTTGTTCATAGTTCCTGGCTCAAAATTACCTCCCCAAGGCATGCTACAGATCCTAGAATTTTTCTTCTCCTGGGTAAGTTATAAAATCTTTAATCTTTTTTTTTCAATCATGGAACTGGCCATAAAGAAATTTTCTTACTTACCTTGTCTCACAGTAGATCATAAGACCCCTATTTTAATGAGTCCTGCCCCATATCAGAGAGGAAGGAACACTGTGTACAGTGATCAAAAATAATCTTAATCTGGCCTTACTGGGCTTCTCCACACAGTTTGCTAGCATTATGTCATACTTTGTCCAGTCATATTTCTACATGGTTGCCTAACGTTCAATTATGTTCATGTAATGAAGACTCTGTAAAGATTCTGAAAGTGATGGATGTAGAGAGCCTCTGAATGTATAGCTCAACATATGGAAAGTTCTAGAGGGTAGAAACTGGAGAGGGCATTGATACAGTGGATTCCTTCCTCCATAGCTTGCAATACATATCTCTTTGCCTGTATCCTTTGTATTATCCTTGAGTTTTACAAGTTGTTAGGTCAGGTTAATAAAACTCAAAGGGGATTATGGGAACCCTGATTTATAACTGGTTGGTCAGAAGCATAAAATGAAAATGACCTGGGGCTCATGACTAGTATTTAAACTGAGGAGAGGAAGTCTTTGGGATTAGGGGCTTAACCTGTGGTTGTGTCAAAATTGAACTGAATTAGAGGGCACCCAGCTAGTGTCCGTTATCGAAGCAGTGCTTGGCTGATGGGTAGGGAACACATCTACTACACATCTGGTGTCAGAGCATGTTGTCGAATGAGAGTAGGCAGGAACTGAATTTGAGCTTGGTTTTCGCTGTAACCAAATCATGTATCTGTTAGATCACTTTGGAAATATGCAGTGGTTAGATCGTCCTAGCAGTTTGCAATTTCAACATAAATTATTTCTTTGATGACCACATATTTTTCTGTTTTATAAATGAACTTGGCTTTTTTTAAGTTGGCTTTTTTTTTGAAGTTGGCTTTTTTAAAACCAGAAATATTCCACATGTTAATGAAAGGCATCAGTTACTAGAAATTAGTATTTTAAACATAAAACGAGGCTGGAGAGATGGCTAAGAGCACTGGCTGCTATTATAGAGGACCCAGGTTCGGTTCCCAATACCCACGTGGCAGCTAACAACTGCCCTTGACCCCAGTTCCATGAGATTTGATGCCTTTTCTGATCTCCATGGGTATTGCATGCATGTGGTGCACTTACACACATGCAGGCAAAACATTCATACACATAAAAAAATAAATGAAAAAGAATTACCTGATTGTTTGCTCTATTATAATGATACTGTGCCACATTCCTTTTTTATTGAGCTTTTGTAATTTTATACAACAGTTCTTAATCAAATTTAGACACCTCCCTGATTCATGCCTCCCTCATCCCTCCACCAGACCTCATGTATTCTGTCATACATGTTAAGTCCTATCCAGTCAAGCATTTGTATCCAGATGTCCTTCAGTATAAATTCGTCCACTGGTTTCTAGTCAGCACATGTAAAGATCCTGTGTAAGGCACACTCTCCCTCACCCAGTAGCAATCAGTCTCCCATAGTTCTCAGTCTAGTGCTGGCCTGCCACTTATTTCTCTCCTCCCCTTTGTGCCCTTGTTTAATTGAGTTGGCATCGATCCTGTGCTTGATACCATCATTGCAACAAGTTCACATGTGCAAGCTTCTAGTGGCCTGAAAGCCTCTGCTTCTCTGTATTTATGAGCCAGTCCTGACTCTTACAATCTTTCTGCCTTCCTCTTCGGGAATGGCCCCTGAGCTGTGGGTGGGTGAAGTTCAATATAGGAGTCCTATCCAGGGACACACACTCTGAAGTCTCTTATTCTTGAAAACTTGGGAGGTGTGGTCTTCTGTGTGCTTCACACTCTGTTGCATAAGGAAACTTTACTGGTGAGAGTTGAGGGATACATTAGTTTTCTCTCTACCCCTTGTTCTGCTATGTTCCATGACCCTTAGGTGTAGAAGTTCAACTGTAGATGTGTCATGTAGTAGTGGGCATCTCTCAGACTTACACAATTCTGCAGTACAATTCTGTACAATTCTGCAGTAGCCTCCATCTGTTGCAAAAAGAAACTTTTTTGGTGAGTGGTGTATGAATGTGCCACTGATGAGTGGTGTATGAATATGCCACATTTCTTAAAATAACCAATTACATATATCATTGTGATTATTTTCTTAGAATGTAATTTTTTGTTTCTGTACTTTAAAGAAAATAGCTCAAATTTCTTTGAAATATTTAGACAATTCAAATGCTTATTTCTAATGTGGTTATATGTAATACAGACCAATTCAGTCATATTGAAGCTCTATTAATGTAACAGGGGCATAAATAACAATGGGAATATTTAGGCTGATTTATTTAATCACATCAAAGACTTATGGTTGGGGCTGGAGAGATGGCTCAGCAGTTAAGAGCACTTGCTGCTGCTCTGGCAGAGGCCTCACGTTTGGGTCCCAGCACCCACACTGGGTGACTCACAACCACCTGTAACTCCAATTGCAGGGGATCTAATGCTCTTCTAGCCTCCATAGGGACCTACACACATGTGGTGCACATACATATACTCAGGCATACATACACATAATATTTTAAAGACATGATTATACAAATATATTTCAAATACCTTTAGAGGCAGTAACATAAAATCTACTGGATGTATTTAAAATACACACTTTAACCATTTTTAGCATACATATAATATACTGAGCCTTTTCAAATAATTTAATTTTATTGTGGTGAGGATCAAACTCAGGGCCTCACGCATGCTAGGCAAGCATACTACCATTAAGTTACATCTCTAGACCTTGATTTTTTTTCTTAAATAAAAGTTGCTATGAATATTTATGTATGTCTTTTCATGGGCATGTTCTTTCTTTCTTTATGGTAAATACTTAGGACTTCCGTCAGTAACTAGGTAAGATGGTGAAGATAAGATTAACATCGTAAGAATGTGTCAAACTGTTTTTGACATAGGGCCATACTATTTTTTTCTCACCAACAGTGTATGAGTGTTCTATCTTCTATAATCACCTAATACTTGGCATGATCGGGCCTTTGGATTTCAGTCATTCTCAGAGGGCCATAATGGTAACTCATTGTAGATTTCATTTATATTTCCCTAATGATTCTGAGCATATTTGCATGTGTTTACTTGTCATGTTTCCATCTTCTTTGGTGAATTGCCTGTTAAAATTTTTGTGTGTTTACTTATTGAAGGAGCTGTATTCCTAGTTAACCTTTATGAGATATTTTTCTTTTCTGGAGATTTCTTTCTCAAATATATACAATCTGAAAATATTTTTTCCAAGTAGGAGACTTGTGCTTTAATTCTCTCAATAGTATCTTTGAGAGAACAGAAATTTTGAAAATTTGGTTTATCTATTTCTTCTTATTATTATTGTTATTATTATTATTGAGACAGTTTTTCACTACATAGCACAGGCTGTTCTGAAATTTGCTTTGTAGCTCAGGTTGGCTTGGAACTTACGATCCTCCTGCCTCTGTCTCCTGGATAATGGCAGTACAGACATACAGATTTATGCCACCACACCTCGTAAGAAGGTTTTTTTTTTTAATTTTGAGAAATTATAAATTATGAATTGGTTCATTTATACTTTGGCTATTAGTATTGCTGTGATATCAATGTTTACCTAACTCAAGGTCATGAGGCATTTTTTCATGTATTTTCTTCTATAAATCTTACAGTTCTAACATTTATATTTAAATACATGCTTTGCTTTGTGATCGCTTTTGTATATGGTATGGTACATAGTTCATAGTTTATATATGTGCTAATGGAAAGTCACTTCTTCTGGGACCATTTGTTGAAAAGGCTATCTTCTTTTCCAGTTGAACCGTCTTTTCCTTTTTGTCAAAAATC
>NW_008329133.1:885671-889231 GCF_000622305.1 Nannospalax galili | reverse complement strand
TCACTTATTCATATATGTGGGGGACTAGTTGAACACTTTTTCCTTTTGAGATGCATTTTATCTTGATGCCAAGATGACACTTTAATTACTGTAGGTTTAAAATAAATCTTGAAATTCAGGAGTGTTCTCCAATTTTGTTCTTTCTCCAAGTTGTTTTTCATAGTACAGGCCTTTTTCTGTTTTCACATATTCTTTGGAATAAACCTTCAAATTTCTTCTTTAAAAGTATATTCTGCAAAATTTTTAAATCAGGGTTGCACTCAAACTATAGATCTATTTGAGAATAGACATCTTAGCAATATTGAATGTTCTGACTCATAGTGATAATATATCTATTTTAACTTCTCTCAGCAACAATTTCTTGTGTTAAATGTACAAGCATTACACGTTTGTGCGGATTACCCTTGTATATCTCCTACTCTGATGTTATTACGAATAACAGTACTTTAATATTAATTTCATTGTGCTATATTTTCAATTGTCAGAAGTCAAATGTTTAACTTTAGTTCCTATAGTATCTTTTATTTAAAACCATAGGCTACCGTATGATATAAAAGATACCGAATATATATTCAAATCAAGATTCTCTAGAGAAATGGAACCAATCTATCTATCATCTATCTATCTATCTATCTATCTATCTATCTATAAGATTCTCTAGAGAAATGGAACCAAGAGAAGATCTATCTATCTATCTATCTATCTATCTATCTATCTATCTATCCATCTACCTACCTACCTATATGTATCACCATCATCTGTATGTCTATCTATCTATCAGTATTAAAGAATTATCTCATATAGTTTTGGGAGTTTGGTGAGTCCAAATTTTGATGATAGAAGCCAGCATACTTCAGACTGAAGAAAGGGTTGAAATTTGAATCCATAAGCAGTCTTGTAGTGACTCACAAGAGCCAATATTGTAAATGAAATCCAGAGTGAGCTGGCAGAATTCACTCTTAATTGGAAAATATCAACTTTTAATTTTATACAGGTCTTTGAGTAACAGATAAAGCCTACACACTGTGCAGGGCAATCTGCTTTACTTAGTTTGCTGATTTAAATGTCAATCTATCCAACAGCACCCTCATAGAAACACCCAGAATAATGTTTGACCAAATATCTGAGCACTATGACACAGTTGACATATACAATTAATCACCACAGCACCCATTTGCTTGAACTTTTATTATCAACTTTTAGAAATCATTGGTAATATACTCAAACTAGGGAGAAAAATATCCCTGAGACTATTTTATATTTCACCTTTAGAAAAATATGTCATTTAAATGAAATAGTTTAGTAGCGCTTGATTTTTACAATTGAATTATGGAATTTTCATCTTTTATTTACAAACAAATCCATTCTGATGAATTCCTGGGTTTGGGGATTTTGAGAAAAAGAAACAAAATGTATGTATGTGTATATTTAGCTATGTACATGTGGATATTTGTGTGTATCACTTAAGCCATGAGGGAATTTATTATGTGGAATATTCGAGGTTAATTAGTGTGTATTATGTTAGTCACGTTTCACTTCCTAGCACATATTAGGAAACAAATGGAAGGGTGTGATGTTTGATTTTTCTCAGCGTTCCTTGGCCATCATGGTTACCATGGTGACTCAGTGACTGCTGTGGGATTTGGTGCAGACCGAGCATCCATTTATGATTTATTTTTGAATCACTTCTTGTGATGTTAGCTGTCAAACACACTTTTATAATTTCCTCATTCCTGCTGGACGTATTAATTGACATTTTATTGCTGGATACAACAGTATTTGTGCCAATATGGCTCATAGATTATTATTTTGCTCAAAGGCTTATTATTTGTTATTATAATTATATATTTTGTTGCTCAATTTGTCCCTGCATTGGACAGTAGAAGCCTGTTAAAGCTGGCCTCAGTATCCATTTGATTTTTTTTGTTGTGACAATGTCTTGCTGTGCAAGCCCAAATTGGCCTGAAACTGTGTAGCCCAGGTTGACTTCAGCCTCCTACCTCTGCTGAGATTACAAGCATGCACTGCCATGTCTGGATTTCATTAGCCATTTGATGTTTCCCTAGAATTCCTGGAACATGTATTTTGCTCTCTGAGACTGATTATCTGTCCATTTGTAGAAAAAAACAGCGATGCCAACCTCAAAATATACTTTAAAGATTTGAAAAATAACTCTGAAAACACCAATTTGCTTCATTTGACACTTAGTAGGTCCTGTGTTACTCCTCCAGATCAAATTTGTTTCCTTCATTCTGTTATTACAATGACTATAATGTTAACAAAATAACATGTTTTTAAAAATAGTTTATCATTTTTATTTTATTTTTTAATGTGTATGAGTGTTTTGCCTGCATGTGTGTAAGTGCATTTGTGTTGTACAATGCCCGTGGAGTCCAGAGGAAGGTGTCAGATCCCCTGGAACTTGAGTTATGGATGGTTGTTAGCCACCATGTGGGTGCTGGGAACCGAATCCAGGTCCTCTGCAAGAGCAGTCTGTGCTCTTAACTGCTGAGCCATCTCTCCAGCCCAGATAAAATAACATGTTTACCAGAGAGAGTAGTAAGGAATGGAACATGAATATTAAAACTCATTTTCAGGTCAGTGAGTTGGCTCATTGGCTAAGGGCACATTCTGCCCAGGCTGACTACCCGAGCTTGATTCCCCAGTCCCCACATGGTGGAAGCAGAGAACTTACTCGAATGTTGTCCTCTGACCTCCACACATACCACAATTTTCCTCTTCTGTTTTCTTTTAGGAGTTTCATGGCTTCAGATCTTACATTTAAGCCTTTAATCCACTTTGAATTGATTTCTGTATATTGTGTAGAACTAGTGTCATTCTTTTGCATGTGAATGTCTTTTTCCCTAACACTATTTGTTATTAATGAGACTGCTTTTTCCCCATTGTGTTGGTGTGCTTATCACAAATTACCTAAACATTTATATGTGAATTTATGTCTGGACTCTTTTGATCTATAAATCCATGAGTCTGTCTTTCTGCCAATACCACACTGTTTTGATTAATATGTTTATCATATACTTTGACATTGGGGAATGTGGTACTTTGTACTTTGTTCTTTCTCAAGATTAATTTGGCTAGTCCAAGTATATTTAAGTATTTAGGATATTTGGTCCCACAGAAATTTCAGGAATTCTTTTTTTTTGGTGAAAAATGTCTTTGATATTTTGATGGAGGGGGCCTAGAGAGATGGCTCAGTGGTTACAAGCACTGTCTGTCCTTGCAGAGGACCCAGGTTCAAATCCCAGCATCCAATGGCAGGTAATAACTGTCTGTGACTCAAGTTCCAGGGGATCTGATGTCCTCTTCTGGCCTCCACAGGTATTGCACAATGTGGGTGCACTTACATACATGTAGGCATAACACTGATACACATAAAATAAATAAGTAGAGTTTTTTAAAAAGAAATTTTGATGGGGATTTCATTAAATATGTAGATCACTTTGGGGAGTGATCACATTTTAAGAATATCAGTTGTACTTATTTATGGACATGGGATACAGTTCCACTTGCTTGTTTCTTCTTTATTTCATTAGTTATAT
>NW_008329133.1:860273-885592 GCF_000622305.1 Nannospalax galili | reverse complement strand
TCTATTTATTTTTTATCTTGCAACCTTTCTGAATTAGTTTATTACGTCTACTGGTCATTTGGATTCTTTAGGGATATATTTGTATTGTTTGCAAATAGAGATAATGTAACTTCCTTATTTATTTTTATTTTTCAGACACTAGACCAGACTAGCCTCAAAGTTCCTATATAGACAAGGATGACATTGAACTTTTGATCCTTTCACCTTTACCTCCTGATTTTCTTATTACAGGTATGCACCACCATGCCCCAACTATATGGTTCTGGGGATTGAATCAACTTTTGTTTTCTGTTGAATAGAAGTGCCCTGAAGACTGGGAATGTAGCACAATAGTAGAGAACTTACCTAACATACAAGTGGTCCTAGGTTTACTCACTAGCGCGTGAGAGAGAGAGAGAGAGAGAGAGAGAGAGAGAGAGAGAGAGAGAAATACCGGGCATTATGTCACTTTCCAGTTTTCACCAGTCAATATGATGTTAGCTGTGGACTTATTTTATGTCACCTGCATTTTGTTCACATACATTCTTATTCAAACTTAGCTGAAAGTTTTATTTTATTATTATTTTTTGTTTGTTTTTGTTTTTGAGACAAAGTCTTGCTGTATAATTCTGACTGGCCTGGAACTCACTACATAAACCTGGGTGGCTTCAAACACACATAGAATCACAAATTTAAAAAGGAAGTCCAATCTGTTGCTGTATAATTTTTCATAGTATTCTCTTAGGATATTTTATATTCTATGCTATTAGTTATAACGTCTCTTTAATTTTTAGTTTATTTGAGTCAGTTTTTTTCTTAGTGTAGCTAATGTTTATTGACCATTATATTTTTAGGAAACAACTGTTTTATTGATATTTCCTATCATTTTTCTAGTTCAGTTGTTTCTGCTGTGGTCCTCGTTATTTCTGTCCTTATACTAACTTTGAGCTTAGGTTATTCTTATTTTTCTAATTCCTTGATGTATAATGTTAGTTTTTTTAAATTTGCAATCTTCTCTTTTGATACTGACATTAATTGCTATAAGTTTTCTTCTTAGAAAGTTTGCTATAAACTACTTCTACTATATTGCATTAATTTTAATGTTTTCATTTTATGTCAATGTATTTTATCTTTCTCATTTAATTTTTTGAATTTTCAGTTGTTTATGAACATATTTAATTTCCATATATATGTGAATTTTCTGAAATGCCTCCTGCTACTGATTTTTAGATTCTCATCACTGTGGTTGTTTGAAAAACACACTAGGATTGGATGTGGTGGCACATGCCTGTAGTCTCAGTGCTCAGGAGGCTGAGCGAGGATTGTAAATTCAAGGCCAGGCTTGGCTACACAATGAAACCTTCTCTCAGAAAAGAAAGAGATGGAGAGAAAGAAAGGGAGCCGAGAAAGAGAGGGACGAAGAAAGGAAGAGTGAAACTTGGAATGATTTCTGCCTTCCTGATTTTTTTTTAATTTTTAGGACTTGTCTTGTGGCATAAGATGTAATTTGCACAGAGAATGCTCTATGCATCCTGGAGAATGCATATGCTGTAGACAGACACATCCCTCTTGGCACTGGGTCTGCCTTTTGCAGACACTTGTAGTGTCTGTGGCACTGGTATCTAACTAATATTGTTCATGGAATTTTCATGAAGTTGAGGGCTGAAGTACAGCATGAATGAAAGGGCTTTATCTCTGGGATCCAAGGTGATATTGGGCCTGATAACTGGGGTTCAGGCACCCCTACTGCTACCCTGATGGCAGTACAGAAGGCACAGATGCCTACGAAGTATCCCAGCAACCAAGGTGGGAGCACAGGTGGGAGCAGAACAGAGTTAGAGTGGTTCCAGAGTCAAGGTGAGGTCTCCTCTGCGGTGGCTGGGATAGTGCCTGAAACAGTGCTGCATAATGAAGTCTTGACCCTAGGACTCAAGAGTATGAAATAGATCATTATGCCACTGATTCATATGTCTGAGGTGAGGGCGGACATAATGCTGTCATAGAACCTTAGCTCAGGCTATAAACAGTCTTTGAAATGCTATAACTCTGGACCTGGGAGTGTTAGAGTTCAGAGACATCCCAGTTTATTTCTCAGTGCAGCTCAGTGATGCCCATTTGTGTGAGAAGAATGGGTATTCATCAACATCATCCTGCCTACCTTGAAAAAGAATGGCTGTTAGCTAGAGGCAAGAGATGCTATATTTTTCTTGGAGCTAGTCTCTGGAGACAATGTGGCTCCACTGTGTGACTGATAACTCTTGATTTCTTTTGAACCTAGCCAATTCAAGGTGCCTCAGATATGCCAATCTCACAGAAACCCTTTCTATATGGACATTCACTGTTTTTTTGTTCCTTTGTCTGGCAGTAGATTCTGTAGTGGACCATGACCACTCTCTGGGCTACTTTGGTTCGTAAATGACTACCTTTGTATTTTTCCTTGCTGTTGGGTAATGAAGGCTGGTATTTCCTACTCTGATATCTTGCTGGATTATTTTTTATTCTTAAGACCTTTTTATAGTCTCTCCTTAAGTGAAATATTGTACTATTTTGTCATATGGTTTTGTCTATAGATCCCTGACTGCTTCATGAAAAAAAGGGGAAGGAAGAAATATAAGGGGAATTAAATGCACATATACATCCAAATGATGGAATCTGCCTTATATGACCCTTTCCACATGTATCATCTTTCAGCCTCACTAAAGCAGTCACACCCCTTTTCTCCACTTATGTGCCGCAGGGAGCACTAATGGAATCAATAGCTAATATTTTCAGTCTTAAGAGTTTCTCAGGTGTTAGCTAGCTCCCAAACAATGTACCTGAAACATCTTCCCATTGTCCAAGGCCTAATTTTCCGTCTTTAATTCACACTGTTACTACTATATTATTACATTAGTATGTCTTTATATCTAGAACTTAATCTGGAACATCCCAGTGAAAGAACACAATGTTTAGGAGTTGATTTGCATATGTTCAGACTACTGCCCCAAACCCTTATTTGGTTTAGGGATGTAGCTTTTTTGAAACACAAGATGTAGCCTGTTTTTGTACCACAAGTACTAGACATGTGTATATTTTCTTTTTACATATTGTTTTTAGTTGCTCGAGGAAGGTTTTGGGAAGTGTTACAATAGAAAATGCAGATCAAAGCAGCAGTTTGGTTTGGTGAAGGAGCTAAAATGAAATTATGCTTCAGAGTGATCTTTATTGGGAAAGAGCCTTGTGATCATGGTGGTGGTGGTGCAGACATGAACAGGCCCTGAAGTAGGGGAGCAAATAGGAGAGATAGCGCCTCATACCAGAGGCAGCATGATTAGACCTTAAATACAGCGAGTGAGGCTTCCGTTTGAAAACGTAGAGAGGAGATACATTAGGAGCTGCAGCTTGAAGTGGGAGAGTAGGAGAGATAGCTGCCCTATATAATATGATATGTCCTGAAGGCCTAAAACAGGCCTTCCAGTTTCCCCTCAGAAAAACTCTGAACAAAGGGAGTTTTCTGACTTTTAAACTTTTTCAGGGACGGCAGAAAGTCCCACACTATATGATTTAGCCTGGCCTAGTCCACACACTAAGTGGAATGAAGTACTTATTTACTGGATAGGACTATAAACTTATCTTGCATTTGCAAGGGTGGGGGGCAATGTTTGCTTTTCCTTTCCCCCAAGGCCTGAGTGCTCACAATAGAGGGTGTCAGTTCTTTCTAGGGATAAACTGTTGTAGGGGTTTGGGAGAGAGAAGAGGGAGAGAGAGAGAGAGAGAGAGAGAGAGAGAGAGAGAGAGAGAGAGAGAGAGATTGATTCTCTGATATAACAGGAAGGATTTTTTTCCCTGTTCCACGAGTTGATTATTCCTGGGGCCTTGGGCTGAATGAGACTGCGGCTCAGCTTTGATCCTGAATTCCTCCATATCAGCATCTGTCCCTTAGAAATCTGTGGAGCTAAGCCTGGAGTGATTTCATGTAGTTCCTCATTCTTTCCTTACTGTTGGGCGAACTAGGTAAAAAGAAGCTTATAACCAGTTCAAGGGGCTTCATATAGCATAGACCAGGGAGAAGCATTTGGGGTAATTTTTAATTTCATGATCTTTACTGATACCTAGGGCAGTGGTGAAGACTTGATTCCAGTAGAGATTGTTAAATTTAAAATTTATCTGAGGAATGTTCCTGTTCTTCTTGTAGGCACCTGTAAAATTCCCAAGATACCTACTTGGCCATCATTTGGATAGATGTATACGTTAGTTCTAAACCACATGCTATAGTTAGATTTTGTCAACTTGACACTAAACTGCATATACCTAGGAATAGGGAATGCAAACTGAGGAATTTCCTCCATGAAATTGACCTGTGGGCCTATCTGTGGGATGTTTTCTTCGTTGTTGATTAATGTAGGAGGGCCCAACCCACTGTGGGTTATACCATCTTTAGGCAGGTGGGCCTGGGCTGTATAATAAAGTTAGTTGGGCAAGCCAGGGAGAGCAAGCCAGTAAGCAGCTTTCCTTTATGGTCTCTGCTTCAGTTCCTGCTTCCAGGTTCCTCCTGGAAGTGCCCTGACTTCCTTCAATGATGCACTATTCCTTGAAAGTGTAAGATTACATAAACCCTTTCCTCCCCAGGTTGCTTTTGGTCATGGTGTCTATCACAGCTGAATGGTGATACTCCTATTACCTAGTCTATCACAACAAAATTATGACATTCCTATTACCTAGTTACTTTGGCTTAAGGATGTTTCCCTTCTGATGATGCTACTTTTCTACAGGAAGGGCTGCAGATATTTACACTTATTATTTTTTTTTACTTCTAAAACCACAACAATTTTGTTGTCAAAAATTGGAGAATGCCCAAAAGGAAGACACATTGTTAAAAACTCTATTTAAATTGTTTTTGTTTGTTTGTTTGTTTGTCTGTATGTTTGTTGAGACAGGATCTTAAATTTCCTTTTTTTGAATATCAAATCTTTCCATTTAGCATTGGTTGGCCTTGAACTTACAGCAATCTACCTGCCTCTGGCCCCCAAGTGTTGAGATTATTAGTGTGCACCTTTTTTTGGTAGTAGGGATTGTAGTAGGACTTCATGCTTGCTAGACAAGCACTATACCACTGAGCTATATCCCCAGTTCTTTAAAAACACTTAAAATTCTATTGCTTATGAATAATCATAGTAAAATTTTACATTAAAAATTTCCCTTTCAAGTAAATTTTTAGAATATATATTAAAAATGTTTTCTGAACTTTATGAAAACAGAACTAAGAATAGGAAGCAGATGATATTACTCATATCCATGTTAACTGCTTTATGACAAATATCCTGTTTATCAATATAAATCCCCATAATAATAAAAAGGCCATAGAAACACTAGTGATCAGATTAGGTATGAAAATATTGATTAGGATGGTTAATATTCATTCTTGACTTTCTCAGTGTCCCACACTGTTGTGAATGAGAAGACTACACTTACTTCTTTAATCCTCCCCACAGCTGGTAAAGGAGAAGTTAGTAGTTGCCTGGCTTTAAAACTATAAAATCAAGGTGGGTGGAGGGATGGCTCAGCGGTTAAGAACACTGGCTGTTCTTGCAGAAGACCCGGGTTTGAATCCCAGCACCCACATGGCAGCTAACAACTGTCCGTAACTCCAGTTCCAGGGGACCGGACACCTCTTCTGTCCTCTGCAGGCATTGCATGACATGGATGCACTTACTTAATGCAGGCAATACACATATACACGTAAAAATAATAAATAAAATGTTTTTAAAAATGTGAGATCTAAGACAGAAAGGGCAGGGCTAGCAAGTGATGAGACTTAGAATGAACACATGTCACGTGGGTCCTAGGCAAATTCCTCTAACCCATATGTGCTACTTACTGTGTCTCAGAAACAAGACCAGCCTTATTATTAGTCAAGGCACAGCAAAACAAGTGAAACTGGGGTAACAGATTTTTTTCTAAGTTGACTAGACAGAGGTGTGAAATACTGAAAAAACAGCAATTGTAGTTAGAAATGTAGTGAAATGAATCTGAAATATTATGAACAGGGCCACCTGGAATCTTCTCTCCCTTCCTGTGTTTTCTTTTGTGAAGTAAGTGGCTTTTCTGGAGGTAGATCAGCAAACACTTATGTTTCCCACTGACTTTAATATTTTGTATATTTACCAAACCAATATGTGTTATTAGAAGATACATGAAGGAATGTAAAACAATACCCACCAAACTTAACACATGGGCAAGCCTTGCTGGTATTTTAATATTAGTCCACAAGCTTTCATATATATGTGTTTATTTATACATTATGGATGATTCTTAAAATTTATGTACAATATATGTTATCTTATTGTAGTTTTTACTAAACTCTTGTTTACCACTGGAGTGGGCTGAGTTACATCTTCCAAGGAAATATGTCCAAGTCTTAGCTCCCAGAACTTGTGAGTGCAACCTTTCTGAAAAAAATGGAATCTATGATGATGTAATTTAGGATCTTGCAAAGAGATCAGCCTGGATTTAGAGTCTAACAATTGCTGTGCTTGTAAACAAGACAGTGAAATCTGACATGCATAGGGAAGAAGATCATGTCAAGGAGAGACAGGACTTCTACTGCCACAAAACGTAGGAAAGCAGTATCCATCAGAAAAACTGGAAGAGGCAAAGAAGGAATCTCCTCTGGAGGATTAGCAAGAAAATTAATTTCTATTGATTTATGCTCTGAAATTTGTGGTAATTTTCTAAGGTTGTCCTAGTAATCTAGTGTGTTCTCTAATAACATGTCTCAAATGTCACTAATTGTGAGGAAGCATCAGAATATAATGTTTTATCATGACTATGAAAAATAATAAGAATGGGAATAAATAAAACAAAAATTTAAAATTGACCAAGATTTCTTATGCACCATAGTCATTTTTTTTTGTCTTTTTGAGACAAGGTCTCCCTGTAGCCCCAGATGTCCTGGAACTCACTATGCACACCAGGCTGGCCTTGAACTCACAGAGATCTGCCTGCCTCTGCCTCCCGAATTCTGGGATTAAAGCCATGCACCCCACCATGCCTGGCTACACCATAGTTTTTTAGTGTTGAGTCATTCAGTACAAGATGGATACTGTTGTTAATCCTCATTGTACTGTATAGATGAACAACTGAGGGGCAGTGAGGATAAGGACTGTGCCCAAGCCTACAGAGTTAGGGAGTAGGACAGCTTGCATTTGTACCTAGAACATCATGCTCTACAGCCGTGGGAACTGTCAAATATTTATTGTTAAAGGAGAGAAACAATTGTGTACAAATGAGACTATCTTAGGACATCATTACAAATAATATTCAATATCCTAACATATTAATACAAACAGCTAATTGTACCTAATGATAAAAAGAAAGTTTGTGGCCTTGGAGAAAACATTGCTGCTGCAACTAAGGGCCCAAAGCCTAGTAGACTGGGGTAAGGAATGAATAGGAAATGAATGTTGGCAGGGAATCTAGAAAGCTTGTTGAACTTTCAAGCAGAATAAAAAAGGAAGAGGGGCACTAATCATGTGGTTGAAATGTGGTATACAGAGTAGATTATTTATTGAATATCAAGTTTTTGAAACTTAAGCAAGTTTACAAGTTGACATAAAGGAGTTAGCACCTCTCAGATTTAAAACCAAGACATTCACTTCTCTTTTATTTCAAGTAGATTAATGGGACACTTCTAATAGAACAGTCCAGGTCTTCTGTTCAACAAATATTTGGTTGTTAGCAAATTAAAAATATGGAGTGTTCTGTGTCAAAAAAGGCTTGTATCTGTTGGGTTTTTGTCCCTTCATAAGCAGGAGATAGGTGAAATCCTGTGTGGTGTGACATGTCTGGATACATCAGAATCCAAAGACTGACGATCACAGGATGGGTCCAGCAATTTTTCTACTCAGATACTAACAAGCCAAGTAGTGCAGGGGCAGCCCCTGTGTTTATAGCACAAATGAGCGCCTCAGCTCAGGCCACAAAATGTCCGTGTTTCCCATGTGGGGACCTAAATGAAGGTTTTTGGAAGGCATGATGCACAACCTCCCTTATCAGATTATGAAAGGCCCAAGAACAGAAAGGACTTCCTGTCTCTAAACTGTGAAGACAAAGCATGCCAGAGAGATTCTGCATCGTTAGTTCAGATGTCTGTGTTCTCATTAGGACAGGAACAGTGAGCAATGATTTTCATGGTCCCTGCCTTAGATCTGAAGCTCAGCTAGACCCCGCTGCCCTGTCCCAACATTTAAAAGCCATCGACATCCTACTCAATACCCTAGACAGTGGGCACATTTCCTTAGTTACCCTCAGGTCAGCTCTGTAAGCAAAACCTGGCCAGTCCTTTTTCACAGATGACCAAGCTCAGGCTCACAGATGCCAAGTCTCCTCTCCCACATGACTGGCAGCATTGGAAGGAGTTCATCCCTTAACCCCCTCCCCTAGAAGGCCCTGAGCACGCTCAAGTGCACTTTTGTCTCAGTTCAGGTGGGAGGCAGGAATCAATCTCTGTTTCAGATGTTTATGTGATAGATACAGGAGGATTCCTCCCATTAGTTCAGCAATTCCAGAAAATTCAAGAATTTGGAGACAAGTTCTGTACCTGTCCCCTCCTTTTCCTTTCTCAGGCCCCTGGTTTGAAACACTGAGTTGCAACCGTAATTCTGTTCACCATTTCACAACCTTATCTATTTTCCTTTTGTTTTTTATTTTGATTTTGTGAGATTTGTTACAAGCCAAGACTGGCCTGGAATTCACTGTGTTATTCCATGCTGACTCTAACTTTCAATCCTTCTTTCTCAATCTTTAAGTGCTGGCTGTCGTGGTCCATAACTTCTGGGATTACAGATGTGTGGAACCATGCCATTGTGCCTTGTACATACTTCCTAGGCCTTCTCCCATCCCTCCTTGCCAACCCTTCTCTAGGACACTGCAGACACAGCTGTCCCCAGCACCCCCTTCATCTTCTATTCACCTCCCTAGAACCCTATGCCAGCTGCTGACTGTGATAGCATGCTGGAGTTACCTGTTGATCTCCTGGTATACGTTTTTATGACACTCTTAAAACTACAGTTTACCCCCTGAAAGAATTAGAATCATTTTGTATAAGCTGATTCTTAGGGCTCTATCACATTTTTCTGCTTTCTTTGTAAGCTTCTTCGTAGATTTTTTTTTTTTTTAATGTTGGTGGTACACTTTTGCCACCTTGTGATAGAAATCTGAACTGCAGTTTGAACCCTGCTGAGTGGGAAGGTGGGAGGGAGCAACTGGTGCCCATTAGGCAGAAAGAGCTTTCTGGAAGTCTGAATGGATGGGGTATGGGGAGCATTTCCAGTGTACAGGACTACTGAAGGCCACCAAACAGAAAGCGCTGACTAACACTGTAATGGATTGAAATCTCTGTGAAAGGAACAAAATGATTTATTTTTATTTTTCTGCACAAGATAACTGGGTAACACTCTAGAGACATATGAATAAAATGGATCCAGGCCAACAGTGTTCTTTGTAATCTCCTTTTGGTTTTATTATGACCACATTTACATATAAGTACATTTAAAATATATCTTCAGTATAACTTTCATTTTAAATTTTATATTAAATGATTGTTTCATTAGAAGGGATGTATTTTACTTGTAGTTTTATGGTAACAATTTAATTTCATTGCATTTTTAGAATTATAAACTTTAGTTTAATACCCATACACATACATGAACAAATACATTTTAGAACATTATTCTACATTAAGTTTCTCAAAATGTTCTTTGAAAAGTATGAAATATATGCTATGTGTCGTATTTTACAATAACAAATTATATTCAAAATACTGGTTATGTGTGTATTGCTATCAATATGATGTGAACATGTCTATTGGTAATAATGGGAATTCTTGTTAACTTGACAGGCAACATATCACCTGTCATCATTGCATTGTTTTATTACAGTTTAATTTTACTGCCTCTTAAAATTTCACTCTATGGATGTGAAATAATCATTTCCACAAACTTATGTTGTATATAATATTCTGACATCTCTTATTATAAATCCTGTATGTGTGGCGTTTCCTGAGTATGCATATTAAAGGACATGATTTGGGGCAGAATAGACATGGCTAATTTTAAGGTGAAGTGAAACTCCATTGTATCTTGGGAGAATTGGTGTGATATCTGAACGTAACTAATGTATGACTCTGTGTGTGTGTGTGTGTGTGTGAGAGAGAGAGAGAGAGAGAGAGAGAGAGAGAGACAGAGAGACAGAGACAGAGAGAGAGAGACAGAGAGAGAGAGAGACAGACAGACAGACAGAGACAGAGACAGAGAGACAGAGGCAGAGAGACAGAGAAAGAATGAAAGTCAGAGTGCATGTCTAGACAACCATAGCTTCTATTGATTCCATCTGCCTGTTCATGATTTTGCCTCCCAATTGGCTACCTTTCCTAAAATCAGGCATAGAAGTGAAGGAAATGAATTATCATGATGGCAGTCCTTGTGAGCAGAGCCTTACTAGGATTCGTCACTCTGCCCTTAAGGGTGTTTAAGACCACACATGTGGCCCAAATTAACTCAAGTTTTTGTTTTATTGTGAAGGTCGGTTAAGGATGTGTTCCTCAGGGGTCTCTTGGACTTTGTGGGGAGCCCCTGGCTTCTTTGACTTTTCTTTTTACTAGTTCCATCTTTATGAGGATAGGTCAGGAGGTCCTGTTTGACCCCGGCTTTGCTTGGAAGCATGGAAGAAACATTTTCTTGTACTGACCCTCCTCCTTGTAGACTAGACACTGGCCTGAATCCCTCTAGTGGGGTCTCTATGAACTCCCTGAACAAGAGTACAAGTGACTCTCCACAGTTATAGGACATTTTGAGAGCTGCCCCATATTTCCCTGGGACTTAGTTGACCTTGGAAGGCAAGGAACAAAACTGTCCCTTAAACCCCTTTGACCAGATTAGTATAGGCCTCTAAATAAGGGTTTTAAACATCCAAATTTAGTTGCACCGGTCTTGTACCTCTGATTGCTGTGTAATACGTAGATAAAACTTGAACAACAAAAACAAAAATTTTAAAATAAACAATGAATGGAGAAGATTCAACAATATAGATCAAGTAGGCATAGCCCAGGAAAGGGCTTTAAAATAATTCCTACAGGTCTGTCTCCAAATCCTGAAGACATAAAAGAAAAAAAAGAAAAGAAAAACAAACGTGTAGTTATCATATGGCTATTTATATTATGGGTGAGGTGAGGAGTAGGGTGGGTTATATAACATACCTATAGACAGGAAATAAACTGATCTGGATTTAGATCAAACTCGCGGAATGAAATTGTTTTCTTTTAGACTGTCCCATTTGGTTCTGGGAGGTAAAACCTAGTTTTTATGAACCAAATTATTTTGTTATGGGTAAAGGAAAACACCAAAAGTAACACTTGTACAATACAGAGAAACATAAAAGGACATTTTTTAGTACTTACAGGTAATTCCAATTCTTGTCTGTATTTATTTAATCCAAGACTCTGAGTGGGTATGTAATATAAGTCAGAGAAGTAAATTGAAAAAATTTTTTTTCTTTTTCCTTTTTTTGGCTGTAACAGTAATTATTATAACAACAACAGCCCTGTATTTTTAATAAACCCATTAATAACTTTAACAAATTTGTTTAAACATTTTTCTTTATTTTTTTGGAAATATTTAACCATTTTAATCTTACTAACTTTGACTTTCCAACCCTTTATTCCACTGATACCCTGAGACATAACATTTATAAACAAATCCATTATTTGTTGTGAGAATTTACCAAGTAACCAATATTTAGTTTTTTATACATATAGACAGATGAACAACCATTTAAAAAGTATTAGTACAGTAGTTTGGTAAAGGTATGGACCTTGATGTACTTGTTTGTTGGCTATAAAGAGACAATAATGGTAAAATGTTTAACATATTTTCTTGAGTAGAAGTAATTATTATTTAGAATTAGGATATTTTTAAGTAATAAGAACCATAATATAGAACAAGAATTAAGGTAAGGATTAAAGAGAAAACATTTTAAACTGGAAAAATATTTTAGGTTAATTTAATAACTTTAGTTTGTATGAGGCTTTACTTGTTAGTTTGAGAGCAAGTAAATTATTTTTAAGAAACATGAATTTATGTAGACCATGGAAAACAAAATGGGCACCTTAAAAACTTTTGAGAATAAACCAGAACCAAAAAGGTGCTTAACAAATAGGATTTTTACATAACTAGGGACCCAGAGACATTGTTTGATAGATTTTTAAGTGATTAGGGTACCCAAATTTAAAAAGCCTTTGAATGTAAACTTACAGCAGTGTATTTTAATGAGGCATGCCAAAAATCATTAATTTCGTGCACAATAAAAAGAATGCAAAAGGAAAAAATGAAATGGCCATAATTTGAAATTATTTTGACAGAAAGACAATTATCATAGACACACATGGCATAATTACATGAGATCTCAACACGTGGAAATGTAGAGGAGCATGTGACATAATTTTAAACAATATGAAAACAATTGTCAGACATACTACACAATTACATGAAAACTAGGTGTACCTAAAATGTGTTACTTAATAAATTTGATTATGAAGATCTTTTGTAAGCAGGCATAGCAGGAGTCACAAAGAAGGCATTGGTTTGGCATTAGAAGAGAGGAATTGAATTCGAAGGGACAAGAAAAACTCATAAAGTTTAGGTGTTAGGAATTGAACCTGGGTCCTTTATAAGAGCAGACAGTATTGTTAAACATTAAGCCATTTCTTTAGGCAGGAGCTGTGATGGAAAAAAAAATATCTGTAGACAGACCTCAGAGGAGACATAAGGGTTACAGTGGGGGAGAGTTAGTAAACCGAGCCTTTGTTTTTGGCAAACAGGCTTTTGCACTTGTGAGGTCAGGACACAATGCTGCCCTTGCTTCTGTGGCCACCGCTGCTGTCCCTCAGTCACTACTGCCGGCAAGCAGCAGCTTAGGAACTCTGAAGTGGCAGGCAAAAGAAATCCAAGAAGGGTGATTGGGGACAGAGTGGCCTGTCTCTACTTTTTTACAGCTTCTCAGTGTGACTGTGTGTGTGACAGTGAAAACAAGGCAGGATTTTTTTGAGAGAGCGAGGGCAAGGGGAGGGGGGCACACCGAGGAGAGGATAAAGACTCACTTTGTGGGGGAAGAGATGGAGGTGGGAGGTGGAAGTGAACCTTGAGCGAACAGGAGTGGGGGGTGGGGGTTGGGTGCATCTTGGTAGTGGCAGGGCGGAAAAAATGGCCCCCATTGCCTCGCCCGCATGGACATGAAAGGGGGCATTTACTGACCTAGGGCGAGACTGTGGACCCACAAGGCATGGGCAAAAGCTAATGGAGACTGTGGGTGGGGCTCTGAAGCGATCTGGAATGGCAGGCCACTGAGCCACAGAGCAGAACAGGCACCAGGTGTTCACCTTTTGTGGAGTGCCAGGTGTTTGCCTTTGTAAGTTACTCTATTTCCCGTACCCAGGATATAAACTATGAAAATGCAGATAACGATGTGTTATATGATTTGTCTAACAGCGCCAGGAGCAAGGGACCCTAAGAGAACTCAGGCGACAGGAGCCAAGGATAGGCTCCAAGTGAAAGCTTGCTGGACAGTCAATGGTTCACCAAGGCCAGAGATGCCCAGAGGCCTTTGGAGAGGGTCCAGAGAGGGCTGGGGCCTCTAGGATGGGCCCCTGAAACCTTTTTCTGTATGGGCCAGCATATGTTAGATTTTGGAGAATAAAAGAAAAGATAGAGGAGACAAGAAAACGGAGCCAAATCTGCAGCAGGCAAGGAATATATCTTCCTTTATTCAAAGAAGATATAGAGAAAGGTAGAGGCTGAATGTGGGAACCAAGCTTCTACAACTAGACAAAGAAAATGGGGTTTTTATATGAAAGTTGTGAGACACAGCTGCACTTTGTGGAGAGTTGAATTAGTGCCTGGGTTTGGTGTCCTTGAGGGTCTCTTTTCTCAGAGAGGCGGGTGAGTTATCTATAACACTAAAGGAGACAGATGGGCTCCCCAATCAGTCTCTCTCTCTCTCTCTCTCTCTCTCTCTCTCTCTCTCTCTCTCTCTCTCTCTCTCTCTCTCTCTCTCTCTCTCTCTCTCTCTCTCTCTCTCTCTCTCTCTCTCTCTCTCTCTCTCTCTCTCTCTCTCCCCTCTCTCTCCAGAGAGTGACCAGTTGATAAGGCTTGAGCAAAGCAGGGCTGTCAATTTAGGGCCAATTAGACATTTAAAGGATTTATGGCTTTCTCTAATGAAGCTTATGGCTCTTCTTCAATTCAAATATTCTATCAGTCAGCTTTATATATGTTAGTGTTTACATAAAGCATGTGCATCAGGCCTTTGTATAAAAAAGTATGCTTGTGTCCATGGTACAACAAACCAGGTTGTTAGAATTTTTGTGCAAAATAATTTAAAGATAATTAAAATCCACACATCTACTCCAGGTATTGTGGCTTACACTGATAATCCTGATACTTGTGAACATGACTCAGGAGGATTGCCACAATCTTAAGACCAGTGTGAGCTAGAGAGTGAGGCTGTATCTCAAAAATAATATTTTAAGGATGATTTTCAGTAAATGTAGAGCATTGTGCAATACATTTAGCATTGTGTCATCACTGTAACTGATATTTAGATGTTTATGTCACCGTGAAGCCCCCCATGATGGGTCAGTGTAATTAATCCCTCATATCCTAGTTAAATATGGAGCCACAGATTGGTTTATTTTGAGAGATAGGCTCTTGTTATATAATCCATACAGACTCTGAATTCACTCTGCAGCTAGGACTAACCTTAAAGTTTTGCTCTTCTTCTTTAGACTTCTGAAACCTGTGGGTTTAGGAAAGTAGTTCCCTATCCTGCCACATATGGGCTTTGTGTCTCTGGATTTTCCTGTTTTAGGAATTTCATATAAGTGAAATCATACTGTATTTGCTCTTGCATCAGGCTTCCTTCCTATCATGTAATGTTTCCAAGGAAGGTTCATCCATATTCTAGAACATTGGAGAATTTTTTTCTTTTTAATGACTGAATACTATTATATTGTCTGGATATTCTACATATTATTTAGCCATTAATCTCTTGGTGGCCTTTGAATGATTTCCACATTGAGGTTGTTATGAGCAATGTTGCTATACACTTTTGTTGAACGTTTTTATGTAGACTTATGTTTTGCTCTTTCTTGGTTATATACCTAGAATTGGAATTGCTAGTATCATGGTCATTCTGTGTTTATCCATTTGAGGAATTGCTATAGTGATTTCATGGCTGTGACAGTCATGAGGATCACAGGCTTCGTTATCTGTCTATTTTGAGATTAGACTATTCTTAAGGTATCCAGAAAGAATAGCACAGAGTGGAAGAGCCCTTCTCATCATCTCATATCTGGAAGTATGTGATGACAATGTCACCAGTTGTTGTCTGACACAATACCTGGAGAGAGACATGAACAAATGTCTACTCACTCCAGATAGGGAACCAATGACAGACAAAAGTAAGGATATCACCTAAGTCCAACTTAACGAACCAGTGAGTGTTATTGGGGTTACTTACAGGTGTATGTTTGATGGGTTGCTTATAGGGGCAGAAATTATTCAAAGACCTGTGCATCACCAAAAGCCCACCCAAGCATAGGTGACAATTCATGAAAGCTGGAATGGACACTGTACAACCTTCAAGCAGCTCAACATATTTGAGACTGTCTCTTGGTGGCAGCTTAGCTGGTCTGAGTCTCTTCTAGGCATCTTGGCTGGTCTGGGTGTCTTCTAAGCATCTCAATTTGTCCAAGAGTATCCCTCAGAAGTCCTTAGGGCTCATATATACTTGAGGATGGAGGGGCCTGGTGAATCTGGTCAGTTTTAAGAACTTCCTGAAGTTAGTGAGTTGTTTACTTTCTTAGCTTAAGGAACTTCTCTGCATCATGGAATGTTTCACCTCCCTTTAAACATCCTGTATCTTAACAAGGTGGAAGCTTTTATCTTGGAGGAACAGTGATACTAATCATTTTCACTTAGCTAAATGAGTGCTCATCAAATTTCTTCTGTGTGTAATAACTGATGCTATCTAAAGGTAAATGAGAAAAGAGAAAAAGGAAAATACTGGTACGTTTCTCTTTTCCTGTAAGTCCATGAAATTTCTATGTTGTGGAGTGAATGTCCTCATTTGGCTGGGGGATGGGACAAAGGAGATTACATTTCCATTCAAGTCACCACTGATCCAATTTCTTCATGATTATTGCGTTTTCCTGTTCCCATATCTTATCCTTCTCCTTTCCTCATTTTAACTAAAAGATGTATGCCTCCTTTGAGCTCCAGAAAAGTGAAATGAAATCCTTGTACTATTCTTCTGCTCAGGATACTAGAATGATGGATTCCCCATCAATAGGCAGCAGACCCAAAGCAGGAACTCTGGGACAGTCTCATCTTATAAGTCTCTTCAGTCTCTTAAACTAACCAAGAAATACATCTATTATGTGTGAGCCTCTTTGTTGTGTGGCAGAGTGCTGCCAAAGAGATACAGGTGAAGGCTAAGTGCTTGGTGGATAAGTAAACACCTGAGATACAGGCTCTGCTGCCTGGTTTTCTTGATCTCATTCTCATGTGTGGTATAGCTCATCTTTGGTCTCTTCTCAGAGGAACCTGGATCACTGCTTTCTCTCTGTGTATCATGCTGTCACAAAAGGGTGGGGAAGAAGGAGTGAGGAAGAGTTTAAAGATAGAGGGGACAGTGAATGAGGCCTCAGGAATGCCTACTTTTTTCAGCTGTTCATTCCTGGAGGAGTTGGTGAATGGAAGAAAACTCTGTATCTTCCTCTTATTACACATGCTATTATGTTCCCTGTTTCTCTCTGCAGTTGATCTATTAGATCAGCCAGTTTACATGACTATATGGCTAGGTTTCCTGGGAATTCTTCTCCAAAAGTTTCATCTCCACTAATATGTTCCTCAGCATGGATAAAACCTTTCCATGCTGTGTTAGACCTTGTCTATGATTGATTTAATACATGATGTTAACCTTTGAGTGTTTTACAGATGCGAAACCCATTTGAAAGATACCTGAAGAAACAAAGGCCAACTATAGATGTAAGATTCTTGGGTGTTTTATGGTTGGGTAAGATACAAACAGAGACTCCCAAAACTATACAACTTTTAAGGAAAACTACAGTACCAGGGGTGGGTTGCCCCCCTATGAGCTGTTGGTGAAAGAGAGATCCCAGAGATCCTCAAATTCACCAAGGCTATTGCCACTAATGTCAGTTGTACACTAGAAAGGTCAGTAAGGCCATGTTGCTGAAGACACTGCATGGTGTGAGCATAGGAAAAGAAGAGATGGAGCTGAGACTAAGCCAAAAACTCCATGCCACTGGAAGGATGGCTTTCATAATGACAGAAGGTGCTATGCAGATGGTTGGGGAAGAAAGGATCCCCTATGATTCTGCTCAACAATGAACCCTGTGTGCTGCACACTATGGAAATGCCAAGCAATGCCTGAACGTGCAATAATGGCTTGACCAACATATGTACAACTGACAAATATCTAACTGGATAAGGCCTGCTCCTAGGGATGGAACACACATCTGGTGCTGTAGACCAAGCCGACCCCCTGTGTCAGGGAAGGCTACAGGCCCCAGTGGGGAAGCCATTGCAAGTATACTGTTTAATGAATATGGTACACCTACTGAGATGTCTTCTAGGCATTTGTATTTACATTCATGTTTGTTTAGACGCGTCTACTTCCTTCCGTTTGTCTTCACAGTAGGGGAAACACCACTGACATAGATCAGTGGCCACATCTTGTAGAGATCATTATCTCACCATAATACAAGAGAGATCGCCCTGCATCTGCCACCCCCCTCCAAGGCTCAGTAAAATTTGTGGAACAAATGGCAGAAAGTTTGTAAGACCCAGAGAAAAGGAGTGGAGTGTAGCCTGAAAATAACTTAGTCCTCTGAAAAGTGTAAGCCAGCCAGGGGCAGAGCCTGCTGTGGAGAGTTAGCATGGAGAATTATCAAGGTGGCAAGACTGGAATGGAAAAAGGAAGTGTGCAGCCACCGGGGTGAATGTCAAAGATGTCCTGCAGGCATGGAAGTGAGAAGGTGCATCCACAGACTGTGGGGGTGAGATGGTGCACCCATGGGGTGTGATCAAAATCTAATGGAGACTGGGGGAAGGGCTAGAATGATGCTGTCTCTTTGCAAGTCCTCCCTCCCTATCATATAAACCACACAAAACTCAAGATAAAAATGTGTTATGTTTGTCCACCTGAGTCAGGAGCACAAGACCCTGAGAGAATGAGGGCAGGTCAAACAGAGAGGGGGGAGGAGAAAATTTACTGGGACACTCAACCTGCTTCATCCATCTATCTATCCAAATTGGAAAAGCTGTCTCTTGGTGAGATGGACCATCCACAGACTGGAAAGTTGGCTCAGCAGTTAAGAGCCCTGTCTGCTCTTGCAGAGGACCCAGGTTCAATTCCCAGCACCCACATGGCAGCTAACAACCTTCTGTAACTCCAGTTCCAGGGGAATAAGAAACCCTTTTCTGACCTCTGCAGGCATTACACTACACGGGCACCCTTACATACATGCAGGTAATATACTCATATACATAAAGTAAAAAATAATAAACGAAAGTTTGTTTTGCTTTACCTACCAGCTCTGGGTATCATCAGCTTTTATTTTCTTGCCAATCTGGTCTCCTGTTATCAATACCTATCCCATTGTGGCTGTCAAGTGATCATTATACTTACATGTTCAGAGGCTCCTTTTCTAGGGTTGACAGATATAGCAAATAAAAATACAGACTATCATACAAATGGAATCATATTGTGTGCCACATCCAGAGAAACAGAACCGATAGTGTGAGTTCTCACACAGAGAATTTATTTATTTCTTAGGAATTGGCTCACATCATTATAGATACTGAAAGTCCAATCAATATTGACAGGATGGGGTCAGCAGTGGAGAGCAGGGAAGATCCAATATTAAGGCTGTTTGCTATCAGAATTCCTTCTTACTTAAAGGTAAATCTCTTTATTTTTAGGCCTTCAAACTGGCAAGATGATGAGAAGGCCAACCTGCTTTACTCAAAGTCTAACAATCTAAATATTAATCTTACCCAATACTCCCACAAGAACGTTGAGAATGATATTGGTGAATTATCTAAACATTAATAATAACATTGATGAGATATCTAGGCAACGTGACACAGATAAGTTGTCACAATTATCCCACTCACACTAAAAATCATTCATTCTCTTAGCTAAGTGTGGTGGCATATGCCTGTATTCCCGTCTAATCAGGCTGTGGAGGTAGAAGTCTTGCTTAAGGAGTTTTAGGTGAACCTACACATCATAACAAGATGCCAGCTCAAGAAAAATATATTCGTGTTTATCTTGCATCCAAACTTTTACTGGGTTCCCTCTATTTATTTCATTTGGCATTTCTACACATGGAATGATCTGGGAGGAGGAGACCAAGGTATTCCAGGCAACAGTCTTACTGAGCTCTCAGATGCCAGCACCAGTCCTTACCCATGTAAGGGAACTCTTTGCCTTTCCCAGAAGTTTGGAGCCTCTAGGTGATGGCAACCCTAGGTGACAGTAAATACCCATCCCATTCCTGTCAACTTACAGAAATAAATTTTTGTTGTATTGGGGGTACACTTCTCTCTCTTTCTGTGGGCTGTTGACATTGGATTAAACAGAATTCCTCTTACCTTTAAAGACTTGAGAAAGGAACTTTGTTATAATGCTGACTATATTATAAGTGTGTTGGTTTATGCATGGATTTATTTCTGAACATTCTTTCAGTTTCTTCTTGAAAGATTTCCCAGGGAAATTTTCATGATAAAACAATTTCAACTCTTGAATTTTAAAAATCTATTTCCACATCCCTCTATATTTCAAACCTATTCCTATGCCCCTCTGAGTCAGCCTTCACTGCAGTCATTTGTGGTAAGGAATTGAGAGGCTTTTATGAACTGCTTCTCAAGTCAATAAAAAGCCATGTCTTTTGAAAGTTAGTTTAGTGTGGAATCGGGACTGAGAGCATTTATTCACTTTCACAAGTTGTTTTCAAAGAACTTTCCCTGAAATTCTGCCTCTTGGCCTGTGCCAAGGAACTCAGTTTCCCATAGGAAATTGACAACAGAGTAGATGGGCATACATTGCAATTCTTAGCCTTATGACCATACCATTGCAGCACTGCTGGGTGAATATGTCTGCTTAATTCTGGGAACCATTTACAGGAATCCCACTTAACAGTGTCCTTCTTTACTAAGAGTTTTGAATAGACAGTGTCTAGGTTTTGGGGCCTGTTTTCTCTTCCAAAGTGATGTCTTTCCAGTCATGGAAAAGAAAGGACTCATTATAGAGGTTGGATATGTGTTGGTCACATATGTCTCTCCACATATGCCTGCCACAGATGGAAAGTTGCATATTGTATAGTGGGCCCATTACGTCTTTTTCACTGAGGCCTAGCTCATCTCCAAGAGCACTAAGACACATTTCTGGGTCTCTTTGTAGTGAGAGCACTGCCTTAATGTCATTTCAAAAGCAAACTACGTTCCTGACAACAGGGACATTTTTTTTTTCTCTAAAGTTGGGCAAAGTTCTACCAGTTGTCTGAAACCCAGGCTACTTTCTCCAATGAATATATTTTCTCAGATGTCTTGAAGAGTGAAGAATGTTTTCTTTTCATAGAAAGGCAAAGGCAGGGGAGTGAGGACCGTGAAGAGGCTTTCTCAAATTTGTACAACAGCCTGTGTGTCACAGTTGCCATGCCTAAGCCTACTAAGGTGATGCTGACAACTTAAAAAAAATATTGAATGTATGTGTATTTCATACGGAACATCTTAATCATCTTTATACCACCTTCCCCACTGGCACCCCTTATAGCGCCCCCCCACTGGATTTCATACATTCTGTCATTGATGTTAAGGCCTATCAAGTCAAGTTAATGTCATCAAAAGTTCCTCAGGGCAAGTATATCCACTGAGATCTAGTCAACCTATCCAGAGTACCTCACTTTTAGAAGATCAGCTCTCCATCACCTAGTAGTAATCAGCTGCAAACAGTTCTTCAGCTAAGATTGGGAACAGCTGTCCATTTCCACAGTTCTATGCTGGGGTTTTGTCTGCTTGGGTTTGCATGGGCCTTGTGCATGTTCACACCATTTGCTGTAGGTTCATATGAGCAAGGTCCCAGGAACCTGTAAGACTCTATTTTGATGTGGTCATGTACCTTATTCCCTGGCTCTTACAATCTTTCCAACCTCCTCTTCCACAATGGACTCTGAACCCTGGGTGGGTGAATTCAGTATAGGAGATATGTCCAAGAGCCCATACTCTGCAGATTCTTATTCTCTATGCTGACAACTTGTTAATGGAAATAGGTATGATGGGCTTAGAAAAGAGTCCCACCTGTAGGTGCTTGGGAGAATACCTTATAGGGGTGGCTGAATCTTCCTGGGGAGTGGAGATACAGAGGCAGGGGTCTTAGAATCAATCCCTCTTCAGATTTAGTGCCAGAATGCCATATGAGAGAAAGAGACTTTGGACATTCAAGGTCCCAGAGTGTGGTTCCCTACTCCAGGATGTTCTGAATTCACTTTCCATATACAGGTGGGACTCTCCTAGGAGGATAAGACAAGGAACATCTCTGAGCCCAGCTTCCCCCTTTGTAAAATGGGGCTCAAAATGTTCACTCACAGGACTGTTCAAACTTTTAATGATAATCACTTGTTTAAACTATAATCAGTGATCCATGTATGCCTCAAATGGAATCTGATATATGCAGTTTGCCAACTGGTTTCCTAGTAATTTGAAATTGTACTATGCCCCTTTCCATGGTACCTTTTTGTGTTATAATGATTTTTGGTAAATTTTTATTTGTGTTCTATTATTTTTAGGTGCTAGGGATTTATTAAGTATTAACTAATATTTTCAAAATGTCAAATATGGAATTTAGTAGCTTAAAATAATAGTATATACTTCATTAAAATTATACAGAGATATATCCCTTAAAATAATCACATAGAACTCAATATTATTATTGCTATTTCTCAGAACAGGACATCCTGTTCCATTGTAGCTAGCCTCCTTCCCGTTCCTAGTGCATTGTCCCCAAGTAAGTATTGCACTTTTGTTGTCATAGGATTTATGTCCTGGAAGTTTATTTAAGTAGAATCATAGCTGTAGATTTCTTTGGTTAATATCTGGGGTTTTTATTTAGTTTCCTTTATTCACAGTATCTTTAGATTTATCTCTTTGTTGCATATATCATGAATTTTTAGATTTATTTATTTCTTTATTTTGCGATGCTACAAGCAGAACCCAGGGCCTTCAGCTTATTACACAAGTGCTCTACCACTCAGTCTGCTTAATACTTAAAAATTTTTTATTACATGCATTTACTTATTTATATGTGTGTGGGTGTATGTGCATGGGCACACATACAACGACGTATTTTTGTGTGGCAATCAAAGAATAATTTTGGAGAGTCAGTTTTCTCCTTCCATCATGTAGGTTCTGGAGCTTGAACTCAGGTCATTAGGCTTGGAAGCAAATGCCTTTACCCACTGAGCCATCTTGTTGGCCCTGGCCTGTTTAATTGTTATATTTAACTACTGGATTGTATTCCAGTATATGGCTATACCACCTGTTGTTTTTGTCTGTTCATCTATTTTTGCATCCTTGGTTTCTTTCCAGTTAGCTGGACATGGTGACATATTCCTAGTACTAGGGATATAGATGTCAATGATCAGGAGTTCAAGGTCATCCTTGGCTACATAGGGATTTCAAGGTTAGCATGGGTTATATGAGGAAACAAAACAAACAAAAAGGAAGAAAAGGATAATTTACACCAAGATGAAAAAGGTTTTTGATGTTTAACCTATTTTGCCTGTATCTGCATATCAGCTTTTTTTTAAGTTTATTTTATTTTTTAATTTTTAAAAAAATTTAATAACCACGTGATTAGAAGAAGCATTTCATTACAGATTTAACATATTCAGTAACACATTCCAGTGTAAGGATGCATCGCTTTCAAAGGTGGTTGTAAATTTTTAGGTTCACAGTAAAATTAATATAGTCATACAATATTGAACTCAGTATAAACCCTATAAGACATAAAATTGAATGAGTTTTTACCGTTTAAAGAAGATCTCCATTTCATTTTAAGATATGCTGTTTCCTACATTTTTAATGCTACTAACACGTGTTTGCACATGTGTCTTTAATCTCCATATATCTGATTATAACTAGTCACAGTCAGTTACACTCTGATGTATGGATATACACACAGTCAGTTACACTCTGAGTATGGATATAAAGTCATCAGGTAGATTTCACGGCTAATGTTTATCACCTCTCCTATTTAACATGAAATAAATTTTTAAAAAAATTTTAATAACTACATGATTAGAAAAAGCATTTCATTACAGCTTTAACATATTCAGTAACACATTCCAGAGCAAGAGTACATCTCTTTCACAAGTGGCTGTAAGTTTCTAGGTTCACAATTGAATTAATACAGTTATACAATACTGAACTCAGTATAAGTCCTGTAAGACATAAAACTAAATGAGTTTTTAACCTTTAAAAAGATATCCATTTCATTTTAAAATATATTGTTCCTTTAAGAAAGACTCATTGCTTTTGCTACTAACACTGAGATGTTGGCGCATGCATCCCTAATCTGTATGTATCTGATTATTACTAGTCATAATTGGTTGCACTTAGATCCTTGGCACCTGTGTATGTCTAGAGAGTCCTCGGGTAGATTTCAATGGTAATGTTTATCACCTCTACTAATTAACATAACGTAAATTTCCATGCTTCTTCCTCAAGTATAATACATTTTTAAAATTTTGTTGATTTTTTTTGTGTGTATATCACACAGAACATCCCAAACCATCTTATTCAACTATGCACCCACTTCCCAGATGGCACCCTCCCATAGCCTCCCTCCCCTGACTAGAGCCCTTATACTCTGATATTCCTGCTACTGTCTGCTGTGTTGTCGGCCACCCCAGCCATTCCCCACTACTTGTCCATTTGGTGAATCTAGTCAGCCTATCTAGAGGTCTTTGTTTTAGGAAGGTCAGCTGTTCCTCATCTAGCAGCAATCAGTTGTCAATATTCCTTTAAATATGATTGGGGTCTGCTGTTCACTTTCCAAGTTCTATGCTGGGTTACTATTTGGGAGTACCTTTGGCCACCCTGGCCAACAACTCAAAATAAGGTATCTCCTATCTGGCATTGTTGCTTGTTATGTAGCCTTTACACACACACACACACACACACACACACACACATAGAGAGAGAGAGAGAGCGAGAGAGACCGAGACAGGAGGATTGCAAGTTCTGGGTTAGGCTGGGCTATATATTAAGACCCTGTCTAAAAAAAAAAAAAAAAAAACCAAAACCCAAGAAAAAAAAAAAAAAAAAAAAAAACTAGAAGGGAACCCTGGTGGGGTGGGGGTGGGGAGCAGAGAAGTGGAAGAAGTTCGCAAGGAGATGATGCTAAGAAACAGGCATTATCAAGGGAAAAATGGGGGGTGAGGTACTTTAACTGGGAGGGTATATAAGAAGAAAGAGAGGAGAGAAATGTAATGCTTAAGTGGTATGAACAATCAAAGGAAAATGTAGTATTCTGCAAGCTCATTGTATAGTTGATTTATGTCCCTCTGACCAAATTATTATAGGCCTCAAAGTATGTATGTTAAACATCCAAGAAGGTTAGTTCCACCAGTCTGGTACTTTTAATTACTGTGTGTCATGTAGATAAATCTTGGGCAAAGACCAATTGTTCTCAGATAAACCTTACCTAGACATATATTTCTTGATCTGCTATGTATAATTTGTTAGTAGGTTGTTGGAATAATATGGTTCCCTCTGGTTTTTAAACTAGCTAAACATTATTTATCTCTTGCATTGTCTCACTCCTACATCATGGTTTCCCTAATTAAGCTGCCCCCATTTCCCCCCTTTCACCCTTAATAATACCCTTCTCCTATGGTCCAACCTCTCTTGAGCTCCTTCTTTGCCTTTATCCCTTAGGTTCCTTGTATACACTTCCCTCCCCCCTCCATTAAACTAACACAATCTTTATCCATATCTCCCTTATTAATACCTGTTTCCTATTGTTCTCTTTCAGTTTCTTTCTTTTCCTTTACCTCCCTGGTTCCTTTCCATTATCCTGGTTCCTGTAGTTATGTCTGGTTACATACTCACTTATCAGGGTTTGGTTGTAGGATTCACATATGAGGGAGAATATATGTTGATTTTTTTTCTGAGTCTGTGTTACTTCACTTAGTATAACAGTTTCTAGTTCCATCCATTTACCTG
>NW_008329133.1:859320-860125 GCF_000622305.1 Nannospalax galili | reverse complement strand
TGAATGTACAAGTGTCTCTGCAATAGGACAAGTTCTTTGGGTATATGCCAAGGAGTGGTATAACTGGGTCAAATGGTAGGTTCATTTGTAGTTTTTTAAGAGTTCTCCACACTGCTTTCCATAGGGTTTGAACCAGTTTACAACCCCACCAGCAGTGAATGAGTGTTCCCCTTTCCCCACATCCTCTCCAACATTTGGTATCACTTGTTTTCTTGATCTTAGCCAGTCTGACTGGGGTAAGGTGAAATCATAAAGTGGTTTTAATTTGCATTTCCCTAATTATTAGTGATGTTGAACATCTTTTAAGATGTTTCATAGCCATCTTTACTTCTTTTGAGAACTCTCTTCTTTTGAACATCTTTTAAGATGTTTCATAGCCATTTTTACTTCTTTTGAGAACTCTCTGTTCGGCTCCTTAGCTCATCTTTTAATTGGGTTGCTTCTTGTCTTGGTTCTCTGTTTTTGAGTTCGTTATAAATTCTGGTTATTAAACCTCTGTCGGATGTGTCGCTGGTGAAGATTTTCTCCCATTCTGTGGGTTTTCTGTTCACTTCCCTGGTTGCCTTTGATGTACAGAAGCTTTTTTTTTAGTTTAATGAGGTCCCATTTGTTAATTCTTGTCCTTTATTCCTGAGCAACTTCTGTCTGATTTAGAAAATCCTTTTCTACACCTATATCCTGTAAGTTACTGCCAATATTTTCTTCTAATAGTTTCAGGGTTTCCTGTTTCACATTGAGGTCTTTGATCCATTTCAAGTTGACTTTAGTGCAAGGTGAAAGATAAGGATCTAGTTTCATTCTTCTA
>NW_008329133.1:858536-859206 GCF_000622305.1 Nannospalax galili | reverse complement strand
AATTGCATGTACTCATATTTGGGTCTTCAATTTTGTTCTATTGATCTATGGGTCTATTTTTGTGCCAGTACCATGTTGTTTTTAGGATTATAGCTCTTTAATACAGCTTAAAATCTGGTATAGTAATACCCCCCCGGCATTGCTCTTAGTGTTCAGGGTTGCTTTGGCTCTCCGAAGTCTTTTGGTCTTCCATATGAATCTTAGGATTTTTTTTTCAATTCTGTAAAAAATGTCATGGGGATTTTGATTGGCATTGCATCGAATCTAAAAATAGCTTTTGGTAGGATGGTCATTTTCACAATATTAATTCTTCCATGAACATGGGAGGTCCTTCCATCTTCTGATGTCTTCCTCAATCTCTTTCTTTAAAGATTAACATTTTCATTGTAGAGGTCTTTAATGTCTTTGGTCAGGTTTATTCTGAGATTATTATTTTTTTGGCAACTATTGTTAAGGGGAGTGTTTCCATGTGCTCTTTCACTGATTTCTTGTTATTGGTATATAGAAAGGCTATAGACTTTTGTAGGTTAATTTTGTAACCTGCCACTTTACTGAATGTGTTAATAATTTCTAGGGGTTTTCAGGTGGAATTTTTGGCGTCTCTTAGATATAATATCGTATCATCTGCAAAAAGGGATAATTTGATCTCTTCTTTTCCAATTAGTACTTC
>NW_008329133.1:845902-858036 GCF_000622305.1 Nannospalax galili | reverse complement strand
ATTGAACCATCCCTGCATCTCTGGGATAAAGCTGACTTGATCATGGTGGAATATCTTTTTTGATGTGTGTCTGTCTGTATGCGGTTTGCAAGTATCTTGTTGAGAATTTTTGCAACTATGTTCATTACGGATATGGATGGGTCTATAGTTTTCTTTTTTGGTTGTATCTTTACCTGGCTTTGGTGTTAGAGTGATGCTGGCTTCATACAAGGAATTTGGAAGTTCTCCCTCCATTTCTATCTTTTTGAATGAATTAAGTAGTATTGGATGTAGATCTTCTTTAAATGTATGATAGAATTCTGCTGTAAATCCATCTGGTCCTGGTCTTTTTTAAGTCGGGAGGTTTTGTATTACTGTTTCAATTTCTTTTTCGTGTTATAGGTCTGTTTAAGCTGTTAATCTCTTCTTGGTTTAAGTTTTGGTGGTTCCCGTGCCTTTAGATATCCATCCATTTCTTTTAGGTTTTCAAATTTAGTAGTATATAGGTTTTAAAAGTATTCCCTTATAATGGTCTGTATCTTTCTGGTGTCTGTTGCAATGTTTCCCTTTTCATCTCTGATTTTGTTGATTTGGAGGTGCTCTATCTTTCTTTTGGGTAACTGGGCTAGCGGTCTGTCAATTTTGTTTATCTTTTCAAATAACCACCTCTTGGATTTGTTGATTCTTTGTATTGTTTTCTTTGTTTCAACCTCATTAATTTCTGCCCTGACTTTTGTTATTTCTTCTTGTCTGCTGGTTTATGTTTCATTTGTTGTTGCTTTTCAAGTGTCTTGAGTTGCAATGTTACATCATTATTTGTGTTCTTTCTGATTTTTTGATGTAGGCACTTAGAGCTGTAAACTTCCCTCTAATGACAGCTTTCAGTGTTTCCCAGAGGTTTTGTTGTGTTGTATTGTCCTTTTTATTTAGTTCCAGGAATACTTTTATTTCTTTCTTAATTTCTCTTTTGACCCATTCATCATTTAGGACTGTGTTGTTTAGTCTCCATGAGTTTGAATAGTTGTTAGAGCTTCTTTTGTGTTGATTATAAGCTTTGTTGCACTGTGTTCTGGAATGCATGGAATTATTTCAATCTTTTTGTATTTGTTGAGGTTTGTTTTGTGCCCCAGGACATGTTCGATTTTGGAGAAGGTTCCATGGGGTGCTGAGTAGAAAGTATGTCCTTTGGTGTTTGGGTAGAATACTCGGTAGATGTCTGTTAAGTCCATTTGATATATGGTATTGATTAATTCAGATGCCTCTCTGTTTACTCCTTATTTACCTATTTAATGGAGACAGTGGGGTATTGAAGTCCCCTACTATTATTGAGTTGGGATTAATCTGGGTCTTAAAGTCCTGTAGTATTGTTTTTATGAATTTGGGTGCACCAGAGTTTGGTGAATATGTGTCATGATTGTAACATCTTCTTGATTTGTTGTTCCTTTGATCAGAATGAAGTAGCCCTCTTTATCTCTTCTGATTAGTTTTAGTTTAAAGTCTATTTTGTCAGATATTAGAATTGCTACGCCTGCTTTTTTCTTAGTGCCATTTGCTTGGTATATTTTCTTCCATCATTTCACTTTAAGACAAAAAGATGGTTTTTTTTTCTTAATCCATTCACCTAGTCTATGTCTTTTGACTGGCAAGTTCAATCTGTCAATATTTAAAGTTATTAATGAAAGATGAGTGTTGAATCCTGTCATTTTTATTTGTTTACATTCTTGATATAGCTGTACTTTTCCACAGTTATACCTTCATTGAATTTCTTTCTGCAACTCCTTGGGTATAGTTATTCCTTTCTTCAGCTCTTTGTATTGCTTCCAGAACTCTCTGAAGGGCTGGTTTTGTGGACATGAATTCCTTCAGCCTATTTATGTCATGGAAGATTTTTATTTCCCCTTCAACTATAATAGACATTTTGGCTGGCTATAGTAATCTGTGTTGGCATCTGTGGTCATTTAAAACTGGGAATACTTTGGTCAAAGCTCTTATGATTTTCATAGTTTGCACTGAAAAGCCAGCTGTAATCCTGATGAGTTTTCCTTTATATGTGACTTGTTTGTGTTCTACAGCTTTCAGTATTGTCTCTTTGTTCTGTACGTTTAGTGTTTTTACTATGATGTGCCATGGAGCATTTCTTTTCTGGTCTTGCCTGTTTGGTGTTCTATATGCTTCTTGTATTTGTATGGGCATGTCTTTCTTTAATTTTGGGAAATTTTCTTCCACAATTCTGTTGAAGATCTGGTCCATGCCATTGTCTTGGGATTCTTCTCCTTCCTGTATGCCTATGATTCATTCGTTTGGTCTCTTTATGGTGTCACACAATTCCTGCATATTCCATTCTTGTGATTTCTTAAATTTTTCATAATCTTTGCTTGTGTAGTCTAGTTTGTCAACTTTATCTTCCAGTCTTGATATTCTGTTTTCCATTTCCTTCATCCTATTGGTGAGGCTTTCTCCTGTAGTTTCTAATTGGCTTACTGAGTGTTTCACTTCCTTCTTCATTTTAGCCTAAGTAGTCTTCAATATTTCTAGCCCTTTTCTGATTTCATTCAGAAATTTATTCCTATCTTCCTTCAGTTCTTTCATTTCTTTGTGTGTTCTTTAAATTCACTGAATTCTTTTATCATGTTTATAATTGTTCTTTTGAGTTCCATGTCCTGCATTATCTCTAGGGGGTTCTCATTGTACTCCTCTAGAGGACTATTGCTATTTGGTGGGGATATGTTATTTTGGTTTTTCATGTTATTATTTTTTCTCTGTGATTTTGACATGTGAATTTCTTTTAGAGTTTCTGATTCTCGTGTAAGACTCAAGCCTTCAAGTTTAGGTCTGCTTCATTTTCCAAACTTTATGTGTCTTTGTGGTTTACTTTTTGGGTCTGAAAAGCTGGTTCATGTAAGCTTCCGGTTCTCTCTTTTGATTTTATATTGGAGTGACTAGATTGCTTTTGTCTTCAGGAGTCCCTACAAGGGCCCAAGTCAGATAAGGATCTGATGCTTTCAGGTTTTCTCCTAAGGTCTGGAGCCCTCCAGGAAAGATTTTGGCCTCAGGAATTTGGGGGTTGGACTGGCCTTGGAGCAAGGCCCAGGAAAGATGCTGGTCTAGGGTAGCTGGTGGCTGTGCCACACAGAGATGCAAAGGGGGATGGGGGGCAAGAAGAGGCCCCAAGGGCTCCTGGGGACTGTACTAAGGAATAGGATTAGTTGAATTCAAAGAATCAGGAAGAGGAAAGGTCAGCCCCAGCATCCAGGAAAGAGGCTGGAAGGTTGTGCTGCCCAGGGAAGCAGAGGGAAGTGAGGTTTGGACCAGGCCCAGAGGGCTCCTGCGAGAGAGGCTGGTGGATTGTGAAGACCATGGAAGTAGAGGGAGGTGAGGGCAGGGCCAGGCCCAGAGGGCTCCTGGGGACCCAGAAGGAACTGGGTTCATCTGGATACAAAGGATCAGGAAGCAGTGGTGGTTCCCGAGGTGTCTGGGGCACCAAGACAAGGAATGGGATAGGACCCAGGGTAGGAGGAGAGACAGGCCGGGGAGATGGGAGGGTGGATGAGGCTGCGGGAGCCAGGGGTGCATGATCTACTTACCCTGGAGACAGGCTTGCAGGTTGTGCAGGCCCAGGGAACAAGAGGTGCAATTCAGCTTTTAATGGTTATTGAAGCAATCTGGAAAAATATCACAGAGACAATTCTATAGGTCATCCTCAGAAGAATCAGGCTGAAAAAACATAGTTTGGTAGACTTTAACATCATATGTGCATCTTGAAATGAATTGCTGAGAACTGTGGTATTACTTCTTCACCTTTCAGTAAATCTGCCTTAATACCTGCAACTTGGCTGATGACAGTAGTGTACAACACGTATGTGTGTATATGCTTATGTATGTGTATGTCCTGAAGCTGCAAATAATGTTTACTGTTATGGATAGCTGGGGTTAAGTAATGGACTTGTCTCATTTGTATGCAGATCCTGGCATATAATAGGAACAAGATTGATGTAGTGGTTGGTTTTTGTAAGCATTGTTTAACCAGCATGGTTGCCGAGGTGACTAAATGACTTGCATGTGTTTTGGTGCAGACTGAGCACCCATTTATCATACTTTAGTTGAATCACTTATTGTTAGTTTTTAAGTGTTTCTATTGCTACCTGTTCAATTTTTAGTTAGTATTTGCATATATTGCTTTCTTGTCTTACTTATTCACGTACTTATTTATATCAGTATGGCTAAGAGATTCTCATTTCCTCAAAATGTTGCCCACTAGAATGTCATCATATATTTTGATGCTCAGTGCATTTGATGCTTCTCTAAAAGCATCAGTTACTGTGCACATTGCTCTCTGAGCCCATCTTTAGAAAGGGAATAATGATGCCCACCTGAGAACATCACATTAAGTACTTAAGGAGTTAGAAAATGGAAACCCAAAGTAGGTGACATCTAGTATAGCCTCAAGACATGTGAGTGTCCCATCCCCACTTTCCCTCTTTCATTCCATTATGTAATACTTGTGTCATGCCCATAATGGCATGCCTACAGAGAACACTTGGAAAGGTGACAGCATGCAGGAATAAGCCTATGTCCATTACATGTGAGTTTTCAGTATCACTGCTGTGTGCAGCAGGGGTGAGGGATGAGTCAGGGAAGAGGAAATGTATCATTGCACAGCTACCAAGCAATGGGGTCCAGGCAGTCAAGACACCACCACTCTACCCCCAGCATTCATTTGCTTTCTCATCCTGCTTTCATGTTTTTTCTATGTGCTTTCTCCCCCTTACTCTTTCTGTCTTCTAGTGGAACATACGAGAAGTGCACGGACTCTGTACCCAAGAACCAGTTTATAGAGAAGATCCAAGTGCAGTGTGGAATTTCCCTGAAAGTTTACTGGTGAAAGAGTGTGAAGAGATCATGAGGACATATTACAGGTAAGACAATACCTTCTGATGTCCTTGCCTGATCAACAAAATGGCCACATCCCATCCTCTGACCAGTAATACTGTAGAATTAAGTGTGATTTCATGTGGGAAATCACCCTTTGGTCTCAGGTGATTGAAAGGACCAGAGCACTTTGGTATAATTACATTAACAGATCCCAAAATGTCCCAGAATTTTGTATGTGAAACATTATATAAGCAGTATAGATATGGCAAAGGGCTACATGCCCAGCTCTTTCAAGTACCATTATCAGTAATGACCCTTTGTCTTCATCATCTATATATAATTACAGTTTACAGTATATTTATTATAGTGAGGACTACATCACATTCTGTTGTGCATTTCTTGCTTCAACCTTCACACAAAATTTGGGAATTTTAAGAGGAAGAGGAAATTTTATTCTAATTAATCACATTTTTCATTCTTTTTTTAAAAATCATACTGCCTTCCTTCTTCTGAGATGTTCCTAGCTTGAAGCTTGTGTTGATTTCCTTCTATTTTATGAACCTCCTTTATTCATTTTTAGGTTATGTGTCATGGCAACAAAGTCTTATATTTCCTCATTTGAGAATGTCTTAATATCCCTTTAGATCTACAAGGTAATTTATTTGGATATAGAAATTCAAATTTCACTTATTTTATTTTAGCAATTCCTTCTAGATTGTATGGTTTCTGACAAGAAATTTGTTGTCCTGTGTATAATTTTCTTTCTGTTGGAGGTATATTGTTTCTGTCACCCCAATTTCAGAATTTTTCTTCTTTGTTGTTAGTTTTCTAAAGTCTGACTATGGATTTTTTCATGGTTTTTTTTGTGTGTGTGTTCTTAGTTTTCTCAGGTTCTGGAAAATGTAGGTAATGCTTAGGGGTCATTACACTTTGAATAGTGTTCACTCATGTTCTTTTTCTTTTCCTATATGTATGTATACATTCTATTGTGGTTTAATTTCTTTTTTAATTTAAAAATTTTCCTTAATTTTTATTTATTTATTTGTGTGTGTGTGTGTGAGTGTGTGTGTGTGTGTGTGTGTGTGTGTGTGTGTGTGTGTGTGTGTGTGTGTGTGTAGCTGTGAGCATGCCACAAGTCTGTTCTCTTCTGCCATCACATGGCTTCCAGGGATTGAATTCAGGTTGTCAGCTTTGCAAGCAGGTGCCTTTACCCACTAAACAATCTTGATGGGCCTTTGATTTAGTTTCTTAACACATTCATTTCTACTATTCTTTCCATCTATGTTCCTTTATTTAACATGGCCATCAGTTTTCTGGCTTACTAAATTGAATGTTTAGTTCATTTTATTTTATTATATAGTGCTTAAGATCTCTTAACAAACTGTTATATTGAAGTATTTGTTTACATTTCTGCCCAAGATTTAACACTATCTGTCTCAGACAGAGTGTTCATGAATGTTCAATATTCATCTGAGAAGTGGGTGTGCCACCCCATATCAGGCTTCAGAGATCCATATGTATGCCTGGAAAAAAGTCTACCCTCAAAACAAACATGGACAAATTAATTTATGGGAATGGAGAGATGGATCAATGATTAAGAGCATTGGCTATTCTTTCAGAAGACCTGGGTTTGAATCCCAGCACCCACATGGCAGCTAACAACCATCTGTAATTCCAGTTCGAGGGGTTCTGATGCCCTCTTCTGTCCTCTATGACCATTGCACTACATGGGTACACTTATATACATGCAGGCAATACACTCATACACATAAAACAAATGTGAATAAATCAAAAAAATAAAAAACTTTATTTTTAAAATTTATGTGTATGAGTGTTTTGTCTGCATCTATATAGGTACACCATGTGTGTGCAATGCCCACAGAGTCTAGAAGAGGACATTGGATCACCTGGAAATGGAGTTAGGAATGGTTTTTAGCTATGTGGGTGCTGGGAACCATACCTGGATCTTCTGCAAGATCAGTAAGTCTTCTTAACTGCTGAGGTATCTATCCAGTCCCACATTCATAATCTTTGTAAATGCTTGTTTCCCAGTTAAATGAAATGTAAATGTAATGCTTATACACTAAATATACTTAAAAGCACAATAAAATGGATATGTATGAAATACCATATATTTCAAAATTATTTATTAGTGAAGTTATTAATTGTTTATCTCTAGACTTGATATTTACCACAAATTCTGGATTAGCATGGGTCATTTTAAAAATCAGAATCAAGGTTCATGGACACTGGTTATTTTGTAATATTTTTGACATTTAAAATTATAGAATATAACAAACTCCTACATACTGATAATTATAAATTATTCCATGTGCAATTAAAAGTCATTACAAGTCTCTTATGACTACATTAGCCTCTGTCTTCAGAGGTAACCTTGTTGCAGAATTTTAGTTTTTCTTTTTTAAGACATTTCTTTGTATTTTTATCACTTGCCGATAGCGGTAAGCAGACTGTGTTACGGTTTATGGCATACTTTTATCTACATATGCCTGACTACTGCACAGCAAAAGGGAAGAAAAAAAAGCATGAGGATAATAAAATGTATATTCACATTTCAACATTGGGGCTAGCCACATGCCCTTCCTTATCATGTGGAACTTACTTGGCTGCCTTTTTACTTTTTTCAGTTTCCCTCTTTATAGGCTGTGGGAGCACTGACAGAATCTGCAAAATCTACTTCTAAAATCATTTATCCACTCATTTTTTTTGGTCTTTTTGAGACAGGGTCTCCCTGTAGCACCAGCTGTCCTGGAACTCACTATGTAGACCAGGCTGGCCTTGAACTCACAGAGATCCGCCTGCCTCTGCCTCTGGAGTGCTGGGACTAAAGGCTTGCGCCACCACGCCTGGCCTCATTTGTTTTATTTATGTTAATTTTACACATAATAATTGTGCATGTCTTTAGATACTGTATGATTTTTTTCCTTGTAGCCCCAGCTGGCCTGGAGCTCGCTAAGAAAACCAAGCTGGCTTCAGTCTCACAGAGATCTGCCTACTTTTGCCTCCCAAGCACTGGGACTTAAGGTGTACCTCACCATGCCTGGACTTATGTGTGATTTGCTCAGTATAGGCATTCTAGAAATAATAAATCACTTCCATGCCCTACCCCCACGTCTTTAAAGCCTTAGCGAGTTTATCCAAGTAAATTATAACAATTTCTCAGTGGGATATGAACCAACTTTCATTTCCCCAGGCTTAATTGTGTTTTTCATCTACACTGTGTTCATCTAGGCCTGGCTGATACATCTAACTACTCTAGACCATCCTAGTTAAAAACAGAAGGCAAGAAATGCCTGTGGTAAAAGTTAGTCTAGGATGGCAAGCATGAGAATTGTGGGAATTGGGCCAATGGTATCATTCTTTATCCTGGGCTAAAGGTCTGAGAATGTGAAGGGTTGCTGGTATAAATCTCAGAGTTTGACGACCCAAGATTCTGGAGTTCTAATGTCCAAGGGTGGGAGAAGAGGAATTTCCCAGTTCCAGATGAGAGAGCCTGCATATATTCTTAATGCCTTCTCATTCTTTCTCGGCCATCACTGGGTTGGATACTATCTGTTCACATTCTTGGATCCTCCTTTCCTAAGTCTATTGATTCAAATGACAATCTCTTCCAAACATATCCTAAATATTTCAGAAATAATGTTACCACTTATTCTAGTATTCCTTGATTTAGTTGACAAATAACATTAACCACTATTGCCTTTATTACCAATATAATGTTTTCTTTCCACATTCCTGTCTATTTAAACTTATAGATTCCCTAGAGCTAATGTAGAGAATGAAAATGTAGGTGGTCCAGTTGGGCATGATGGTACAGTTCTTTAATCCCAGCACTCAGGAGGCAGAGGCAGATGGACAGGTTAGATTGAGGCCAGCCTGGTCTACATAGTGAGTTCCAGGCCAGCTGGGGCTACCAAGAGACCCTGTCTCAAAAAGACCAAAAAAAAAGTAAATAAATAAGTGAAAATGTAGGTGGTCCAATTGAATCAAAATTTCAGATAAGCAAGGTAACCTTGTATATCACACAATGGAAAAAATTATTTGTATAGAATTAAATTTTAATCAGTGCAAGCTAAATCTGACCGCTCTGCACACAAGAATGCTGAATGGGATAGAAATAAAATATTCTGGTAAATAGTGTTAGGTGAACTCTCAGCAATGATAGCTCCATTGGTCACCCACGTGAAGGAGTTCTCTGGTTCACCTGATGACTGGAGCTCCAGGTAGCAGACACCGCATGGGACAAAAATCCCCTCATTGAGTCCATTCAACACATAGGCTTCTAGAGGATCATCAAAGTATAATGTATTTTGTTGGGAATGTGTATTGAAAATGTGGAGTTTTATGTCATTTCTTTTTCTTTCTTTTCCTTTTTTTTGTTTTGTTTTTGAGACAGAGTCTTACAGTGTAATCTAGCCTAGTCTGAAACTCACTGAGTAGTGCAGGCTGGCCTTTAAATTAAGGTAATCCTCCTGCCTCAGTCTCCTAAGTACTAGGATTATAGTCATGTATTACCAAGCCTGGTTTAATCAAACACATTTTAAAGAGATTTCCAAAAGAAATTTTTGCTGTTAATGATCTTCATCTTGTTCTTGGGATTGAAGTTCTAATTCTGTTCATCTTTCATGAAATGAGCCTCCAGCAGTGTTAAGGAATTTAGAAGTTGCTGCTACAAAATCGTTCCCTGAACCATATGGAAAACCTTGTCTTCAGAGGGTTCTATGAAGATTATGCAATCAGGATAAGGAGTATTTATTCACTGTGAGAAATGTTCCTGTGAGACCTTTCCTGAAACACTTTCTCCAGCTAAGGAAGATCCAATAAATATGGCAAATACATTACTTTTCTTGGATGTATATAGTTAGTTTCTTCACAAGACAATTGATAGATGGCCTTTGTGATTATTTCAATGTCTCATTTATGGGTGAATGAGCCTACCCAGTTCTGAGGTTCATTAATAGGAAGCGCCTTAGCTGTAAATCTAAATCACGTTCTGCAATATTTTGTTTACAAATAATAAAGATGAATTGAGCATGCTATCTTGTACCAATAATGCCAGCACTTGGGAGACTGAGGCAGGAAACTAGTCACAATTTCGAGGCTATCCAGGATTACTTAGTATTTTTGAGATCTTGGACTACAGAGAAAGACCTGTATCAACAACAATAACAAAGCAAATAAAGATGTTTCTTTTCTTTATCTGCTTGCCATATTTCTTAGTTTAAAGCTTAGAATTTGGAGGAGGCATTAATTACGGACTGGCTCTATTTTGCTGGCTTTGTAACTATTTCCATATCTTCTTTAAAGTTGATGGGACTCTTTAAGGAGACTCATAAATACCTCCTGCATTGGGAGTTGAACCTTTCTGGGGGTGAGGAAAGGCGGGGAACTTAGCAGACCCAAGTCAACTGGTTTCCTCTTCAACTCTTGATTCTGGAATGCCTCCTGAGGGTGAGATAAGTGGAATTCTCATGGCCCCAGGGGATGTGCTGCCTTTCAGGGTGTCTTGGACCCACTTTCCATGCATAGGTTAGGCATTCACAGACTAAGACAGTAAATGACTCTCTGAGCCCATCTCCCCTGTCTTTGAAATGGTAATCAGAATGCTCTCTTATAAGACAGCCCAGACCTGTGGTTATTATGAAACCATTAATGCCTGTATAAAGTCAGGTCTTTTTCCTCTCCTCTTCTCCTCCTGTCCTATCTCAGCGTCCAGTAGATTATAGGTATGTGCTACAGAGTTAGGCTCAATTTTAAGAAATAGAGGATCAATAATGAAAACAAAAGAAAAAGACAATCTTAAAAATACCATTGTATCTTGTAGTTGTTAAGATCATCACCTACACGTATCAGTGTGGTGTGTAATGAATATTCCTTAAAGCGTGGTGACTGATGGGCTCTGTTTCTCCCTGAACAGCTAGCTCTTCGTCGGTGACAGCTCAGTAAGTGGGTGGTGATGGCTGATGAAGTGTCTGCTTCAGATCTGAAAGGGAGCAGTACTTTGGAGACTCAAACATTTCCTGTCCATGGTAGGTTGTGATGCCTGCTCCAAATGACTACATAGAGCTGAGCAAAGGACGTGGTAAAATAGTACACATGAGTTTTATCGGATGGTGTGTAAGTGGAGAAGCTTCTTTGATCTCACTGTTGAAAAGGGTTGATAGATGAAAATTCCTTCCATGATCAGATCCGTGCCTTGTAATGAACCTTGAAGGCCATCTAAAAATGTCTTCTAATTCTGAAATCAATGAGTTTTCCACGGTAAAACTTTTGATGTTAGCATACACTTGGAATATATAAATTTTTTACTTCTACATGTAGTATAATAATCAGTGACTCGTATTTCTTAGATGGGTGCTGAACTGTTTAGTTGGCTGCAGTCTCCTTGCATTTGAAATGGCAGTTTGGATTCTTCCCTATTAACCATACTTTTATTCATTCTGTAATGAATATTTTTAAAAGTTTGGAAATTTCCAATTGCTACATCAGTAGGGGTGTTATAAGCATTATAATTTGATAATAATTACGTATTGCCTTGTCTTGTTTTGTGACACCCAGGGAAGTGCTTTGTATTGATCAAGTACTAAACACTATTATGATTATATACATACCCGGGGTATTCCATTCTCAGTTCTGTACTCCCCAAGCACACCTCTCTCACCTTGTCCTATCCCCAGACAACCACAAATCTGTGAATAAATTAGTTTTTATTTCCTATAATTTTCTACACATGAAGTCATACAGGCTGCATTTGTGGGGATTGGGGAGGAAAGAGAAGGATGTCTTCTCATCTAGCATGTTGGTTGGTTGTTCTTATTTTTCTTGCAGAATTAGGAACTGAACCCAGGCCTTTAATCGCATGTTTAGTTAGCTTCCTTTTAAAAATACTGATAAAGACCTACTAAATTGATTTTACAACTGGCTAATGTACTTTAGTTTGCTATAGAAAACACTATACCCAGCTAACCTCCAAGGCACAGGACAAAGATCAACCATTGTTTGTTGATGAATCCTGCCTTCTTCCATATGAGTGCGTGATGACTAGAAATATACATACCTCTCCTTAGGGCCTCTAGTGTCCATGGAAATGAAATTGTGCCTTTCTTAGTAAACTCCAACATCCAGCCCCCTTTTAATCCTGTTGCCAATCATTTCTAACCACGATGAACTCTTTCAGCTTAAAACCTTCACAGGGCTATGAGATTTACTCAAGCTTCTTTGACATTTTATTGTGATCCCAGAGACTACAGTGAGGAGAATTC
>NW_008329133.1:844017-845835 GCF_000622305.1 Nannospalax galili | reverse complement strand
GCTTAGCTTGGTCAATATTTCACATGAGCTTGAGAAGAATGTATATTATGCCATTATTAAAGGAAGTAGTCCATGGTCACCACTATTACACAGCTCATTGATGGTACTTTTGCTTTCCTATGTCCTTACTGATTTTCTGCCTGTTGTATCTTTCCATTATTAAAAATGAGCATTGGAATTCCCAACTATAATAGTGCTTTTATCTCTTTCTTCTTCCTACACTTCCTTCAGTCTCAGCCTTTGTTCAAGACATGATCTCCTTGTATCTCGTGCTGACCTTGAACTCTCAGTCCTCCAATTTCTACCTTTTGAATACAGTGATTTGTTACATAATACAGTTATTGTTATATAATATGTTACTGAATACAGTTATTGTTATATAATATCCCACTTAACCTGCAATAACTTTGCTTGGTCTGAAGTCATCGTATCTTGAAATCAATGCATCAATTCCAGCTTTCATTTGATTAGTGCTACCCCAGTACATCTTTGTCCAACCTTTTACTTCGGATCACTTTGAATCACTATATTTATTTCTTATTTTAAAATATTTTATTTATCTTATGCATATGAGTGCATTGCCCGCGTGTGTGTAAGCATGCCTGAATCATGTTGTGCAATCTCCACAGAGGTCAGAAGAGGGCATCAGATCCCCTGGAACTGCAGTTACTGATGGTTGTTAGCTGCCATGTGGGTGCTGGGAACAGAATCTGGGTCCTCTGCAAGAGCCGCCAATGCTTTTAACCACTCTCTCCAGCTCCTTCATTCAGTTCTAAAAGCAGACAAACACTGATGGCTCAACTCAGGCAGCAAGTCAAAGGAGGTCTCTCTTATTCAAGCTTTTCATTCTATTTGGGTCTTCAATCGACTGGAAGAGGCCCATCCACATATACAAAAGCAAGATATTTTTGTCAGTCTAGCAATTCAAGTTTAGCTCACTGAGAAACTCCTTCATCAACATACTAAAAATAATGTTTGGACACAGGCCAAGTCAAATTGACACATAAAATTAACTATCATAACTTCCAATTTGTTTCCTTAAGATTCAGACCTTTTAGCTGGGTATGGTGGCACATGCCTTTAGTCCCAGAACTTGGGAGGCAGAGGCATGCAGATTTCTGGGAGAGTGAAGAGTGAGGCCAGCCTTGTCTACACACTGAGTGCCAGACCACCTGGGGCTACAGGGAGACCCTGTCTCAAAAGGAGCAAAAAAAAAAGACCCTTTTTTTTTAATGTGATAGGTTTTATTTAGCAATCACTTAAGATACAGTGAAACCAAAGGGCAAACAGGAACAAGACAATGGTTGTCCCAACACATGTGAAGCAGTGACACGAAGGCTCACAAAGTGGTTCCAGTTTACTTCATGATAGCATAAAAGCACGGGGAAATTTTTCAGATTTTTGGAAAGTCATCCCCCTCTTATCTAAAAAAATGTTTAAATTTGGTGCCATTGGTGTTAGATTACAGAAAAAAAATATCAGAAACATTAAAAAGTCTTTAAACTCAAGGGTTCTTAGATATGTGATTGAAATATAACCTTTTTTAACTTTAAAATTTTTACTGAGGATTTAATACATGCATATAAGGTGTTTTGATCAAATCCATGCCCACTCCTTCCCCTCCAACACCTTCCATAGCTCCCCATCACTTTTTTCTGACAAGTTCGTGTACCTTCTTTCTTTTCTTCCTTTCTTCCTTCTTTCCTTCCTTCCTTCCTTCCTTCCCTCCCTCCCTCCCTCCCTCCCTCCGTCCCTCCCTTCTTCCCTTCCTATCTCCCTTTCTTCCTCCTTTTTTTTTGTTTTTTTTTTTTTTAACAT
>NW_008329133.1:837109-844007 GCF_000622305.1 Nannospalax galili | reverse complement strand
GTTTCTTTCTTTCTTCTTTCTAATGGACCTTTTTGCTACTCTAACATTTCCTCCTCTGAAGAGGTAACCCTAAAATCTTTTTGGGATTAGATAAGAGGTCCCAAATACTTTTGACATTTTTGGACTTTAGAACAGAGTGTGTTGCTACGAGGCCAAGGACATTTTGACTTTTAGCCAAGAAACTGGCTACTTTTCTTTGGGGTCATTTTACCTTAACTGCCTAGCCAATTCATACCTCCTATTTTCTTATCACACCATCCCCTGAAGAGGTTACCCAAATTACCGATAGGGAATCAGGACACAGATCGCTCCCTGTTCAGCATGGAAAATTCAGAACTTCTGTCTTGTGGCATTTGTAATATGGACTTTGCTGATTGTATCCTTATTACGTCCTATTTCTGTTCTTTGACCACTCTCATACCCTTCATGTTTGTCATAGATTTGGAGTTTTCACTAAATTCAGAACCTTTGGTATAGGCATCTCAAACCTAACAGTGTTTATTCCTGAAGTGGCAGGAAATTTACTGTGTCTCATTGTCCCTCTTCATATGACAATAAAACTGATCATTAAATTCAATTATTAATGGCTTGATCAATCCATCGTAAAATTTCCAATTGACCTTACATATCAACTTTTTTTTTACATTCACTGAAGATCATTTAAAGCTCCATTTCATTAAATGTTATAAAATGTTGTTGTTGTAATTATATAATTTTTTTTTACATTTATTGATTCATATTCTTCTATTACAGAATATTTCTAGTATTCAGCTGTTATATAATGCTGAACTCTGGTACGCATAAGAAGAAATCGCCTCATTAGCCTTCAAATTGCTAGGAAAGCACTTTAGCACTATTCCCGAGCTCTCCTGTATTTTATTTATGACATGGTCTTGTTAAGTAATCCCGGGCATTTGCTGACTTGTAATCTTCCTTTCTTCAGCCTGCCAATTTGTTTTGGTTAAAGGAATATGCCACCAACTCTTGCTAAAAGTATAAAATTTCTTATGTATCAAGTGATTTTAAATATATGGAGATATTTATACTCATAACATCTTTAAAAGCTAGATTAAGCTAATTCCTTTGCTACAGATGAATAACTGAGAGTCAGAATAAGGTCTTTGCACAAGCCTTCTGAGTTAGGGAATAAAACACTGATGTTTAGTACCTGATAACCTCATCATGCACAAGAGCCTGAGAAACTGTCAACAAATTATTGTTACATGAAAACACTTGTATTTCTAGAGGTCATTAAATGCAATTGGTATGATGATGCAGAAATCTGGGAAATGCAGAATGTTAACAGGGAATACAGAACCCTCTGTAACATCAAGTTGGAATAGTGTATTGAGAGGAGGGTAAGAAAAAGAAAAGGAAAAGTGAGGAAAGGGAGAAAGGAAAAGGAAGAATCTTGAAGCTAAAGTAGTGATGATGGGGTTCAAGGAGAGGATTTGGACATTTTTTATATTTTTTGAAACTTTCACCTGTTTAAAGTTTAATATAAAAGAGCTCACATTTAAAACTCAAAGTGGTGCGTGTATTTATTTACTTCTTCTTCCCCTTATTTTTGCCTTAGAGTTCATACCACACCTCCAATGATAATATGGGTTGTGTTCACAATTCATACTTAGTTGTTAATGAATGAAAGAATGGAAAATTGTGAAAGAAACCCAGTAATTTTTGCATTTTGACAACCCAGGGATGGAGGCAGGTGCCTGAGATCCTAATGTGGTTTGGTGGGGTAATGCAGGTTCCAAGGACTCCTGTAGTGCTGATTGCAAGGTGGTGGAATTTTCCTGTAAAAATATTAACATGCTGAGCTGTTCATTTGTTAGTCAACTACCACACCTTGCCTCCCTGCTATAATGTGTCACTAAGTACTACAGGAGCATTCTCAGCCACACCTGTGTTTCTTGGTGAGAAACTGTGCTTGGATTTCCTCAGATGCATATTAAATAGCCCTTGTCACATCATGAAAGACCCCAAAATGAAAAGAATCTCTGCCTTTAAAAATGCAAGCTCAAAGCATTTGGAGCAATTGCTTCATCAGCGTAGGTGTCTGTAATCAATGGAATGATGAGAAATGATTTTCACTGTCTAAGTCTCACCCAGCCTCTACTACTGTGTTTGAACATTTAAAGGCCCATTGATGTCTTGCTCTGTACTATGGACACCGAACAGGTTCCATAAGTTATTCTTTCGTCAACCCAGAAAGGAAGGAGGTTATCCTGAGACATACTTCACAGATGCCCAAACCGAGGCTCACCTAGACTGAATCACAGTGGCAGGATTGGAAGGGTGTAGTGCAGCCTCCCCTTTAGAAGCTGGGTTTCCAAGGCTTTGAGACAGTGTCACTTTCCACTTTCTCATGTTGTGGCCCCCAAGGGTCTCCATCAGCCCCTCCTGGTGGTGTCTTTAGTATAATGTAATAAATCAGCCCCTCCCGGTGGTGAGGATGGAAGAGGAGAGGAAATCCTACCCTTTGTGCCAGGAAACCCCACCTAGGGACACATGAAGTGGCTGGCTTATAGCTGGGGTGGTGAGTGGGGTCAGGAACCTGCTCAGCTTAGGCAGGGACAGGTGAGAAAGAGGGGAAAGAAATGCACACTGAACTATATTAAGCCATCATACTTATTTCTCCTCTCCTTTAATCCCAGAAGCTATTCAAGTCGCTCATTACTAAAACCATTATTCAGATTAGAATGGTGTCTTTACTATAATGTAAGTGAATCAGGGAGGCACCTTTTTCATTTCCCAACCCATCTGTAACCCATTCTGAATTATTCTTTTTCCCTACTTCCTCTTCATGCTGTCTAGGTTTTGAATGACCTAAAGCACCAGGAATATATTTCTATGCTCCTAGGATATACATTTCCAAGGAAATTTTCACAAGTGTGCCAATACCATCCAGTGAGGAAAGCACAGTTTTCTCAATAATGGTGCTATGGAAATAGAACATTCATGTGCGAAAGAATGAGATTCACTATGACTGCTGGGAGGGGGACAGTCAGTCTTTTTCAAGGGTGTGACTCTTAGTTGGTTCACGAGGCTCCGTGGATGGACCCACACCGAAGGACATTTGAGGACATAGCTTAAACTCTATAGGCCTTTATATACATTAGAGTTCATTAATTTGGGCAAAGGCTAATAAGGGGAACTGCAGATTGGGGAGGGGATCTAAATTTGATCAAAATATATTGTATGAAAGTTGCAAAAATTCAACAAAAATACCCTAAAATGAGGTTGACTCCTTACACCACATCAGATATAAAACGTGACTTAAAAAGACATCAAAAGGGGCTGGAATGATGGTTCTTTAGGTAAAAGTGCTTGTGGCACAAATCTGATGACCCGAGTTCTGTTCCCAGAACCCACATAAAAAGATTGATGTGGTAGTGAACATTTGTTTTTTAAAATATTTTATTTATTATTTTTATTTTATATGTATTTGTGTATTGCCTGCATGTAGGTAAGTGCACTTCTGTCTTGCAATGCCCATGGAGGTCAGAAGAAGCTGTTGGATCCCCTGGGACCAGAGTTATGGACAGTTGTTATCTGCCATGTGGGTGCTGGGATTTGAATCTGGGTCTTCACAAAAACAACCAGTGTTCTTAACCACTGAGCCATCTCTCCAGCCCTGATAAGTGAACATTTGTAATCCTACCCATCCACCATCTCATGAACCTGCTGTCCTGGAATATGCTACACAGTGGCAGAAACAGTAAGAGAGACTCTGTCTCAACAAGATGAAGGTAAGAATTGAATACCAAAAGTTTTCCTTTGGCCTCCACAAAAATGCCATAGCAAAAGTGCACAACACACACACACATACACACACACACACACACAAAATTGAAAATTAGAATCCATCCAATGCCTAAACATAAGTTCTAATGTTTTGATTTATTTATTTTTATGTTACATGTATGATTCTATTGCCTGCATGTATTTAAATATAGCAATGCATGCAATGCCCGTGAAGGTCAGACGAAGGCATGGGCTCCTGGAACTGGATTTATGAATGGTTGTTAGCTGCCATGGGGGTGCAGGAACCAAATGCAGATTCTCTGGAAGCCAGTGCTCTTAACCACTGAGACATCTCTCCATCCCCCTATACTTAGAAGAAAACATCATGGCATTGGATTTAGCAATAATTTCTTAAATATGAGGCTAAAAATGGAGCAATGAAAGGAAGAATAAATAAAAACGAATGCCAGTGTCAATTTTTTTGGTAAAAAATATCAAGAGAATGAAAAGACAAACCATAGAATATGAGAAAATAATCAAGTATGTGGTAAGAGATTAAATCTAGTATGCATAATGAATTATTCCATAAGAATAACAACGAAATACACAATTCAAAAATGGGCAATGAAATTAAATGTGAATTTTTTTCAAAGAATTTATTCAAATGGTCAATAAGTTCATGAAAGATGTTCTCAATAGGGAAATGCAAATCAAAACAGAAATGAGCAACTACTTCTTACTCCTTAGTGTCACTACTATTGAAAATTATGGGGGAAAAGCGAGGTTAGCAAGGTTATGGAGAATGTGGAACACAGTTGCATTGCTATTGGAATGATAAACAGGTACAGATGTTGTGGGAATTGTATGGCAGCTCCTCAAAGAAAGGCATAGAATGGCATTATGATCCGTCAATTCCACTTTTATCTATTTACCTAAAGTAATTAAAAATCAGTGACTGAGGTATACACATGGAAATGCACATAATAGCATTAGTCACAATAGTCAAAGGTAAAGCCCATCACAGGTGAATGGATTTTTTTAATGTGACAAAAATGTAAAACAATGTGATAGAATACTATTTGTTTTTAAACAGTATTCAACTTCTAATTCATGATGCACTCTGGAAAAACTCTGAAAACATGACCTTATGTGAAATAAGCCTGATAGAAAATGGTACATGTTGTGTGATTTCACACCACTAGCAGGTATAGGAGGGAGATTAGGGAGTTATTTAATAGATACAGATTTTCTGTTTGGGGTGATGAAAAGGTTCTGGAAATAATTGGTTTATTGCAGGACATTGTGAATGTTCCAAAGACTACTAAATCATACATTTAATGATAAATTTTATGTTATATATATTTTACCACCATAAAATAATTCTTTTACAGGGAAGGAGGTGACACAAGAATTGGGGAGGGGAGGACCCTCAGTAAATGAATGAATAAATAGAGAGAGAGAGAGAGAGAGAGAGAGAGAGAGAGAGAGAGAGAGAGAGAGAGAGACAATAATGATTCAGGGGTAGTAGGGAGAAACGAGAAGGTCGTGTTCTGCTGACTTTGAGAATGAAGACAGTGAGCCTAAAGCCACAAATTCAGGAATGCAAGAGACATCTAGAGAGACAGGAAAATGCATGGATTCTTCTCTAGACCCTCCAGGAAGGATATACACCATCCAGAATCTTGATTTTAACTCATTTTGGATTTATGACCTCCACAATTGTTAGACAATATTTTTTTTTTTTAATTTTAAGACACTAAATAAATAGTGGTGAGCAACATTTGAAAATGTATAAAAATGCTCACAAAAATATTTGCTTATATATGAGCAGGGTATTTAATATACTATTATAAGTAATAGAACTATGGTAAAGGAACTTAATGTTCAACACTAAGTAATGGGTAAAATAAAGATACGGTATTATGAAAAGCACCCAGTTCATATAAAATTAAAATTTGTTGCCCTCACATCACCTTTGCATTTCTGGGCAGGACAGCCACCAGCTTCCTGGGGCCAGCATCTTTCCTGGGTATGTTCCACCATGCTCCACTGTGCCTTGACTCCCCCAGCCACATTCACCCTCCCAGCTCCCCCACCCCATGTCTTCTCCTAGCGTGGGACTGGCCCATTTATTCTCTTGGCACTCCAGACCTCTGGGCTACCCTCTTGGCCAAGACTCCCCACTGCTACCTGACTCTTTGCACCCAGACCAACACAGTTCCTAGGTCTAGTTCCTGGGAGCTGTTGGGGCCTGTTCTCCAACCCCCCCCCCCAGTCGCCTTTGCATGCCTGAGACTAGCCCTGGTCCCAGATTAGCCCAGCCCCCAACTTCCTGAGGCCAGCATCTTTCCTGGAGGGATCCAGACCTTAGCAGAAAGCCTGAGAGCATCTGATCCTCATCCAACTTGGGCCTCTGTGGGAACTCCTGAGGAACAGGACAAAAAACAAATGGCCTATCTAATATGGAATCAAAGGAGAGAATCTGAAGCCCAGACCAACCAACTCCTCATGTCCACCAAGTAAACCACAAAGGCACATAAAGTTTACAAAAAGAAGCAGACCTAAACTCAACAAAGGAAGGCTTGATTCTCATACAAGTATCAGAAACTACAAAAGAAATCCATATGTCAAAGTCACAGCTAAAAAATAATAACAGGAAAAACCCAAATAATATAGCCCCACCAAATACCAACAGTCCTGTAGAGGAGTACAATGGGACCCCCCCTAGTGATAACATAGAACATGGAATTCAAAAGAACAATTACAAGCATGATAAAATAATTCAGTGAATTTAAAGAACAACCAAACAAAGGAATCAAAGAACTGAAAGAAGATAGGGACAAACTTCTGAATGAATTCAGAAAAGCATTAGAAATATTGAAGAATACTCAGTCTGAAATGAAAAAGGAAGTGAAACACTCAATATGCCAATTAAAAATGACAGGAAAAAACCTCACCAATAGGATGAATGAAATGGAAAACAGAATATCAAGACTGGAAGACAAAGTGAACAGATTAGACCAGTCAAGCAAAGATTATGAAAAATTTAAGAAAACATAAGAATGGAATATGCAGGGATTGTGTGACACCATAAAAAGACCAAACTAATGAATCATAGGGCATACAGGAAGAAGAATCTCAGGATAACAAT
>NW_008329133.1:834196-836806 GCF_000622305.1 Nannospalax galili | reverse complement strand
CTTCCATGACATAAATAGGCTGAAGGAATTCATGTCCACAAAACCAGCCCTTCAGAGAGTTCTTGAAGCACTACAAAGAGCTGAAGAAAGGAATGACTATACGCAAGGGGTAACAGAAAAAAAAAAAAAAAAACTTAACGAAGGTATAACTGAAAATGCACAGCTACACCAAGAATGTGTACAGAAATCAAAATGACAGGAATCAATACACATCTTTTGTTAGTATCTTTAAATGTCAATGGACTGAACTCCCCAGTCAAAAGACACAGACTTGTGGCTGGAGAGATGGCTCAGCGGTTAAGAGCACTGACTGCTCTTGCAGTGGACCCAGGTTTGATTCCCAGCCCCCACATGGTGGCTACGAACTATCCTTAACTCCATTTCCAGAGGAATCCGAAGCTCTCTTCTGACCTCCATGGCATGGCATGACACGGGTGCACCCACATACATGTAGGTAATACACTCATACACATCCAAAAAAAAAAAAAAAAGACACAGACTAGTTGAATGGATTAAGAAACAAAACCTATCTTTTTGTTATTTGCAAGAAACCCATCTTACTTTCAAGGATAGGCACTACCTTAAGGTGAAAGGATGGAAAAATATATTCCAATCAAACGGTACTAAGAAAAAAGCAGGAGTTACAATTATAATATCTCATAAAATAGACTTCAAACTAAAACTAATAATAAGAGATAAAGAGGGCCACTTCATTCTGATCAAAAGAACAATTAACCAAGAAAATATTACAATCATGAACATATATTCACCAAACTCTGGTGCACCCAACTTCATAAAAACAGTACTACAGGACTTTAAGACCCAGATTAATCCCAACTCATTAATAGTAGGGAACTTCAATACCCCATTGTCTCCATTAGATAGGTCAACAGAACAGAGAATCAACAGAAAAACATCTGGATTAAACAATACCATACATCAAATGGAATTAATAGACATCTACCAAATATTCTATCCAAGCACCAAAGAATATACTTTCTACTCAGCACCCCATGGAACTTTCTCCAAAATCGACCACATACTGGGACACAAAACAAGCCTCAACAAATGCAAAAAGACTGAAATAATTACATGCATTCTATTAGACCACAATGCAATAAAGCTTAAAATCAACACTAGAAGAAACACTAGTAACTACATGAACACATGGAGATTAAACAACACACTCCTGAATGATGAATGGGTCAAAGGAGATGTTAAGAAAGAAATAAAAGTACTCCTGGAACTAAATGAAAAGGACACTACAACACAACAAAATCTCTGGGACACATTTAAAGCAGTCCTTAGGAGGAAGTTTATAGCTCTAAGTGCCCACATTACAAAATCAGAAAGAACACAAATAAATGACTTAACATTACAACTCAAGACACTTGAAAAATAACAGCAAATGAAACCCAAACCTAGCAGACAAGAAGAAATAATGAAAATCATGGCAGAAATTAATGAAATAAAACCAAAGAAAACAATACAAAGAACCAACAAATCCAAGAGCTGGTTCTTTGAAAAGATAAACAAGATTGACAGACTCCTAGCCCTGTTAACCAAAAGAAACAGGACCTCCAAATCAACAAAATCAGAGATGAAAGGGGAAACATTGCAGACAGACACCAAAAAGACCCAGAACATTATAAAGGAATACTTTAAAAACCTGTATGCTACTAAATTTGAAAACCTAAAAGAAATGGACGGGTATCTAAAAGCAGGGGAACCACCAAAACTAAACCAAGAAGAGATTAACTGCTTAAACAGACTCATAACACATAAGGAAATTGAAACAGCAATCCAAAACCTCCCGACTAAAAAAAACCCAGGACCTACAGCAAAATTCTATCAGACATTTAAAGAAGATCTATATCCAATACTGCTTAATTTATTCAAAAAGATAAAAATGGAGGGAGAACTTCCAAATTCCTTCTATGAAGCCAGTATCACTCTAATATCCAAACCAGGTAAAGACACAGCCAAAAGAGAAAAGTATAGACCCATGTCCTTAATAAACAAAGATGCAAAAATTCTTAACAAAATACTTGCAAACTGCATACAGACATACATCAAAAAAAGATCATCCACCATGATCAAGTCAGCTTTATTCCAGAGATACAGGGCTGGTTCAATTTATGCAAGTCAATAAACATCATTAATCATATAAATGGACTCAAAGACAAAAACCACATGGTCATTTCAATAGAGAAGACATTTGACAAAATTCAACATGCATTTATGTTCAAAGTCCTGGAGGGAATTGGACTGGAGGGAACACACCTCAACATAATTAAAGACATACACAGCAAACCCACAGCGAACATCATTCTAAATGGAGAAAAATTGGAAACATTCCCAAAAACATCAGGAATCAGACAAGGCTGTCCACTAGCTCCACTTCTATTTAACATAGTGTTTGAAACTCTTGCAAGAGAATAAGACAAGAGCAGGAAATTAAAGGAGTAATAATTGGAAACAAAGAGATCAAATTATCCCTTTTTGCAGATGATATAATATTATATCTAAGGGACGCCAAAAACTCCACGCGCAAACTCCTAGAAATTATTAACACATTCAGTAAAGTGGCAGGTTACAAAATTAACCTAC
>NW_008329133.1:819607-834173 GCF_000622305.1 Nannospalax galili | reverse complement strand
CGGAATAAACCTGACCAAAGACATTAAAGACCTCTGCAATGAAAAATTTAAATCTTTAAAGAAAGAGATTGAGGAAGACATCAGAGATGGAAGGACCTCTCATGCTCATGGATGGGAAGAATTAATATTGTGAAAATGACCATCCTACCAAAAGCCATTTATAGATTCAATGTAATACCAATCAAAATCCCCATGACTTTTCTTCACATAATTGGAAAAGAGAATCCTAAGATTCATATAGAAGCACAAAAGACCTTGGATAGCCAAAGCAACCCTGAGCACTAAGAGAACTGCTGAGGGGATTACTATACCAGATTTTAAACTGTATTACAGACTTATAGTCATAAAAACAGCATGGCACTGGCACAAAAATAGACCTGTAGATCAATGGAACAAAATTGAAGACCGAAATATGAGTACATGCTATTTCAGCCACCCGATATTTGACAAAGGGCCAAGAAATTTCATTGGAGGAAAGGCAGCATCTTCAGCAAATCAGGGAACGTTTGGTTTTCGCCCAAGCTTTATCAAAATAGCACATGGTAATTAAAAGTACCAGACTGGTGGAACTAACCTTCTTGGATGTTTAACAGCCATACTTTGCGGCCTGTACTAATCTGTCAGAGGAACTTAAAGGACAGTTTTTGCTCCTTGCCCCCCAAAGTCAACTAAGTTCCAGGGGACTATGGAGCATCTCTCAAAATGTCCTGTAGCTGTGGTGAGTCACCTGTCCTCTTGATCAAGGAGGCTGTGGAGACCCCACCAGATGGACTTGAATCAGTGTTCAGTTTATACAGAGGAGGGTCAACACAGAGGAAATGTTTCCTCCATGCTTCCAAGTGATGCCAGCCATGGTCAAGCAGGACCTTTGACTTATCTTCACACAGATGAAACTGGTAAAAGAAAGGAGCCAGGGGCTCCTCCCAAGCCCATTTGACCCCTGAGGAACAGATCCTCAAACAATCTTAAGAGTAAAAATAAATTGGTTAATCTGGGCCAACTATATGGTCTTAAACACCCAAAAGGAATGTATAACTAAAGATTAAAGTGATCAGTATAATGCTCTAAGAGTCCATGTGTATAGCTAAAGACTACATAACAAGAAACAATCAGACAGGAGATACCTTCCTTTGAGTTATTGGTAAGGGTAGCACAAAAGACTCTGAGACAGTAACCCAGCACAGAGAGGGGAAAATGAATAGCAGACCCCAATCTTTTCTAAAGGAATGCAACTGATTGCTGCTAGATGAGGAAGAGCTGATCTTCCTAAAACAAGGAACTCTAGATAGGCTAACTAGACTCAGCAGATGGACTTGCACTGGGTAACAGCTGGGGGCACTGATAACACAGTGGACAGTGACAGGGGTGACAGTGTATATGGGCTCCAGTGGGGCATTGGGAAGCTATGGGAGGGTGCCATTTGGGATGCAGGTATAAAGATGAATAAGATTTTTTGGGATGTTCTGTATGAAATACATACAAAAATATCTATAAATAAAAAATAAAAAAAATTTTATGAAATGGTTTAAAATGTTATACAGAAATAAATTTACATATAAAATAACTATACTGTTAAATTAGATTACAAAGGTAAGTGACATAGATCGATATTTTCTAATACAGGTCTCTCAACTATTTATCCAGAATATCCAAAGCAGAAAAAATATGGGATTGAGTTCTAATCTTCGTTATTTTCATATGCAAATTTTTAATAGAGAAAAAGGTTGAAAGTTCTGTCTTGAAACCTATAGCACCCATGTATCCAATGTGAAAATCAGCCAATCTACAGATAATAAGTCAATCTGTCATTTATTTTCAAAAATACATTATATTATGCTCTAATATAAATTTTATTAGTAAATCGTCATGCACTGTTTATACTTACTGAGAGGCTGGCTCTGGAAGTGGTGTTGGCCTCCCCATTTCAGGCTCATCATGTTTGTCTCAAAGTTTCTGGGGACAGGCAGGCCCCCTGGCCTGTGAGAAGAAAGAAGACATTAAAACAGCTCCAGTCAAAACACCTTACTGTTGAGAATAGCTGGAAGCTAAATCATTCCCAAGACCATGTGACAACTTCTCCTAATTTAAGACTCAGCTATTGCTTAACCCATATTATAAAAATGCTTGTGATGAGAATCACTAATTGCAAGTCTCACCTGAGGGGCGAACATTCCAGTTGGGACACTCTTTATTGACCAGTGGCTGCAGCTGACTGTTTTCACCAGATTTCTGCAGTCGTTCCTACTGGATGGTGTAAAGTGCATGATCTGATGTTCTGCTACTTATCTTCTGCTTGATATTTTCTTTTGCTTTTGCTTGTTATATACTTAATAAACTTGACCATTCTAAACCAAAAGCACAGCAATTGTCAGTCATTCTCTGTGTGGAACATATACCTTTCTCATCCATTTTATTTTCCTTGCAAGTGTATTTGGTATAAGGCATTATAAAGGCATTTCATTTGTTAGGAGGGAGAGGAGAATAAGTATCAGCTAAAAATTGTGAATATGGTAAATAAATGTTCACAATATTTTGACTCAATTTATATGACTACAAAGCCCAGGTCCCTGATCATTGGGATGTACAATCATTTTTCCCTGTATGGATTGAGCCAGCACAGAGGCCCATGGTCCTATAAAGCAGGGCAGATCTGCTATTCAGGACTCAAGTATCTTCATTTCATGGTATTGTATAGAAGACTCACCTCCATGCCCTGTTATTCTATACTGTCTCCTATCTGAGACACAAAAGGAAGCTGTTATTCCAATGTCAAAATAGAAGTTCAAAATAGGCAAAATAAATTGATGAGAAAGAATAGAATTGTCAAATAAAATATAATGTGGTAGGATTTGCTTTTGTCCCCACACTAAGTTCAGGTAACCTGTCCCACAAAGAAAATAGAGAACATTTCATTTCCTTCTGCTTTAAAACTAATTGATATACTGAAGATGTTCATTGTTTGGTAGAGGACCAATCAGAGGGAAGGCAGATGTACACATGTGCTGCAGTATTATGTGTCAGACACTGTCCACAGATTTCACTCATTACACATATTCTCTTTACAACAGCTCTGAGAAAAGTATCAATGCATCCATTTTCTAGACGGTTCCTGTCCGGCTTACAAAGGGCTACATAATAATAGGTTGCATATGTCTAAGTAGTTGCAGGAAGTGGGATCTATCAGTTATATATAAATATATGCATGAAAACATATGATATACGCAAAACATTTATTTACATGAATTGTTTTTAAAAATCAAGATCGCACTTGTAAAGCATGTGCCTGTTCAATTCAGTATGATACTAAAAATATAAATTTGAATTTGAGGTTATTTTCATGTGACATTATTGCAAAGTATAATGGTTACAGATTGTTTTTTATGTAAATTGTTTGTTGTTCTTGGACTCCACTCATTTTTTAATTTTTAACATATTCAACATATTAAGTTGTTCTATTAAGAAATTAATATTGGGATAAGAATGTAGCACAGTGACAGAATATTTTCCTGGCCGTGAGATAACTTAGGTCTGATTCTTTGTGTCACAGAAGAGCAGAAGTCAATATAAAGGTAAGCCCTATAAGAGAATAATACTATTCTAAATACCACAGAAGAAGAATGAACAAATAAAATAGATCACCTTCAAATGGGATTATATGTTAGTAGTCAAGCATTGTATAGCATATGCAAAACCGTTCATTCTCCAGCACCCAAAAGTATAGACTTATAATAAAAATAGATGATCTAGTAAAAGACCTAGTACAATTTTGTGCATTATTTATGTGTGTAAACAATACAGCAGAGCCCAAATGACAAAATATTTTACCAATTAAAAGAAAGGGATGTTCAGATTGTCTGTTGAAGTAAAACCCGAAACTAATGAACTTCAAGTCACAATCCTAAAATGAAAGCTTTCAAATGCGATATTAAACATTTTAAAATAAGCAAGCACATGTCACTCAGTTGCAAATAAAGTTGAAAGTTAACATCTTGATACTTAGAAGTACTACTAATTAAAGTTTTTTAAGTGCATGAGAACACTAAAGCCTAATATTTATAAGGGAAGTGTGTATATCCTTCTGTATCAGTTCCACAGCAAAACTATTCATGGAGGCAAAAACTGCAGGAGGGACAAGGAGAAGCATTACTAAATAATAAATTAATAATAATAATAATAATAATGATAATAAAGGTAATAGATTATTGCAGCATGGGTCCCTCAATGCAACAACAGTCAAGTGAAAAATAATTCGCTCAGCATAGGGAAACTCTGCAGAACATAACTTTAAGGGTAGATATTACAGATAGGTAAATAGAACTCTGAAATTGACTATAGTCAACATTATATCAAAGTCCCTTCTTTAAACCTTGACAGATAAGACTGTCCCATTCCCTTCCAATACTATGAGGCCAAAAAAGAGGGAAGGTTCATCAAAATTGCATAGCTTAGATTTACATTTCTGTTTAACACACACCAAACACAAAATGAAAACTTACTGATTATTCATGAGATGAGAGGGCTCATCTGGGTGGTTTGTACCGCTTACATTGTCTCGCATCTGTGGCTTCAGTCATCTGCAAGTTCCACTGCCCTGGAACATCCAGAGAACTCCTTGACATGAATGACCACTGGGGCTGGAATCTACTGGAAGCTCACCTGGGATTATTGATCAGAGCACTTTGGTTCTACTGCACAGAATATTCCATGTAAGGAGTTGTTAGATTAAATTTAATCCATTTCAATTTGAATTTCAAATAAATAAATAATTTTAGGAATATGCCATGTAATTTTCTTTATCTGAAATTCAAATAAAACTGAATGGCTCACATATTTCCCTATCTGTTAAATCTAACAAACTCAGGAAAAGAAACTGGAACCATTAAACAGAAGGATATAAAACCTTTGAAAATAGATTTATATAAAGCAATAGAGTATCAGAAATGTGAAGCAAAAGCTGAGGGAACTAGGGGCTGGAGAGATGTCTCAGTGGTTAAGAGCACTGGCTGTTTTTGCAGAGCACGTAGGTTCAGTTCTAAGCACCCACATGTCAGTTAACCACTCCCCCTAATTTCAGTTCCAAGGTATCCAACACCTTCTTTTGACCTCTGTGACCACTGCATACATGTAGCGCACTTATATACATGTAGGCAAAACATTCATACACATAAAATAAAAACAAATTGTTTTGAAAAGCTGAGAGAACTGATGAAAACAGACAAATCCGTAGTTATAATATGGATCTTCAGCTTCCTTGCTCAGTAATACAGAGAATTACGAGAATAAAAATCAACAAGGTCTTTAGAGGATAAAAACAAATCAGTTTATCTGGTCCAATTGTATGTCCTTAAACACCCAAAAGGGAAGTATGTTAAAAACCGCATCCTTCGATTTGTATGCAAAAGAGTATTGCCACGACTGTCAATCTCTTTGCTTTAGAAAAACATGTCTCGGTTGTGTATCAAAGTGCTTGCTTTCTGTAGAAAGAACAGTAGTTATAACAATGTGTTTATAATAGTCAAAACGAATGAACAGAAGCATTTTGCTGACTAGATTTACCAGAAGGGCAGACAGGGGGGGAATGGATGAGGGTGCTGACATCACAGTGGACAGTGACAGGGATGGCAGTGACAGGGATGGCAGAGTATGGAGCCTCTAGTGGGAGAGGAAGGCTGTCTATCTGACGAGTTTGTATTCATGCTCAGATGCCGAGGAGCTCAGAAGGTGGGCGACTGTGACCAGTGATAGTCATGTATATAGAGATTAGAAATGCATGTGAAAACGTCTCAATGTCAATTGCTTTGGAAGGAATTCTTCTGTAAAAAAAAAAAAAACAAAAATAAGTATCTTCTTGAAGTCCCTCAAATTAAGGTAAAGAATAAGAACAAATCATTCTGGAAGAACGTAAAGGAAAATAGCTTTAGATACTTAAGTGACAATAGAATTTATTCTCATAATTGTTTTAATAGCTTTTGTATAATCCTCATCGCTATTATGAGATATAAAATGTATTTATCAAATCTGTAATCATTATGCCAAAAAATCTGAATTACTGAAATATTTTGTATATTGTTAAAACTGTAACTTTAATTGTAAAAAAAATTTAAAAAAAAGAATAACATCACAGCAAAAGTTCTATACCTTAAAAAAAAATCAACAAGGTTCAGGATGAATGGAACACCATTGACAAACCAGATAGAAAGGACATGTTCAGTACACTCTATGTAAAAACAGCAGAATATATGCACTTTCCAAATACGTATGGGTCATTCATCTAGATTAAACTATCCTGGATCACAAAATAACCTTAAGAAGTTGGAGAAGCTGAAGTCATACAGAATGAGTTATTTGATAATAATGATTATAACTAGAAATCAATGTCAGAAACAGCAGAAAAATGTCCAAGAACATAGAAAATGAATACATATCTAATTATTTCATGCATGAAAAAAATGTGTGGAGATAAATAAAAATCCATACAATAGTATTAAAAGAAAACCTCATATGTACCAAAATAGTGAGGATCAGAATACAGGTCATACCCACAACTGTGATGGGGAGAACACACTTGAAGTGAACCTCTGGGACCCAGAAAGGCTACCAGGAAGGCACAGCCATGCCCGTCATCAGACAGCTCATTCTGTCTCACAAGTCTTATAAGTTCTACTTTACTTTTATTTCACACATAAGTACATAAATATAACATGTAGCATGCTATTTCAGTACATGTATACAATATGTAATGAGCAGATCAGTGTAACTGGCATATCTGACATATCACACATGCATCATTTCTTTGTAATAAAAACATATGTTTTGAAATACATAAGGTGGTGTTTTAAACTATAGTGTATTTTCCATGCAGTAGAACAGCAGAACTTCTTGCTCTTGTCTAACAATGACATTGAATATATTGTCTATCCTCTCCAAGGCATTCTTTAAAACAAAAATGACCTCGAATTTGTCATAGAAAATCAACATAAGTATCCTTTTTCTCCTTCTTTCAGCTTTCCCAAAATGGTCTCTAAAATATAAAATGTTTTAGCTTTCTAAATTTTTTATTAATATTAAAGTTAGCATATGATGTGAGAGTTCTGTTATGGAATTTTCATACTTACAAGTCATTATACTTTGTTCTTCATTGCCCTTAACCACTGCCCTGGTCCCTGTCCCTTGTCCTCTGCTCCTCTATAGCTCATCACCTTCTTCCCTGCAAATAATTTTCCATTTGAACGTCACATCACATGTATTCCTTTAAATCTCTTTTTTCCTCTCCCTCTGCTTTAAGATCACTTTCTTCCCTCATGCTCCAATTCTGTTTTTGTTACACATAAAAAAACACAGTTTAAATCCAAATTAAACATGTGAGAATAAACAGGCAGTTTTTGTTTGAATCTACTTTATTTCACTGAACATAATCAATTTCAGCTCTACCCATTTCCTGCACATGTCATAGTTTCATTTTTCTTTACGGCTATATAAAATTCTATTTTAGATATGTATTCCATTTTCTTTTCAAAAATATATATTTATTTTGTGTGTGTGTGTGTGTGTGTGTGTGTGTGTGCATGTATGTCTATGTCATGGGATGTGTGTGGAGGTTTGAAGACAACTTGTGGTAGTTAGTTCTCTTCTTCCACCTTTAGAGCCCTGGAGATTTAATTTAAGGGTTCGGCTTTGTGACAAGTGCGTTTACCCACTGAACCATCTCATTGGCACAGTACCACATTTTCTTTATACATCCCTTTTAATGGACACATCTGCTGGTTCCATTTCTTAGATATTATGAATAATAAGTACATCAATAAACATGGACATGAAGTATCTCTGCGGTATGTTGACATAGAAACCTTTGGGTTTATACACAGGAGTAGAATAGACAGCTCTGTCATATCACAGTCTTATTTTCACTTTTTTGAAGCACTTCCACAGTGACTTCCATTAGAGAAAATATCAGTTTACGATATCATGGTGGTGATCTGGAGGTTAAAGTAGAATTTCTGGGAAAAAGTAAAAGGAATAGAAAAACAGAAACATGTTTCTTATGAATTTGTTGTAGATATTCTATTTTACATTAGGAATCCATTTCCAAATAGCAAGAGCAGGGTACTGAAATATTAGTTATAGTGGAGAGGTTCTCTGCCAAGAGAAAGAACTGCCGTCATAATCTTCACATGCTTGACACAAAAGCCCTCTGAGGAAGCTTCGCTGGTGAGAGTTGAGAGATGCATCAGTATTATCTCTACCCTCTGTTATGCTATGTTCTGTGAGGAGCAACAATCTTCATAGTACAGGCATACAACATATCAGTAAGAATGAGATGATTCGGGTAGGGACAGTATAGATGTAATTCAGAAACACAGTGTACAGTAAGAGCTGCAAATTACACAGTAAGACCCAGTTAAATCTGTGTACCTATATTGTTAAAAAGTTTCCTCTAAAGTTTATTAAAATGCAGATACTTAGAATCTACCACAGACATACTGAATCTTTTTATCTGATGTTCCCTTAATATTTATTATTGCTGTTTCATGCACTATGATGATGCAATATATGCCCCTGATCAATTATGTTATATCACTAGTTGTTTCCTTTGTAAGTATTAGGTCTGTTAGTTTCTGTGAACCACAAGTAACAAATATACAAATATAGTCATGAAAATTAGCAAGATACATGTTTTCTTCTAAAATTTTGTGGACTGATATTATTACTTTTGTTGTCATGGAAACAAAAATTTCCTGTCAGTCACATTATTTTTTATGATGCATCTATAATATTGTTTTAGAAAATTACCATTGGTAAATTAACTACAGCTATTTTAAACCCCTCTCCCCTACAAACATGTTTTGGTTTATTCTCATGCTTGACTGATGACTCTACAATCAGCAAAAGGTCAGTATTTGTCTCTTCAAGGAAGAAAGACTGTCTCAGAGCCTTTTAGAAATGGATGGCAACACAACACAATCATAGGGAATTGCAGGTAAGCTGGGGCTACAGGGGAATGATTAATTCCTTCTCAGTTGCTATGATAAAACATCATGGCCAAGGCAATTTATAGAAGGAAGAGTTTATTTGACTTATGGTTCCAGAGAGACAAGAGTCCATTATGGTGTGGCAGGCAAGGCAGGAGGTAGCCAGAACAGAAAGTTGAGCATTCACATGTTCAAGCAGGCACAGAAAGCAGAGAATATCTAGGAATCTGGCAAGGCTTAAAAACTCTCAAAGCCAGAACCCAGAAGAAGGAACTCAAGAGAGGGGGGATAATAGGAGACAGGTATTATCAAGGGGGAAATGAGGGTACTTTAACTGAGGAGGGAAGAGGGAATGTTAGACAGGGAGAGAGAGAGATGAGGCTTAAATAATTCTTAGATGTGTGAAAAAGCAGAGGGAAATATATTCATTCAAAAGCCTACTGAAAAATATACATACAGTATCTATACATGAGTACATATGTATATCTGAAGACTGTATAACAAGAAACATAGTGCCAGACAGGAGACACCTCCCTTCAAGTTGTTGGTCAAGGTAGTCCAAGAGAGTCACAAAATAACACAGACTATTGCCACAACCCTTGATTACCTCTCAGAACTTGAAGGTAAGATCCTATTGCTGAAAACAGGACATACTTCAAACACAGGACTTGGAGCAATGTAGAACTGAACTGGAAGCCTCCTCTTTGAATACTAGTTCTTATAGTTTTAGAGGATATTATTCAAGCTGCTATGGGAGAAAATCCAACCCAGGCTTTAAAGCCTAATAACCACCACAATGACAAGTACAAAAACTATATCAGTGCAGTAGTGACACTTTTATCTAGGGGGTTATCAATAGCTATCTAACTGGACTTAAGGCTCATTCAATGGGAGGGACACATGTGTGGCACTGTAAACATAGCCAAATACACATGACTAGAGAAGTCATAGATCCTAGAGAAAACCCTACATCTGTCACATCCCTAGACAAATGTAACTTCTTACTGCATGCTAAATATGGATCCTTATATTTACACACAAGTTCAGCAGCCACCACTCATCAAAGAAACTTCTTTGTGCAACAAATGGAGACTACTACAGAGTTCCATAACTGGTCCCACACAGAGAATAAGGGTCTGAGAGATGCCCAGCCCTATGTGACACATCGACAATGGAACCCCTACAATTAAGGTTCACCGAACATAGTGGAATACTATTTCATCTCTCAGCTCTGACCAGTGAAGCTTCCTCATGCAGCAGAGTGCAATGAATACAGAAGGCCACAACCGGCCAAATAATAAGAGACTGCAGAGTACGTGTCCCTGGATACAACTACTATATTAAACTTCACTCAACTGGGTCTCAGGGACCATTGCAGAAGAGGGGGAGGGCAAAATGATTGTAAGAACCAGGGATGGTGCATGACCATAAGGAAACAGAGTCTTCCAGGATTCTGGGAAAAGCAATGGTATTAGCAAACTCAAGCAGACAAAAATCCACCATAGAACTATGGAAATGGTCAGGAGGCCCCAACCTTAGCCAAAGAACTATTGGTAGCTGATTACTGGTGAGTGAGGAAGAGTTGATCTTCATTAAAGGAATGATGCTAAATAGGCTGAATAGACTCTAGTGGATGAACTCACACTGAGAGACATCTGGGTACACATCTGTTACACAAACTTGACTAAGTAAGCCTTAGCCTAAATGACTGTATACATGAACTCGTGTGGATGAGCTATAGAGGGTGCAGATGGGGGAAGCTAAATATCATTAAGATGTATTGTATGAAATGCTTAAAAATTCAATAAAAAATATACATTAAAAAAAGCCAACCCTCAGTGAAATACTTCCTCCAGCATGGCCACACCTCCTAAAGGTTCCACAACCCTCTCCATATGACACCACATACCATGTATCCAAATACTTGGAGTCTATGAGGGACATTCTCATTCAAAACACCACAGAGCTACTGTCTCAAAAAGCAAAAACAAAAACAAACTAAAAAGGAGGCACAGAGGTCCTTTCACACCCAGTCTTTCTGACTTACATAGGCATTAAAACATGATGGAGGGGTGAGACAATGTGAGACATAAACAATGCCTAGCTAGTTTTGAAAACCAGAGAGAACCATATTACTCCTACAACCTACTGACAACATAACAGATCAAGAAATATGTGTCTAGGTAAGGTTTATCTGAGAAAAACTGCTCTTTGCCTAAGATTTATCTACATGACACACAGTAATTAAAAATACCAGACTGGTGGAACTAACCTTCTTGGGTGTTTAACAGACATACTTTGAGGCTTATAATAATTTGGTCAGAGGGACATAAAGGACACTTTTTGCTCCTTGCCCTCCAAGGTCGACTAGTTCTAGGGGACTATGAGCATCTCTCAAAATGTCCTATAATGGTGGTGGGTCACCTGTCCTCTTGATCAAGGATGCTGAGGAGATCCCACCAGATGGACTTGAACCAGTGTCCAGTCTATATAAAGAGAAGGGTCAACACAGAGGAATAATTTCCTCCATGCTTCCAAGTGAAGCCAGCCATGGTTGAGCAGGACCTTTGACTTATCTTCACATAGGTGGAACATGTGAAAGAAAGCAGTCAGGGGCTCCTCCCAAGCCCATGTGACCCCTGAGGAACAGATCCTCAAATGACCTTAAGAGTAAAAATAAATCGGTTTATCTGGACCAACTGTATGGCCTTAAACACCCAAAAGGAAAGTATAACCAAAGATTAAAGGGGCCAATATAATTTCATAAGAGTCCATATGTATAGCTAAAGGCTACATAACAAGCAACAATGCCAGATAGGAGATACCTTCTTTTGAGTTGTTGGCCAGGGTGGCCAAAGGGATTCCCAGATAGTAACTCAGCATAGAACTGGGGAAATGAACAACACACCCCAATCTTATGCAAAGGAATATAGACAACTGATTACTGCTAGATGAGGAACAGCTGACCCTCCTAAAACAAAGACCTCTAGATAGGCTGACTAGATTCACCAGGACAAGTAGTGAGGAATGGCTGGGGGTGCTGACAACACAGCAGAAGTAGCAGGGATATCAGAGTATAAAGGTTCTAGTGGGGGGAGGGAGGCTATGGGAGGGTGCTACCTGGGAAGTGGATGTAAAAATAAATACATTAAAAAATAAAAAAATTAAAAAAAAACAGTAAGTAGCCAAATGTAATAACCCCCTTTCCTTACACTGGGCCAAACAAGTGGTCAAATGACTGCAATATGAATGGTACAGCATGATTCTAGGCTGTCATGGATCAAAATAGGTTCGTAACCTACAACAGTGCCCCAGTGAAGTGAAGCACAAGGCATAAACCTTATCAGAACCCAGAAGGTGGTGACAAACTCTCATGAGTGGGGAAGAGGGTTGTAGTATGACAACAGCTGCAGGAAAGATTGCAGTGGTCCTCTCATATCCTGGGAGGACCAAGAGGCATTCTCCCAAGCTGTAGATTAGCAGTGTTCAGGCATTGCCTGCAGAACCTGTCTAGAGGCATATAAAGTTTTTTGTGTCCTGGAAAGCAGCTGATTCCCCAAATAACTATGCTGCATATTGTTTGTTAAAAAATAAATAACTTCAGCTGGGTACGGCGGCACATGTCTTTAATACCAGCACTTGGGAGGTAGAGGGAGGTGGATCTCTGTGAGTTTGTGTCCAGCCAGGTCTACATAGCGAGTTCCAGGCCAGCTGGGGCTACAGGGGGACCCTGTCTCAAAAAGACCAATAAATAACTTCAAAGGAAGTATTGCTATATTGTGTGACTAGGTAAAGAATTTCATTTTGGCCTGCTAGTTTAGCGTTATCAGTCTTTATGGTTTTAAAATTATTTGTTTATTTTATGCTATGCTTATTTTTACAGTATTTATGTAAATGCAGGTGTGTCATGCAATACCTAAGAAGAATGTGTTGAATCCCCTGTAAGTGGAGATACGGGTGGTTGTTAGCAGCCATATGGGTGCTAAGAACTAAATCCTGGCCCTCTGCAAGAGCAGCCAGTGGTCTTAACCACAGAGCCATCTCTCTAGCCCTTCAGTCCCTGCTGTAATAGCCAATATGCAGTAGAAATATTGACTGTGGGTAATTCTAAAAAGGGTCAGACCACTTAAAAATGTTTCATTAGGAGTCTACCTCTATCTCCATTGTTTCCTTTGTGCCTTCAATGACTCTAAATCATCAGTGTGGGCTTCTTCAGGTCTTGTTCTGAGAACGTGTTGAAACTGATACCCTGGTCTTCCCAAACTTACCTAGCACCAGTACCAAGCCCTCATTCAAAGGTCTCCACATTGGTGGCCAATGAACTAGGTATTCCAGTCTTGTCTTTATTCAACTATCTCGAACCCATAACATATTAGGAGAAATGGCAGTGTAAAATGAATTTTTTCAGGGGGAAATAGAGTATGTAATGTGTGTGTGGTATATGTATGTCCTGTGTTTGTGAGTACACACTCCTCTATATGGAGGCCCAGAGAAGGATGTAGGCTGTTATCCTTTGTTGCTTTCTACATTATTCCTTTAAAATAGGGTCTCTTGCTGACTCAGAAGCTTGCCTTTTCAGCTATACTGGATGATCAGACAGCTCCAAGTATTCACATATTTCTGCACCCAATTCTGGCATTACAGGCATGTGCAGCCATGACTGATTTTTTTATGTGGGTGCTGGGGATTCATAATCAGGTTCTCATGCTTGCACAGCAAGCACTGTTACTCACTGAGTCATCTCCCCATCCCCTGTAAAAGGAAAGTTTGCAAATAAATCTTTGTCCCATTGCTTTCCCACTCTCTGTAGAATTTGAAATTCTGAATTGAGTGTTCTCATTTTTTGATACAAATATAATCTGTAAATGTTCTATTAACATGTCTTCCTTTTCACTTATATGTGTTTGGCAAATCGTGTTTCTCTAAAATATCATATTTGAGAATGTTGCTCATTTAATCAAGCATGGGCAGTTACAGTTAGCAAAATAAGGTTGAAGCTGGGAAGCTCTATAATGCTGGCTCCAAGAGTTCCGTGGTTCTTGGCAAGAGTGCTGTTTGACAAAGTTCCAGCCGAAAACTGATGACCGCTGCTCTTTTTGTGGATATCCCTTCCCTAGTTACTCCTGGTATTTGTAATTTGTATAACCTTCTCTTCTTTAAGTATTCTGATAATCAACTCTGATGACGCAATGGGAAACTAAACCAGGAAAATCTCTGCCTTTAGCAGAATTATTATGTTACTGAAACAAAATGAAAGTAATAAGATAGATGACTTCCTCCTATGACTATGATCTCGTTTGGACCTGCATTTGTGATTAATAATGAGGCTTGGTTTCCCCCAAAAGGAAAAGATAGCATGCAATAGATGCCCTGCTGCCTTTTACAGGAGCTTATGACTTTAACCCTAAATGAGGAACTATTGAGAAGAAATTTTGGTATAAGGAAAAACTACTTGGCTTAGGGAAACCCCCTCTTGGATAGAAAGATTTGCTAGGTCAGTAAAAAGCTGGTGGTGCCTGACCTCTGAAGAAAAATTGCCTATTCATTTACCAAGACTAAAAGCGATTCACAAAGCCCTCAAAAATAATTAAAAAATA
>NW_008329133.1:814063-819524 GCF_000622305.1 Nannospalax galili | reverse complement strand
AAAAAAAATTTTTCTCAAATATACATGCCAACCTGTAAATATTAAAATCAAAGAACTAAAGGGCAAATGGGGACAGGCTGTCTTACACTTCAATGGTAAAATAGAAACCACAAGGCTATAAAGAAAACAATAAAGACATTGCTTGGCTATGTTAAGAAAAGGTTAATCACTGAACTTTGTACTTTTTACTTTCCTTTTACTGTGATTATTGAAAAATATTGTACATTGAGAAATACTGTGCAAACTCATGGTTTGATTTATGGTCTGATGCTTTGCTGTTATTGTAAACTTTCTAATTATAAATAAAGGTTGTAGAAGGCTGCTTTCAGAAAAGAAAAAGAAGAAGAGAAGTAAAAGACATTTGGGCTGACCTCCCCTGAGAGGCTCAGTCAACAGCTGCTACTAGAACTGCAATTGTGGTTTCTGGTATAGTCATTTCTACCGCCACAGTTACCTTCACCCCTTCAGGCCCCGGACTCAGCTGGAGCTGGACTCCAGCACTATAAAGCAGCTGTCTTGGTATCTAGCTTACAGTAATCCAACAAACAGATAAGAAAGGAAGCTCATTGCTTACAGGCCAGTAACTTTGGGATAATTTGTAAGCCTTAGGAAGAAAATACTGGCCTAAATTGTATAAAACTACTTGGGAATTCCAGTGGAAGAGACTGTTTGGGGCTCTATTTCCTGGTATTAGGATAAACAAATAGTAAGAACCTTTAAAACAAACCCAGTGTGAAAAATTCACAGCTAACATATTCAGTGAGAAAAGCTGATAAAATTTTTCTTTAAGAGCTGAAGACATTTGCATTCATAAGTGTGCTGACAGTTATATATAGATGATTTAAGCAAGAACAGTAAAAAGCACCAAACTTTGAAAAGAAGGAAAACTGTCTATTTTCAAGTGACATCATCTAATGAAATAACAACAACAACAAAACAACTCAAGTTCACAAAAAGGGGGTGGGGGCTGTGTATATTCCATGTTAGAACATGTGGTTAGCATGTGTGAAATAGTGGTTTCAATCCAATACACACATAAAATGTTCAACAACACTATTCATTATGGTAATGTACATCAAAACCACAAGAAGATAACATTTCATGCACATTAGCATGACAATTATAAATAAAAAAGTTAAGGATAGCAAATTGTAAATGTCTTCAATGATGTGGAGAAATTGGAATCCTTGTGCATTGGTAGTGGGGATATAAAATGTTGTAGCCACTATGCAGAACAGTAGGCTAATTCTTTTTAAAAAGTTAGCATGCAACTATTACGTGGTTCACAAATTCCACTTCCAAAGAACTGAAAGAAGGGTCTTGAATAGTTACTGAACATCAGTGTTCACAGCAGCATTATTGACAATAGCCAAAAACTGGAAACAGATCAAGTGTCTATAAATCAGTGAATGGGTAAACAAAATGTAGTATATACATATTGTAGAATATGATTCAGTCTTAGAAAGTAATAAAATTCAGACACATGCAACAATATGTATGAATCTTGAATTCTTCCAGAATTTTAATAAGCTACACACAAAGGACAAGTACTGCATTATATGATTATCTTATAAATTATGTTAGCTTATAAACTTCCATGAAAGGCTGACCTAGCAAAAAAACAAAAAGCACTAACTCATAGTAAACTGGTATAATGTAAAACTGTTCAGAAAAACCTACTTTTAAAAATTTTTTTTTATTGTTTTTATATGTATGAGTGTACTACCTGCATGTATGTAAATGCACCCCACGTATGTCGTACAGTACCCATGGAGTTCAGGAAAGGGCCTCAGATCTCCAGGAACTGGAGTCACAGACGGTTGAGGACAGTTGTTAACTGCAATGTGGGTGCTGGAAACTGAGCCTGGGTCCTCTGCCAGAGCAGCCAGTGCTCTTAACTACAGCTCCAAAGCCCACTTAAAAAACTTTATTGAGAATTTCATACATGCATATAAGGTGTTTTGATCAAATCCACGCCCACTCCCTCCCCTGCAACACCTCCCATACCTCCCCATCGCTTTTTCCTGACAACTTCTTTTTCTTTCTTCTTTCTTTCTTTCTTTCTTTCTTTCTTCCTTCCTTCCTTCCTTCCTTCTGTCTTCTTTCTTTCTTTTTCTTTCTTTTTTGGGCTTTTTGCTACTCTAATATAGCCACCTCTGAAGCGGTAACCCTAAAATTTTTAGGGATTAGATAAGAGCTCACAAATACTTTTGACATTTTTGGCATTTGGAACAGAGTATGATGCTAAGAGACCCAAGGGCATTTTGATTTTTAGCCAAGAAACTGGCTACTTTTCTTGGAATCTTTTTTTTTTTTCGTATTGATCGGATTTTATTTCACACTAGGTTTGGGGGGGGAGGCAACAAAACAATCCTCTTTAAAAAAGTTGACAATTAGCTTAACTCAGAATATTTTTAATAATGCACATTAAAAAAGTATTCATTTTACAAATTGTTCTGCAATCCAAATATACAACAGCTTGGAAAACAATATTTAGAAAACAAAAGCCAATGTAAAAAGACAGATTAAAACAACTAGAACAGTACAAGTTTGATATGGCTCAGATTTTATAGTTTTCTTATTGCAGCATCAAAGTCAGAAATCTGTTCCTTCAGCTGGCTCCACTGCTCCATATTTAAAGAAATACCTTTTCTTCCTGCTTTCATCTCACCTTCTGAGTCGATCCAATATTCTCTAATATCAATTAGAATTTTCCCTTTAAAGTCCCGAACACTGACGTACCTCATTTTCCCAATCTGAAACATGTCATCTCTGCGGCTGCTACTCTGCTTGGAAGAGGCCAAAGCTCTCGAAGTTTCACCAGGCTTTTGTTTCTTTACAGGTTTTTCTGGAGGCAACTTTCTTTTTCCTCTTTAACGTTTTTTTCAACTTCACTGCCAGAATCGCTGCCTGAAGAGCTCGAAGAAACAAGCTCCTTTGATTTAGGCATTGCTCCTCTACTGCTGTCCAACAGCCTCCTGCTTGCTCGCTCCAGACTGGCAGAGAAGCAGAAATGATGGCAGCCTAGAGGCTCTGGCCCCTCTTTGGAAACTTTTAACCCTAACCACCTAGACTATTCCTACCTCCTATTCTCATCACACCATCCTCTGAAGAGGTTACCCAAATTGCCATTGGGACGCAGACCGCTCTGGCTTCTTCCATGCTGAACAGGGATAGAGGATGAGCAAATTGGAGTACCCCTTCAATGGGTCTATCTAAAAGACTCTCAAATTGCATAACTCTTAACTATAGGGAGAAAAGAAAGTCTTTGACTGGTGCCTAGGACATGTGAAGGAGAAGTAAAAGCAAGAGTAGTTAGCATTACAAGTTGTAGACAGGGAACCAGAAAAAAGTCAGAACATGGCAAATTTCATATGTTCATATCAGAGTCCATTGGGATTTCTTGGCGAGAGCTTCTAAAAGCATCCTCTTATTGGGTTCCTCTTGATTTTTCTTTTGTCTGTGAAGGCTGGATTCAAAAGTGATGGGCTCAGGATTTGTTTCCAAGCACTTTGAGAGCTGTTGGAGTGGCTAGAATCAGTGTCAGTTCCCTCTCAAAGGCTTCTAGATAGGGGGAGAAAACAAATTTAGCCACCATTTTAGAACAATAGTGGCTTGTCTCCCTTAGCTACAGGCAGGCACTACAGTATTGCAGACCAAGATTTGAAGTCTCACATCTGCGCAGAAATTTCTGCTTAGAAACAAAATCATCAATGAGAAATAATTGTCTAAATAACATTTTATACAGATGTAAGCCTAATGTCTGGGAAGTGTAATCCCTTGAACTCTTAAAGAAATATACTGATCGCTTTACTCTTTGGTTATACTTTCCTTTTGGGTGTTTAAGACCATATAGTTGGCCAAAATGAACTAATTCAGTTTTACTCTTCAGGTCATTGGAGGATCTGTTCCTTAGGGGTAACATGGGCTTGGGAGGAGCTCCTGGCTACTTATTATTTTTTTTTTTTACCAGTTCCATCTGTGTGAAGACAAGTCAAAGGTCCTGCTCGACCATGGCTGGCTTCACTTGGAAGCATGGAAGAAATGTTTCCTCTGAGTTGACCCTCCTCTTTGTAGACTGGGCACTGGTTCAAGTCCATCTGGTGGGGTTTCCATGGCCTCTCTGAACAGGAGGACAGGTGACCTTACCACAGTTACAGGACATTTTGAGCGATGCTCCATAGTCCCCTGGAACTTAGTTGACCTTGGAGGGCAAGGAGCAAAGACTGTCCTTTAAGTCCTTCTGACCAGATTAGTATAGGTCTCAAAGTATGGCTGTTAAATATCCAAGTAGGTTAGTTCTATCAGTCTGGTACTTTTAATTACTATGTGCTAGGTAGATAAAGCTTGGGAAAAAAACCAAACGTTCTCAGATAAATCTTGACTAGACATATATTATGTTCCTTAAACTAGTTGACTAGAATATGACCTTAGAAATTTTAAGATTATATATATGTCGTTTTTGTCTCATCCTTTATATATCATAGCAAACTTACAAAGACCCTCATTACTTGCTTAGTCTTTCTCATTTTTTCTATTTTGGAAAACACCTCCATTCCATATCCTTTTAACATCTTTTACATCCTCATTTTCTTTTTTAATAATTATGAGACATAATAACATTAACAAATAAATTTTCCATATGTTGTGAGAATTCTTTTCCTGGGGATACTAAGCAACTCTTTTAAGGTTCTAGTGTCAAACCAATGTTTGATTAAAAATTTCCTGGGGAACCAATGAATTTACTGAGCTTACTTGCAGAGATGACTGAGGTGTTGCTGAAGTGTATGAGTGACCTGGGTTGTGCATACTGGAAAGTCTTTACCCAGCATGGATCAAGCCTTCTCTTCCCAGCCTACCCCAGATTATATACTTTAGTCTTTCCCAAATCCAAGATACCATGTGTGATTAGGGCCAAATTACATACAGTTGGCTGGGAAGAGTGGCTGGATACTCTAGTGAGGGTCTCATGACCATGCTTGCCCCTCCTTTAATGAAGGAGCACAACCATCAACAAGTGACGATGTTTAGCAAGCAGGCACAGAAGAAATCGAGACGATGGCACTTATTTCACACAGCAGAGATTTCTGTACAGCGTCATGTTATTAAAAGAACATGGAATATAAAAGAATTTGGTGTTAGGATCCACAAATGAGGGAGACCATACGTCTTTTGCTTTTCTGAGTCTGTGTTACTTCACTTAGTACAACAGTTTCTAGATCCATCCATTTACCTGCAAATTTCATTATTTCATCTTTCTTTACTGCTGAATAGAACTCCACTGTGTAAATATACCACATTTTTCTTAATCACTCGTCAGTTGGGGGGCACTTAGGTTGCTTCCATCTCTTAGCTATTATGAAAAGAGCCACAACAAACATGGTTGTACAAGTGTCTCTATAACAGAATGAGTCATTTGGGTATATGACAAGGAGTGGTAGAACTGAGTCATATGGTAGGT
>NW_008329133.1:812426-813964 GCF_000622305.1 Nannospalax galili | reverse complement strand
AGAAGAGGCTGTCGGATTCCCTGGGACTGGAGTTATGGACAGTTGTTAGCTGCCATGTGGGTGCTGGGATTTGAACCTGGGCCTTCTGCAAGAACAACCAGTGTTCTTAACCGCTGAGCCATCTCTCCAGCCCCCATTTGTAGTTTTTAAAGAGTTCTCCACACTCTTTTCTATAGGGGTTGCAATTTCAGCAGCAGTGAATGAGTGTTCCCCTTTCTCCACATCCTCACCAGCATTTGGTATCATTTGTTCTCTTGATCCTTGCCGGTCTGATTGGGGTAAGATGAAACCTTAGGGTGGTTTTAATTTGTATATCCCTAGTAACTAACGACGTTGAACACTTTTTAAGATGTTTCTTAGCCATCTTTATTTCTTCTTTTGAGGACTTTCTGTTTAGATATTTAGCCCACCTTTTAATTGGGGCATTTGGTCTCTTGATTCTTTGTTTTTTGAGTTCTTTATATATTCTGGATGATAAATCTCTGTCAAATGTGTCACTGGTGAAGATTTTTTTCCCGTTCTGTGGGTTTTCACTTTTTTGATTGTTTCTTTTGCTGTACAGAAGTTTTCTAGTTTAATGAGGTCCCATTTGTTGACTGCTGATCTTAATTCCTGAGCTACTTGTGTCTGATTTAGAAAATCCTTTCCTACATGTATATCTTTTAAGTTACTGCCAATACTTTCTTCTAATAGTTTCAGGGTTTCCAGTTTCACATTCAGTTCTTTGATCCATTTGGAGTTGACTTTTATGCAAGGTGAAAGATAAGGATCTAGTTTCATTCTTCTACAGGTGGAGATCCTATTTTGCCAGCACCATTTGTTGAAGATGCTGTCTTTCCTCCATTGTGTGTTCTTGGAACCTTTGTCAAATATTAGGTGGCTGGAATTGCATGTACTTGGGTTTGAGTCTTCAACGATGTTCCATTGATCTATGAGTCTATTCCAAAACCCACTTTCTAAGCAAATTTGACCATGGATAAAGTAAAATTAATACCAATCATATAACTATAGCATAATGGTAATATTGCCATTTAATTTGTTTTAAATATATATTTAAAAATGAACAGGACATGAGTATTCAATAACTAAAGTGCTTATGATTTTATCAAAATTCATTTTTCACAACATCCTATGTGTGTTTGCATAGAAGCTTCGATTTGGACATGTCAGGCTTTCAAATATCCTGGGACAAGAAGAGGCAGAGGATATCCTCAGCCTCTGGAGATGAAAGACAACATTGCTGGTCTTGACATCAAAGATATATGAAAATTATTTATGATGTACCTGACATTAATAAAAATGTCTATATGAAAAGAGCCCACTTCAGAACATTGTAGGCACAGGTAAATATCTGCTAGTGGTAATTTTGAATGTTTGAAAAATTATATTTTAAATTACTTTTTATTTATTGTGTGTGTGTGTGTGTGTGTGTGTGTGTGTGTGTGTGTTTACATGCGCCATGACATGTGTCGAGATCAGAAGAACACGTGTGGAAACCTATACTCTCTTTCCACTGTGTGGGCTCTGGAGGACACTCT
>NW_008329133.1:787773-811899 GCF_000622305.1 Nannospalax galili | reverse complement strand
CTTTTTATTTATTGTGTGTGTGTGTGTGTGTGTGTGTGTGTGTGTGTGTTTACATGGGCCATGACATGTGTCGAGATCAGAAGACAACATGTGGGAACCAATACTCTCTTTCCACCATGTGGGTTCTGGAGGTCAAACTCAGTCATCAGGCTTGGTGCATGTGCTTTTATCCAATGAACCATCTCCCTGGCCTCATTGGTGTATTTTTTTCACATCTTCCTCTTCTCTGTTTTAGAAACAGCTTTTTTTTCATTAATTTATTATTGACAATTTAATATACATATAATACATTCTCACAGTACTCAGCACCCTACCTTTTATTGCTCCCATCCTTTCCCAGCTAACGTCCTTCCTCTTCCCAAGAAGACCCTCTCCCACTATAATGTCTTTTGTTTTTGTTTTTGTTTCTCTTTTGTGACACATTGAGTTCATCCAGAGCTGCCTGCATGCTTATGTGTGTAGCTACCCATTGAAGCATGAGAAATTTACCAGTGGCTATATCACCAAAGACCATGATGCCCTTTCCCCAGTATCCATCAGTTTCCAGTAGCTCTTGAGGAAGGATTGGACTCAATGATCCCCTTCACCATCCATGACTAACTATTGATGGGTCTAGTCTTGTTCAGGCCTGAGAAGGCAACCACAGCTGCTGTGAGTTCATGAGTGCAATGGCTATGCAGTACCTAGAAGACAGTATTTCACAGCTTTCCTCCTGGTGTCATAAAGTCTTTCTGCCTCCTCTTCTGTGATATTCTTTGAGCTTTGGAAGTGGTGATATGAACACCCAATTTAAGATTGAGGACTCTTGATCAGTCACTTATTCTTAACACCTTGACCAAACATGAGTCTCTTCATAAACCACCTTTCACTGTGTCCTAGTTTGTTCTTCATTGCTGTGACAAAATACTCTGACCACTACCAACTTGGGGAGGAAAGGGTTTATTTAGCTTACATATCCCAGGTCACAGTTCATCTGGGAGCCCAAGGTAGGAACTCAGGGCAGGAACCTGGAGGCAGGAGCTGGAACACAGGCCATGGAGGAACACTGCTTACTGGCTTGTTCCCCTGGCTCCTGCTCAGCCTGCTTTCTTATGCAACACAGGCCCACCTGCCCAGGGATGGCACCACCCACAGTGGGCTGGGCCCTCCCATATCACTCAACAATCAAGAAGGTGCCCATAGACATGGCCACAGGCCAGTCCAATGGAGGCAATTCCCCAATTGAGGCTCCCTCAACCCAGATGTGTCAGGTTGACACTAAAGCTATCCAGCACACACTGCAAAAAGCTTCTCTGACTAAGATTTGGGGAAGCAATAATCTATAGGTATAAAGATAAATATGCAAGAGACAGTTTTGACATGTCCATTTAAGAAAACAGAAGCAGCAGAGTCCTTTTGGTCTATGCCCAGGTGTGGTATAATTAGGTAGTATAGTAGTTCTACTTTTAGATTTTAGTAAATTCCATATTGATTTCCATGGTGCTATATCACTTTACACTCCAACCAATAATTGGTAAAGGTTCCCATTTCCCCACATCCATACCATCATATTTTGTCATTTTTAAAAAATAATAGACATTCTGATTAGGATAAGATAGAATATCAAAGCAGTTTTAATTGGCATTTCCCTGGTGACTAAAGACATTGAACACTATTTTAAGTATCTAGTAGCCATTTGTATTTATTTTTTATAACTCTCTGTTCAGTTTCATAGTTTATTTTTAATTCTTGTTGTTTGTTTTCTAGGTGTTTTTTTTAAGTTCTTTGTATATTCAGAACTCTGATGCTTTATCAGATTTATATTTCACAGGTATTTCCTTCATTTCCTCCGATTGATATCTTCCTTTGGTGTACAGATGCCGTTTAATTTCTTGAGGTCCCGCTGGTCCTTCTTTCATGATCAACTGGAGTATGGTTCAGAAAGTTCTCTCCTGTGCCTACATCTTGGTGTTTTCTCTACTCTTTCCTTTAGCAGTTTCAGGTCTTACACTAAAGTCTTTAATCTGCTTGTAGTTTATTTTTGTGCCGGGTAAGAGGTAAGGATCACTTTTCATTCTTCATTTTATTCTCTATAGTGCTTGAAGTCTTATCTAGAGCATGAAGACAAGAAAAATAAAGAAGAGGAATACAAATAAGAAGAAGTCAATGTAAGCCTGTTTGCAGATGATAGGCTACACAAGATACACAAGAGATCCTTAATACCCTACCAGCATACCCCTAAAGCTGATAAACACTTTCATCAAAGTGGCATTAGAAAATCTACATATCAAAATTAGTTGCCATCCTGTATAATACCAATAAGAAATATACCGAGAAAGAAATATGGGGAATTATCCCACTCAGTATAGCAACATAAAATAAAATAAAATAAAACACCTTGCAAAAAAATCTAACCAAGGAAATGAAAGACATCTACAATGAAAACATTAAAATATTGAAGACAGAAATTGAGGAAGAAAGTAGAAGATATAAAGACCTCTCATGTTCTTGGATAGGAAGAATTGATATTATCAAAATGGTTATCCTACCAAAAGCAATCCACAGATTAAATACAATTCCAATTACAATTCCAAGGGCATTTTTCACAGACATAGTAAAACAAATCTCAAAATTTACATGGGAGCACACACACACACACACACACACACACTCCTAAGCACAGTCAAAGCAGCCTTAATCAAAATTAATACTCTTGGAGGAATCGACACACCTGATTTCAACATATATTACAGAGTCTTATAAGAAAAACAGCGTAGTACTGGCTTGAAAACAGAAATGTAGGTTAATGTAATGGAACAGAAAAAAACGGCTTTCTTAAAATCCTTCCTTGGGGGGCTGGAGAGTGGCTCAATAGTTAAGAGCCCTGGCTACTCTTGTAGAGGACCGGGTTTGATTCCAGCACCCACATGACAGTTAACAACTGTTTGCAACTCCAGTTCCAGAGGATCTGATGCCCTCTTCTTACCTCTGTGAGCAATGCGTGACACGAGTGCACTTACATACATCTAGGCAATGCACTTATACACATAGAATAAAAATAATTGAAAAAAATAAAAATAAGTCCTTCCTGATAAAGAGACTTAGCAAGAATGCTCAGTGGAAATAGACATAACATTTTCAGTAACTTGGAATGAAAAACAATGGAGGTTGGTGAGAGAGTGGTACCTATTTAAATTAAATTACATAATTACATTTATAGACTGTGGTCAAATGAAGTCTTGTATACACAAAATGTTTGATTAGATGAAATGGATGGCAGGCATGATCCAATTAGAAGGCATGGGGTATTCAGCACCCTGGAGAACTACCTATAGTCCGCAGCACTTTCACAGATAAGTTGCAGAATTTCAGTCACAGTCACATCTTTTTTATTGTCATGATTAGCAAGTAAAGATAAACATTATTTTCCTTCAGCTCCAAGATAATTACTTTTATTTTTTCCCCATAGAAACATAGTGAAGTTATCATATTAGAAAAAAAAATCCCCCCTTTTCCCCTCAAAAGTGCGATATTCTATAGTCCAAACAATATTTAGTTTCATAGTTGAAGGCTCACTTCAGAGGTTCTAGGTTCCTAAAAAGGATTTGAAAGCAACTTTCTCAAGATTCTTTCATCAGACAGCCCAGTCCAATCAAACAATAACAACAACAAAAAGTAGTGTTTTTCATTAAAATTCCTTCTTTAACCAACTTTCCAATAAGAGAAAAGGATGCACCCAAGAGGTGAGAGGTACCAGCTACAAGAACATGGTGGTGTGTGGCTGGCTCACCCATGTTAGTGGGCCAGGTGGAGGGCTGATCTTGGATGATTACATGACCTGCCGGTAGGCGTGCCCCACCCTCGCTCCCCAGGGCGTGGTCTCAGAGCTATCCCTCTGATCCCTGGGCTAATTCCTGGTTATCTCTGCTGTGCTCCTTCCTTATTATCTCACCTGCTTCTGTCAGATCAGTGTGAGGCATTGGGTCAGGACAGGGTGGCACTGGGTGGGTTGGGCCACCGGGTCCCTTGGAGGGAAAGGTGGTGGGTGGCGTTTGGGACAGGGAGATGGGCTAGGGTGCAGACAGAGATGCAGGGGGGAAACGGTGACTAAGGAGGGGCTTGCAGTCACTGGACCGAAGGTAGAGAAGGCAGACACCCCAAGTACCCCCTCCTGCCTTCTACTTACCCCCCAAGTACCACCGCCTGCCTTCTAGGCCCCTCCTCTGCCCTCCTTCAGAGTCCTAATCCCTGATGCCGGCTGGGAGGAGCTCTGGAGGAGACAGCCTGAAAAGAAATCCTTCTTCCCTTCCTGGCATCCAGAAAGGTGCTCACTTCAAAGGTGGGATCACGAGTTGCAGGCAGGACAGGTATATAGGCAGATCCAAATTTAGTTTGGAGAGCATCCCTATTCGGTGCCCAAATCTTAAAAAGAAATGGCGGCTGGGGAACCCGGAGGATTGGTGGAAGAAAATGTTGGGGGCAAGTCAAGATTCAGGGCAGGTTCCCAGTCTCTGCCTTCCACTGAGTCCTGACTCACTGATGCCCCGTGTCCTGCCTGCAGTCTGCACCTCTGCTGTTCCCAGCATGTTGTGACACCTGAAAAAGAGAAGAGACCCTCCCAGAATGCCTGCAGGTCAGTAGATGTCTGCTACATGGACAGGAACACAGACAGATTTGGGCGCCCCTCCTCACATCCCCCACCCTTTAAAGAAAGTCTGCCACACTGAAGGAGGACAGAGAAGGTGGCACGGCCTGCCAGGGCATAGATGTCTCACCTGTGTGGCAGGAGTGGAGGCAGAAGGCACACGTGGAGGGCAGGCTAGCTGAGAGGGCCCCTCATATCGTCAGGTGCCAAAACTAAATGAGCATGTGTCCAGGCCTGCTTCTAGGACTCCAAGGACTTCTCACTGCCTCCTCTTTCCCAACCCCCACCTTTACCCTCAGCACAGGAAAAGAGAAATCTGGACATGGAAGAACTCTTCAGTGACAAGGGAGGAACACCTTCAAACCAAGGACAGATGAAAAATGAGCGACATCCTCAGGAGAAGGGACAGACAGAAGTAGCTGGTACTCGGGAAGACAAGGCCATCTCAGAAAACCAGGGAAAGGCAGATGAGGAAATGCCAAGGGGTCAGGAAACGCCAGAGCTTGAGAGAAATGCAGGGCAGGGGGGAAAGCCAGCGAGAGAGGGGAAGCCAGAAAGTGAAAGAGGAGCTGGGCACGAAAGCGCCCAGCTGAGGACCATGCACCCAGGAAAACCAAAAGAAAGACCAAGAAAGGGCTGGCCCATTGCCTCCAGGAGTATAAAGAGGCCATCCATGATATGAGCTTCAACAATGAGGACATGATTAGAGAATGTGACAACATGGCCAAGGTAAAGGATGAGGAGAGAAAGGACAAGCTGAAGATGGGGCGAATTTTTTGGATGCAAAGAAGTTTACAGCACCCCGTCTACCCAAGGGGCCCCAGGGAATTCAGGGGTGGCTGCAGGCCTCCAGGCAGGGACATTGAAGACATCCCGTATGTCTAACACCCCTGTGGCATTTTCTGGGCAGAGTCCCTAAGGTTATGCTGCTGCTTTGATTTAGGCATTCCTCCTGTTACCTGCAGCACCTCTGACCGTGCTGCAATGTTCCAAGTTTCACTAGCAGATTTATATTCATTGCATGGAAAAATATTCTCAGTGCACTGTACAATTTCAGAACAATACAACCTACAGAACCACATAGCTGGCATCAGCTTGTTTTTATAAAATTGCAAAAGATAGTATTCTGTATTGAGAAAACAAATCTGAATATTTTATCTAAAAGACTGACATTGGTCATCTGTGGGTGATTTTTTTTTTTTGTTACTGTTTTCCTAACTTTTGTCTCCTAAATGTTTGCTTTTAGCTGGGCATGGCGGTGTATGTCTTTAAATCCCAGCACTCGAGAGGCAGAGGCAGTTGGATCTCTGTGAGTTCAAGGTCAGCCTGATCTCCATAGTGAGTTCCAGGCTACCCTCAAAAAGACAAAAAAAAGAAAGTAAGAGAGAAAGAAAGAAAGAAAGAAGGAGAAAGAAAGAAAGAAAGAAAGAAAGAAAGAAAGAAAGAAAGAAAGAAAGAAAGAAAGAAAAGCTTGTTTCTGCCAGAAATAAAATATGGAAAGCAGGAAATAGTATTTAAGCAATAAAATGATCTGTCTAATGAGTTTATAAAGGTAGTAGAGACACTGAAATTCTTTGTTTTTTAAGATGTAAAGTGAGACTTAAATTTGTATTTTTTTCTGGAACTCCATTCTGAGAGAATTAACCTAAAAGTTACTCCAGGTCTACCACTGTAAGGCAGAGCCTTTCCTCCAAAGGTTGTGGAGAAGATTAAATTAGGCATTGAGCTAGCTCTTACCCTCTTTCCTGCACCAGCAGCACCAGTACCTGGCCAGATGCTTGGAGAAAGGCTGAGGGAAGTCTCGCTTTTGCCCAGCAATAACAGAGAGAAGTCCAGATAACTGAGAGTATGTGCCATTCTCTCCTGGATAATGCTTATGTCTCCCTTGTGCTATGCCCCTTGTCATGGATCCTTCCTTCTCCCAGGACACTGCTGCTGATGGTGACCTGGAGACTATGATGAAGTAAAGCAATATAGTGTCCCATCATATAGAGACTCCCAGTCTAACGCTAAGAGAATTACCTTACCCACATTTCTAGTACCCACTTATTTGGGTTGGATAATGCATGACATTCATAGGAGCACTCCTTCCTGTGCTTTCTGTTTTTTTTTTCTGCATAGCCACCCCATGAAACTTACATACTGGATGATGAAGCAGGAGAAAGCATCTGAGTGACCAGGTGCTGTGCTGTTCTCACTGCTTCTCTCAATTTAACTGCTGACATTGTTTTTAAAGAAATTGTTTTCCAGAAAATTCATGTCAAGCCTTGTTTACTATTTCAACAGACTCAACCCCCTGTGAGATTTTCTTCTTGTGCAACAGTAGCATTTTTTTTTGTTGCAGATGTTGTGAAGTAGACCTTTGTTTGGGGACAGTTCATCTTCAGAATTATTACAAAGATGATACAGACCTTCCATGTACTTCATAGCATGTATCCACTAGTATTAATATCCTACATTATGATGGTACATTTGTCACAGTGAACCAGTACTAATGCACTATTACATACTAAAGTATGTGCTATATTCAGGTCTCCCCAAGTGACATTTCTCTATTACAGGATCCTATACAGATTAACACATTACATTTTGCTATCATGTCTCCATGGGCTCCACATCTTGGTTGTGAGCATTCCTGAAACTTCTCTTGGTTTTGATGACCTTTACAGTTTTGACAACTACTGGTTAGATACTTACTGTCTCATAAAATAGGTTTGCTTTATCTTTTTATTGTGGCTACATTCATTTGAACGTGATTTTTGAGGAAGAAGAACATATTGGTAAAATGCCATTCTTGTCACATCATATAAACACATATTATCAATAATACTTATCATTGAGTGGGGCATGGTTACTCAGTTCTTCAGTCCCAAGCAATCAGGAGGCAGAGACAAATGGATCTCTGTGAGACTGAGGCTAGTCTGGTCTGCACAGTGAGTTCCAGGCCAGCTGGGGCTATAGGGAGACCCTGTCTCAAAAAAAAAAACCTAATATTTATCACTAATGATGTTCCATTAACCTTGGTTACCAGGATGAGGTAGTTCTTGCCAAGTTTCTTGATGTTGGAGTTAACACTTTCTCCCTTTCCTAACTGTATAAAATAGTCATCCTTGGTTAGCTATAGTTCAAGAGTAGGGCATTATACTCTAACTCATAGATGCCAGAGCATCCACAAAAATTATTTGGAATTCTTCTGTAGAGGATATTTGTCTATTCTCTACTTATTCATATATTCAATACATTTATAGCATTATAGACTCATGAATATTTATCTATTTATTTATTTGACAGCACCTCCTTAGACGTAGACCCCCTGAAACTTACTGTGTAAACTAGGCTGGCCTCAAACCCACAGAGATCCACCTGAAGGCTGCCACCACACCTGGCATTATTTTTATACTATTAATTGAAATGCAACCTGAGTTTATGTAGTTTGTTACTCAAACCAATGCTTTGGCCATTGGGAGCTTTTTCAGTTGGCTTCTGTATTCACTCATCTGTATTATTGTATTGTGGGATTTTTAGTAATTTCTGATACTGTAAATGCCTTGGCAAGGTATGCTGTTGCTCACACCTATTCAGCTCACACCTCAGGAGTGGCTGAACATTGAGAATCTCAAATATGAGGCCAGACTAGGCTATCTAGAGAGTTTGAGACCAGCCTCAGCTATTTAGGAGATCTGGTTTCAAACAACTACTACAAAATGCCTAGCAACTTTTGCCAGAGAATAGCATTTAAAGGGCAACTACTAACCAGGCATGGTGGCAGAGGCCCTAGCACTGGGGAGGGGAGAGGTAAGCAGATCTCTGTGAGTCTGAGGCCTGCCCGTTTACATGAGTTCCAGGCCAGACAGGGATACATAGTGAGACCCTGTGTCCAAAAACATTAAAAAAAATAGATACAACAGTGCTAGGCATATTTATAAATATCGTTGCTCCTAGGACTCCTCAGTTAATAGAGAAAGCAGATATATGACTATATAATATCATGTATGTTTGTATATATCTTTATGTTTATAAATATTTCTATGTGCAACCAACTATGTCTGTATAAAGTTAAACACAGGTTTATATTGGTGTTTCCAGGTACAATTAATTGGTGCATAGATATTTTAGTCCCCTTTGCTGTCAAATATGAGAAACTTGCTTCCCATTGTTCAACATCTATTTTCTTAATTCTTTAATTCCGTTATATATCTATAGTTGTTTTCCTTGTGGGAAACAATTTTATCCATTAGAGTGCCATATACAATTCTTTTTGCCTCGAATCTCACTCAACTCAATTCCAAAATTAACTCGTTCAGCATGTTATTCCTCCATCCCTTTCAGTGAGGTTATTTCATATATTTATAGTACATTAAGATTCCTTCATCATAGTCTGCCTTTGGAGAGTATTATTATAAATGACAGTTTAAATTTCAAATTCCAATTTTTTGTGGCTTGCATGCAGGAAAACAATTGACCGTTGTATATTAACCTATATCCTGGCTATTTGCCTGTTGTTGGGCCTAATGCTGTAACACAGAAGGCAGCACAAGAAAATGTCTCCCAGTTGGTTCAAAAATAAGCTAGCCACCTATTTATAAAGCTAGAGAGTTATTTGACTTCAGTATATACCTAGGAGTGCAATTATTGTGTGTATTGATCAGGGTTCTCTAAAGGAACAGAACTGATACACCATATAGACATAATCTAATATAATATTATACGAACATATTAAAAGGGAATTTACATGGTGGCTATGAACCATCCTTAGCTCCAGTTCCAGGGGAATCTGAAGTCCTCTTCTGACCTGTGCAGCATTGCGTGACACGGGTGCACTCACATACATCCAGGCCATACACTCATACACAAAAAATAAAAATAATAAATAAAATATTTTTAAAGGGAATTAGATCATACAGGATCCACGTAGTCCAGCAATGGCTGGCTCATACTGGAGAAGTCTAGAATCTGGTAGTTTCTCAGTTCACGAAGCTGGATGTCTTAGCAGTCCCAACTTGGTGCTGAAGGCCTGGAGGATCCCTGGAGAGTCTCTGGTCTTCACTCTATGGTGAAGCCCAAAGAGGTTAGTTCTAATATAGGCAAAAGGATGCCCCAGCAACAGTTAAATTCACCAGTGAGAATGAAGACAAGCAGGCAAAAAGCAAAAACTCACTTTTTCCATGTCCTTTTATATGTGTTTCTTCTAGAAGGTGCTACCCACACTTAGTGTGGGGCCTCTGACTTCAAATAATCTGATAATGAAAGTCCCTTGTGTTTTAGTTAATTCCAGATTCAGTCAAATTGACAACCAAGATTAGTCATCACACTGAGACAAATGATAATTCGATTTAACTGTCAGAGAACTGCCATACTATTATGATGACTGCAAACACTTGTGAAGAGCACAAGCTTAGTCTGTTACTTTCTTTTGATTAGACCATAGTCATCAATTTTTTGAATCAAAATAATTATTTATTTTGATATTTATTTTGATCTAACATATATATTCTAATTTCAATAAGTGTACCATATACTATCAAATTAATTTAACCTCATCATTTGGGAGGATTGACCTACTGCATAGTCAGAGATTTTGAGAAGCAGTACCAGACATTTGAAGTGCCCTCTCATCGTACCATGTTTAGGTGTACACCATACCCATATGAGGTTGCTGGTGATGCTAAAATTTTTCACAGGCTTAAGATAATGTTTGCCAGATTTTTCTGATGTAGAGGAACTATTTCCACATTCCTGCTATCTCCTTCACAAGTGAATCACTAAATCAGACCTGCCCTCAAGGTGAGGGTCAGAATTAAGGTTTACCATCATAGAGGGAAGGAATTTGAATTCATTTGATAAAGTGAGTTTGTTTCCTCTCACCCATTTCTTTGTTAACTCAGACATTTGTTTATATTGGCATGGATTCATGTATACCTGTTTTATAGGCTGTGTTATTTCACTAGAAGGAAAATGCTGATATCTTGACTTCTATGGTTCAGCAATTCTACACACAGTATGCTAAATGAGGTAGAACCAAAATGCTCAAGTAAACAATGTCAGCTCCCAGCACATGCCTGCCCCAGTGGACACCTATGAATGAATTCTCTCAATGTCATCTAGTTCTGGAGTGCAGTAAAGATGGAGAACAATAGTCCATGTTGTTCTGTGGGCCTCTGTAGCCTTCCAGACCAACAGCTTATAGGGAGATAGCCCATACCTGACAGAGGGATTTTCATTTGACTCATGGCTTTTGAATTTTTGGTTTGTTGCAAAAATATATAAAACTGTCACCTAGGCTGGCCTTGAAAGCATGACAATCTTCCTGACTCAGCCTTCTGAGTGCTTGAATTATAGGTTCCAGTCACCACACCACACGCAATTTCTTCTTAGAGTGCATTCCAAAAGAAACTTTTGTTATATGTACTTTTCTTTCTGTTCTTGAATTGTAGAGTAGAATTCCAGTCTCCTTCCATGAGGAGAATCCTCACTGCTATCACCAGTGTTAAGAAATTGAGAGGCTATTGCTATAAACTTCTTGAGCTGTGTGGAAAACTGTATCTTCAGAGGGTTCTGTAATGATTATGCAATCTGGATAAGGGGTATTTATTTGCTGAAAGAAGTGTTTTGAAATAAGTGTCCTGAAACACTTTCTTCTACTTTAGGGTTAGCCTTATGACAAAGAAATCACTTTTCTTAACACAAAAAGAAGTCTTCTTCAAAAGACAGCAAAGGGATGTTTAAGGTACTCTTTAGCCTCTTTGACAATCTCAATGCCTCATTGCTTGCTAGATAAGAATATGCAATTGTTAGGTTAGGTAATAGGCTGTGTCTTGTAAACAATCCTAAGTCAGAATCTCCAATATCACCTGTAGAAGAAATAAAATTGGTGCATTGTCCTATTTATCCATATAGTTGCTTTACAGTTATTTCTTAGTTGTTTTAAACCCCATACTGTGGAGCTGGGGGCTGTTGGAAGGTTCCATTAAAAATCACCCAACTTGGGACTGGAAAGATGGCTCAGTGGTTAAGAGAACTGTTTGCCCAGGTTCAATTCCCAGCACCCATGTGGCAGATAACAACTATCTGTAACTCCAGCTCCTGGGAATTTGATGCCCTCTTTTGGCCTCCACAGGAATTGCACTCATGTGGTGTACTTACATTAATGCAGACAAAACACTCATTCCCATAAGAATATAAATAAATAAAATTTTACAAATCACCTGACTTGTTGGAAGAGTATAAAAATAGCAGGGTAGTCCAAAAACACATACTGTATGAGCTTTTTGTAAGGTTTGCCCCTTAGGTGAAGATCAGAGCAAGAACTATGCTGGAAGGAAAAGGTCCTGGGCTGTGGAAAGCCTGTTCTCCTTACAGACTCTCCAATCAGGTAGATCATTCCTCCCATGCAGGAGGAGTGTGGATGTAGGGAGACTAGATGTGTATTGGTCATAGATGTCCGTCCACATAGGAAAATATTGGGAATAAAAGATAACAAGTCTTCAGGATATACCAATGTATAACTGAATTGGTTAGGATTCTGTTTACTATATGAGATTAGTGTAAGTATTATAATAATCTAGGCATTACCCCTTAAAATAAACATTAGGGCAAACAGAACCTGTTACTCCTGGTTCAGCCAGTCTTGTGATTGTACACAGTTTCATAGATTTCTGACCCATATGCCTAGCTGCATACTGTGGTGTATGCATCTTAGTATTCTGTCTCATGGAGATAGTTCATCTACACAAACTCTGGGAGACATCCATTGGTTTCTGTGTACTGATGATATTTTCCTGAGATCATATTTAAAGCCAGAGACAGCATTCCTGGCAAAGGAGACATAATTTGTTCCAACAACATGGAAGAGATCTGCTAATTGCCTGCGTCTATGCCTGCTTTCTTAATAAGCATACTTTCTCAGGTAACCTGAAGAGTGAAGGTGGTTTCCTCTCAGAAAAGGAAAGAGCACAGAAGGGAGGGCTGTACTGAGGTGTCTTCAGTATCTAGAGCACCGTGACCATTACAACTACCATCGAAACCTGAGTTCATGTAGAACTATGGGGTCTTAGGTGATGTGATAAGAAGAGCACGCTCTCTTCCCTCAGGATTTTGTGTTTAACTGAGTTTTTATGCATCATAGTGTAGGTTGAACCTCCCTGGTAGTGGCATGACACTGGCATACCAGCCCTAAGTCAGTTGGTTTCTGCTTTGGGATTTTATGTCCCAAAGAGAGACATGAGAGTCTCTGGACCCCAGGGAGTGTGCTCTTCTGCTTTAAGGCCCTCTGCATCCACTTTCCATGTACAGTGTACAGGAGAGTATTTGAAGGAGGATAAGACAGGAAACAGCTCTCTCTAAGCCCAGCTTTCCTCTCTGTGAAATGGGTGTCAGGATGTTCACTCACAGGACTGCCCAGACCTTCAGTGATAGCACATGTGCGAGCCCATAACTTTGCCTGTGATAGCTGTGAGATTATCAATTTCTGTGTGAATTCAAGATACTTCTTCCTCCTTTTCAAAGTTATGGTTAGAGCTACAGATGAGGACAAACGAACGCCCAGGGGAGAAGTCCATTTTAACTTCTGGTTAAAGTCACCGGCGGACATAGGACCTGGTATAAACTTAATTCTGTTGTTCAACAAAATTGGCAGTGCCAAACCACCTTTTAAATATGTATGTTTATACCCATAGGCAACTAACACTATTAGCCTTAATCAGCAAAGTCACTCTTTCCAGGGAACTGTGATGAAGGTAGTCTTATGGCTGCATGAAGTGCTGAGCAAAAATGATGGTTGAATGCTCAGCCATAAAAACAAGACATTTACACAACCTCGTCCAAGGCCCTGGGAACATTGTGGAAGCAGGGGTAAGGGGAGTCTGTAAGAGCCAGAAAATCTGGAGAAGGCCTACGAAACACCACCTGCTAGGCAGTACACAGTCATTGGTAATCAGAAACTCTCAATAGATATGTATGACTGCACTGGGACTGCACCAGAATGGGCCGATCAAGAGTCAGACAAAAATAGGGGAGGAGCCAGAGGGTTCTTCCTCTCACTGCTGAACTATTTCTTACGGATAGATTCAGGGAAATGTAGTTATTACTTTTGGTTTTGTACTCACCGGTGACCCCAACAGTCTCCAATGGATAATCCCAGTCCAACAGTCACACAGATAGTCCTGTTTAAAACAAATGCATCACACAAGAAAACCAAAATTCATGAACCTGGGAAAGAGCTAGAGAGGGTAGTGGAATCGAGTAACCAGAATGCACTGGTGTAAATGTATGAAATTGTCAAGAGCTAACAAACAACAACAAAAAATATCAGAACAATGTTGTTTCAGTGTGATTGTTCACTGACCAGATCCCAGCACAATGCCTGGAAAATAGTTACTTATTAGAGTATAGAGAGTTCTGTGTTGTCTTTCCCTCTGGGTGACTCTTCATTGGGTGATTGAGTTCATTAGCAGGGGTCTTAAAGAGGCATGTTCTTAAGATGTGTGTGATAGTGGATGCTGAAGTGTCTACAGCACTTATGAAAGGCAGCAATGCTCAAGAGACCCTATCATCTCCATTCCTGGTGTGTTATGATGCTTCCCTTTACACAGGTCATACAGCTGAATAAGTGCATACTGTTGAATAGCTCTTGCTGTTTTAGGAAGCTGTCAAAATAGACAAGCTACTTTTATTGCTTCATTGAAGAAGTAGCAGGTATAATTTAATTTCATCAACAGCTATATGCTTTGTAATAACCTCTGAGGTTGATTTGAGAGATTACCATGTAGCATTAGTCCAATGGAGATATGTGGTCACTTAGCTATCAGATCTGCTACAGTTTAGACTTGGATTCCATTTTAAGAATGGAGAGAGCTCATGGGCTAAGAGATGCTATGCTCTTTGTAGTAGAAATTCCACCATGATTCTTAGCCAGCAAAGGCATCTCACCATAACTGAGAGTTCAGATCCTTGTTTCACATCATTCATGATTGGAACCTAATCAATGTTAGGAAGAAATCAGTTACTGTAATATGATTTTTATAGTTTTTGTTCACATGAAAATGTCACTTGCGAAATTCATACTACAGTTTTTGTTTTAATTAAAATATTGTTATTTTTATTATATGTGTATGAGTGTATTGCCTGCATGTGTGTAAGTTCACCCAAGTCATGCAATGCTCAAGGAGGTCAGAAAAGGGTGTGAAATCCCCTGGAACTGGAGTTACAGACAGTTGTTAGCCATTATGCGGATGCTGGGAATTGAAGCCCAGTTTTCTGCAAGAACAAACAGTGCTCTAAATTGCTGAGCCGTCTCTCCAGCCCCTATTTATTTATATTTTATGTGTATGAGTGTTTTACCTTTATGCATGTAAGTGCACCCATGTCATGCAATGCCTGTGAAGGCCAGAAGAGAGTAGATGCCCTGGAACTGGAGTTATAGATGGTTGTTAACTGCCATGTGGATGCTGGGAGTTGAACCTGGGTCCTCTGCAAGAATAGCCAGTAAGCAAGCTTAACTGGTGAGTCATCGCTCTAGTCTCCTAATAGTCTCTTTTATTGAAAACAATGAACTGTCCAGCTTGAGGAAAGAATCTGATTTTTATCACTGATTTACAAGAACGTACCCCATTTGTTTTCTAGTAGACAGAGAAACATACAGTTATTTAGAAACTCTTTCTAGTAATTTGAAATGGTACAATGAATTTTATATATGTTTTATAATATTTTTTCTTTATTTCTTTGTCTAAGGGCAGGTATATGTGAACACATTTGGATACACGTGCAGGCATGCATGTGGAGGCCAGAGGGCAACATTGGGTACTGTTCCCCAGGAATGTTTTCCATATTATTTTTGGAGACTTTCACTGTGACTTAGGGCTCACTGATTTGGCTAGGCTCATTGACCAGCAAGCCCTAGGGATCCCTAAGGAGCCTAGGGATCCTCCTAGATCCTTCCCCAGGACTAGGGTTATAAGTCTACAACACTAAACCCATTTTTTACCTGGGTGCTGGGACTCAAATTCAGATCCTCATGTTTTCACACAAGTACTTTAATAACTGAGCTATCTCCACAGACATGTATAATTTCAAATCATATAAAATTGCAAGTTTTTATTTAAAATGCCATAACAAGAATTTAGTCACTTCAAAATAATTATCATAAAATTTTCCCATAGTTAACTCAATCATATCCTCCCCAACAACCAGGCTTCCTTGTCCACCTCTTGTCCCTAGGCCTGTAATTTTATTTAAGTAGAAACCCAGAGGTTGTATCTTTTAATTGGCCTGGCTTCTTTCACTCAGCTTACAGAATTTCAGATTTTTCTGTAACTTTTAGCTTGTTTGTTTTTTTTTAAAAAATATTTTACTTATTATTTTATTTGTATGAGTGTATTACTTGCATTTAGGTAAGCACACCCATGTCATGCAATGTCTGTGGAGGTCAGAGGAGGGCATTGGATCCCCTAGAATTGGAATTACAGATGGTTGTTAGCCACCATGTGGGTGCTGAGAACCTAACCTGGGTCCTCTGCAAGAGCAGCCAGTGCTCTTAACCACTGAGCCATTTCTCCAGCCCTTGTTTGTTTTTTCAAACAAGTTCTCTTTGTAGCTCCAGCTGGCCTGGAATTCACTAGAAAGAACAGGCTAGTGTCAGTCTCACACAGATCCACCTGTCTTTGCCTCCTCAGTGCTGGAATTAAAGCCATGTTCCACCATGCCTGGCCTATCTGTATTTTTTATGTGTCATAAATTAATTCATTTTTATGACTGACTTTATTCTAGCATATAAATATATAGTTGTCCCTCAATATCTGAGTAAGACTGGATTCAGGATCCTTATCTGGCAAGTCTTTATTAACTGGTACTTATGGATAGAAAAATCTGTGGATGATAAAGTACCCTATAAAAATGATATAATGTTTGTATATAATCTATGCAAATGATTCTGTACACTTTAAATAATATCTAAACTATATATAATACCTAACACAATGTAAATGCTGTGTAAATAAATGTCATATTATGTTGTTTAGGTAATAATGATGATAAAACTATGTACATACTTAGTACAGGTACGATTTCTTTTCAAATAATAACAAATATTTTATTGATACTTAAAAATTTCTACACACTTCCCAACCAATTGTGTGTAATTTGGCTGTAATCGCACATAGTCTCCTGGATTTGGGAAATCACTAAAGTATATAATCTGGGGAAGGCTGGGAAGAGAAGGCTTGATCCATGCTGTTTTAAGGCTTTCCAGTGTGCATACCCTTAGGTCACTCATATACCTCAGCAACCCCTCAGTCATCTCTATAAGTAAATTCAGTAAATTCATTGGTTCCCCAGGAAAATTTTAATCAAACATTGGTTTGACACTAGAACCTTAGAAGGGGAAAAACATTGCTTAATATTCCCAGGAAAAGAATTCTCACAACAGATGGAAAACTTATCCATGAATGTTATTATATCTCATAATTATTAAAAAAGAAAATGAGAATATAAAAGATGTTAAAAGGATATGAGAATGGAGATATTTTCCAAAACAGACAGAAAAAAAGGGAAATCCTAGGCAAGTGATGAAGGTCTGTGTAGGTTTGTTGTAATATATAAAGAATGAGACAAAAATAATATACACATAATCTTAAATTTCTAAGGTCATAGTTTAGTCAATTAGTTTAAAGGACAAAATGTATGTCTAGTCAAGGTTTATCTGAGAACACTAGGGTTTTTTTCCAAGCTTTATTTACATAGAACATAGCAATTAAATGTACCAGACTGGTGGAACTAATCTTATTGGATGTTAAATAGCCATACTTTGAAGCCTATATTAATCTGGTTAGAGGGACTTAAAGGACAGTTTTTGCTCCTTGCCCGCCAATGTCGACTAAGTTCCAGGGGACTATGGAGCATCTCTCAAAATGTCCTGTAACTGTGTTAGTCGCCTATCCTCTTCTTCAGGGAGACCATGGAGACCCCACCAGATGGACTTGAACCGGTGTCCAGTCTACAAAAAGGAGGGTCAACACAGAGGTAACATTTCCTCCATGCTTCCAAGTGAAGCCAGTCATGGTCAAGCAGGACCTTTGATCTTCACACAGAGGGAAGTGGTAAAAGAAAGGAGTCAGGGGTTCCTCACAAGCCTGTGTGACCCCTGAGGAACAACTCCTCAAACGCCCTTAAGAGTAAAAATAAATTGGTTTATTTGGGCCAACTATATGGTCTTAAACACCCAAAAGGAAAGTATGACCAAAGATTAAAGTATTCAATATATTTCTTTAAGAGTTCAAGGGATTACACTTCCCAGAAAATAGACTTAAGTCCATATAGAATGTTATTTAGACAATTATTTCTCATTGATGATTTTGTTTGTAATCTCAAAGTGCTGCTCAGATGTAAGACTTTAAATCTTGGTCTGCAGTACTGTAGTGCCCACCTGTAGCTAAGGGAGACAATCCGCTATTGTTCTAAAATGACTAAATTTGTGTTTTCCCCTATTTAGAAGCCTTTGAGAGGGAACTGACACTGATTCTAGCCACTCCAACAGCTATCACAATGCCTGAAAACAAATCCTGAGTCCATCACTCTCGATTCCAGCTTGGCAGACAAAAAAAAGGAGGAACCCAATGAATGGATGCTTTTGGAAGCTCTCATCAAGAAATTCCTATGGATTCTGATTTGAAATTTGCCCTGTTTTGACTTTTTCCTGGTTCCCTGTCTAGAACTTGTAATGCTAACTACTCTTGCCTTTACTTTTCCTTCACATCTCCTAGGCACCAGTCAAGGACTTTCTTTTTCTCTCTACAGTTAAGAGTTATGCAATTTGGAAGTCTTTTAGATAGACCCACTGAAGGGGTACCCCAGTTGCTTCACCCTCCATCCGTGTTCAGCATGGAAGAAGCCAGAGCGGTCTGTGTCCATTGGCAACGTGGGTAATCTCTTCAGGGGATGGTGTGAGAGGAGGTAGGAATTGACTAGACAGTTAAGTTAAAAAGACCCCAAAGAAAAGTAGCCAGTTTATTCGCTAAAAATCAAAAAGTCCTTGGGCATCTTAACAATATACTCAGTTCCCAAGGTCAAAAATGTCAGAAGTATTTGAGAGCTCTTATCTAATCCCTAAAAGATTTTAGGGTTATCTCTTCAGAGAGGGGAGTGTTAGAGTAGCAAAAAGTCCCATTAAAAAAAATGAAAGAGCACATGAAGTTGTTCAGGAAAAAGTGATGGGGAGATATAGAGGAGTTTGAGGGGAGGGAGTGGGCATAGATTTGATCAAAACACCTTAGATGCATGTATGAAATTCTCAATAAATGTTTTAAAGTTAAAAAAATATTTTTATGGGTATGAGTGTAATGCCTGTATGTATGTAAGTGTGCTTGTGTTGTGTAGTGTCCCTGGATATAAAGAGAGGGCATCAGATCCCCTGGAACTGGAGTTAGGATGGTTGTTAGCTGCCACATGGGTACTGGGAATCAAATTTGGGGCTTCTGCAATTGCAGCCAGTGCTCTTAACCGTTAAGCCATCTCTCCAGCCTTATTCTTTACGAACTTCACAAAATATATTTTCATGACATTTTCTCATTTCCATCCCCACCAAACACCCTCCTCCCCTGATTTCTTGTCCTCTATCATTATTTTTATTTTTTAAAGGCTTATCATGTCTAATTTGTATTCCCCAAATGCTCTTGGGTATCATCCATCGTTTGGAGCCCGGTCAACTTACCTGGCATTAGAATCTTAAAGAAAACTGAGAGACCCTGTCCCAACAGCTATCAGTTGCCAATAGATACTCAGGTAGGTGCAGGGCTTCTTGCTCACTGTTCCCGTCTGTGTTCGGTTTTTGTCTTGCGTAGTTCTTCTGCATGCTGTCACAAATGCTGTAGGTTCATATGTGTAACTAATTGGCTGTTTTGAGACAACACATTTCCTTGTATTCATTCATCACCTCTAGCTCTTATAATCTTTCTATCCCCTGTTCCTCAGTGATCCCTGAGCCTTGAGAAAAGAGAGTGTAATACGGATGTCTCCTTTAGGTTGACATATCCACAGTCTCGTATTCTTTGCACAATGACCAACTTTGGGCCTCTGTGTTGACATCTGCTACAAGAAGAAGCATTTCTTGTGAAAGTTGAGAGATGCACTAATCTATGGGTATAAAAATACGTCATTAGGAGTCAGTTTAATACTATGTTTATCTAGCAGACTAAAAGTGGTAGGCTCTCTCCTATGGTCTGTGACCTGTGTAGTCAATCACAGGTTCTTGGCCCATATAACAGTATCAGGTACAGACTCCATCTTGTGAAGAAGGCCTTAAATTCAATCAAAAAGGGTTTGATTATGCAAATGATATGCCTGCCACTATTACACCAGTGGGCATATCTTGCCAGGTCAGTCATTACCGTAACTCACAGGGTTCACAGTTGGGTAAGGTTTATTTCCATAGTTGGTTGTATCATAGATTTGGAACCTGGATATATGGAGGGTCAACTCTATTATAGTTTGTCTTATTCATGTAACAGCTGAGCAAATTTTACCTTGTTTTCTATTTCCCATGCTTTATAATTCTAATAAAGCTGCTCTTTATACTTCTGTATTATGGACACATAATTTTTTCTTTTGTGGTAAATATTTGACAATATAGTAGCATGATCATATTGTAGGTATAAAACTGACATTTTAAAGATGGCCAAAATATATAAAACCAAAGGACTCTGTATTCTACTACAGGGATACTCACAATAGCTAGGAAACAGAAACAACCTAAATGCCCTTCAACTGATGAATGGATAATGAAAATGCAGTAATATAGAAAATGGAATTATATTTAGCTGTAAAGAAAAATGAAACCATGAAATTTTCAGTTAAATGGATGGAACTGGAAGATATTATTCTAAATGAGGTAACCCAGACCCAGGAAAACAAACAGCACATGTTCCCTCTTAAATGTGGGTCCTAGCTCTGAATATTTAGATTTGAGTATATAACCTGAAGTAACAACAGAAGCCAGAAAAGTAGAAAGGGATCATGGGGGAAAGAAGCAAAGAAGGAACTTTAGAGAGGTGGAATAGTAGGACACAGGTATGGTTTGAAAGAGGAAATGGAAAATGGTATGGGACTTTAACTGGGAGATGGGGAGGGAGCGTAATAGAATAGAAGAAGGAGGAAGGAGATGTAAATGACACTGTAGATGTTTGAAAAAGCCACTGAGAAACATTATTTTCCAAGTTTATTTTAAAAAATATATATATTTTATATTTTATGTATATACATATAGTTTAAATGGAGTTATACCATGTGGGGTGATAATGTTTCCTCCCAGAGTCATAACCTATCTAATAAAAATCTCAGCTCTAGGCATGGGAGCTGTTCCTTCAAGTTGTTGGTCAAAGGGGTCCAAGAAAATTCCAAAATATAGGCTATTGCTATTGTCCTTGGTTGCCTCCCAGAACATGAAGGTCAAATTCTAACGCTGAAGTCACCACATACTTCAGCACATGACTCAGAGGAATTGAGCTGTTAGTAAACTGTAAGCCTCTTCCCTGAGGACTGACTAGCTCTCGTAATATTCTAAGGTGCTACACAGGCTGCCAAAAGAGAAAAGCAATTAATAGTCCTATATAGCTATAAAGCCTACATATCACAACTTGGATCAGTCTGGCACTAATATCTTGGTATTAGTAACAGATAGCTGTCTAATAAGACATAAGGCCTACTCAGTAGGATGGAATTCATTTCTGGTACCATAAACCTAGCCAAGTGCCCATGGCTAGAGGGGTTAGAGGGATTTTTGGTTTTTGTTTTGTTTTGTTTTTTGGGTTTGTGGGTTTTTTTTTTTTTTTTACAGGTTCTCCCTAGCCCCACCCTGCCCAGAACTCACTATGTAGACCAGGCTGGCTTCAATCTGCCTGCCTCTGTCTCTGCCTCCTGAATACTGGGATTGAAAGCATGCACCACCACACCCGGTGTGAGTTCATAAGGCATGCACCATCATGCCTGCTGTGAAGTTATATACCTTAGAAAAGAACGTACTGTTGTCATTTTCCTAAGCCAATATAATTTCTAACTTTATTCTAAATACTGTACTTATGCCCATAGATAAATGTAGCTTTCACCCTTCATCAAAGAAGCTTCTTTTGCACCAAACAGAGGCTATTATAGAAATCTACAATGGGTCAAAGAGAAAACACTAAGTGAGTGCGAGGTGCCCAGTTGCAACTGGTAAGTCTATAATGAAATGCTTATATCTAAGGGTCAGGGAACACTGAGGAAGAGGGGGCATAAAGATAAGAGCTAGAGGACTGGGGTACCTACTACTAGATAGTATGTTCTAGACATGACAGGGATGCTGCACCCATGAAATCTCAAAAATAAGCTTGCCTAAACAGGACCTGCAAAATACCAACACCTGTTGACATGGTAATTTGACAGGGGAAATTTCACAAGACGGAATCCCTAGATGAAGAGTTACAGGAAATCAATGGTTTCCAAGAAAGAGAGAATCAGTCTTCTCCAGGGAGGAGTATACATGTGTAACAAAATAACTATAGTTGTAGAGGTCATGAACTAAAGAGGTAGTGGGGGGCAGGGACACAGAAGTAATTTGATGTGGGAGAGGGAGGGGTGGAAATGATATAAATACAGTACTCATGTATGATAGTCTCAAAAAAACGATTTCCATGTGATTATACCATTTTTATTGCCCACTGGTAGTATATGAGCGCTCAATCCTTTACAACCTTGAGCATATTTGTTATGGTCAGTCTTATTTTAAATTTTTTTATTTATATATTTTTATTTTATTCGTATTAGTGTTTTGCCTCCATGTATGTAAGTTCACCTTTGTCATGCAATGCCAAGGACAATCAGAAGAGAATGTTAAATTCTTGGAACTGGAATTACAGATGGCTGTTAGTCACCACCAGGGGTGTCCTGGGAACCAAACCTAGGTCCTCTGGAAGAGCTGCCAGTCCTCTTAACTGCTGAACCATATCTTCAGTCCCCATGGTCAGTCTTTTTAATTGTGGCCATTGTTAAGAAAGTGTATCAGCATCTCCTTGTGTTTTTCTTTTACATTTCACTGATGATTAATGGCATGGAATATCTTTTTTTGTGTGTTTGCTTACCATTTCTACATATTTTTTGCACTTTTTTGCATTTATTTATTGGAATATTTCTTCTTAATGACTTTTACAATGATCATAAAACACTTAAGAATTACCATTTTAGGGTCTGGGTAAGATGGCAGATTAGAAGCTGCCTCTCTGTGACCCGGTGAAAAATCAGAATGAGAAATAATAGACTCTGTTCTTAAGAGATAAAAGTAGAAGAAACACACAAAGGAAATAAGAGTACCACCAAAACATGTATGGAAACTAAGAAATCACAGGGAAAAGAAGTAACCATGGTAAGATCTACAAAATCCTTCTCAGAAAGAAGTAGTGAAGACAGTCATCACCTGGTGCTTATGCTCACCACTGAAACCCCATTGCACCACTTCTGGCTCTAAAACTTAGGGTTCACAGACTGTGGGCATTTGACAGAGAGAGGTTGTTTCCCCCTTGACCAGGGCCCTTTGGAACTACAAACCAAAGAAAGGGAGAGAAGACTGGAGACATGACTGACCAGGAACATCAAGCACTGTGGGTGAAGAGAGAAGGTTAGGACATATGGAAGACTACATCCCTACCACTATCTATGCAAACAGCAACATGGGCACATGAAAAGTGGTACAGTCTTAAGAAAGGTCGCACTTATTCTCAGGCAAAAACTGTGAGATACTTCTGAAAAAGCATCTAGGATCCAGTTGAGATGAAGTCACCCATGAGCAAAGGTCAATACAAGATCAAGTACATTTTCCACATGCCCTTAGAGCTCCAGACACTAAAAGTCACTTTTAGAAAACGTGATCATGTAGCTCAACAGAGAGAAGGCTGTAGTCGGCAGATGGGAGAATAAGTCACTAAAAATATAGTAGAAAAATAAATGCTGGAGGCATCACATCTGATTTCAAATTACAGTACAGTGTCACAGACACAAAAGCATTATGATATTAGTACAAAAACAGACATGTAGACCAATGCAGCACAAGTGAGAATCCAGAAATGAACCCACAAAGCTATAGCACCCTAACTTTTAACATAGGAGTCAAATACACACTTTGGAGAAAAGACAGCCTCTTCAACAGTGGTGCTGGGAAAACTGGATATCCATATGCCGAATGATGAAACTAGATATGCAGCTTTCATTCTGCACAAAAAATCTATTCAAAATGAATTAGAGAACTGAATGTAGGACCTGAAACTTTTAAAATGCTAGAGGAAAGCATAAGGAAAAATATTTCGTGATAGATGCATATGCCAGTATTTTCTGAAAGGAGTGTAGTAACTTAGGAAACAATTGAAAAATGGGCAAATTCATGAGCAATATTTCCATTTTTGAACTGTGGGAAAGATGGTGTGCTGGATAGCTTTAGTGTCAACTTGACACACCTGGGTTGAGGGAGCCTCAGTTGGGGAATTGCCTCT
>NW_008329133.1:762932-787382 GCF_000622305.1 Nannospalax galili | reverse complement strand
AAGTTGGTAGTGGTCAGAGTATTTTGTCACAGCAATGAAGAACAAACTAGGACAGAAATTGGTACCAGAGAGTGGGATATTGCTGTGACAGACTGACCTTGGTGTTTCTGAGAGGACTATGGAAGTGTTTGGAACTTTGGGCTGGAAAAGCCATTGTGTGCTCAGAGTTTGTTGCTGTGGAGCTTGGAACAGTTATGCTGAAAGAGTTGTAGATGATGGAGGCCTGGCTTGTGAAGCTTCAAAGGGAAGTGAGACTATCAGGGCTGTTCACGTGAGATTTTGGATTGAGAATCTGTGGGTTCTGGTTGGCTGGGGCTGAAGAATCAGGTGTGATTAAGAAGAGATCAGAATCTGAAGCAAAAGCTTGCTTTACTGGGACAATTGATGCTGGTTAGTTGGGGCTGAAAAATCAGATGTAAGTAACAAGAGACCAGCATCACTGAGGTGAAGTCTTTTGAGAGGTATTTCCTCAGGGTCAGCACACAGAGGGGACCCAAAACTCTATCTCAAGTTGGAAGCAGGACTTGGTAATATGTAAGAGTCTCCTGCATGGTTCTGGTGTTGAAAGCATGAAGGGGTCACAGAGAGCGGCTGAGGCTTGGCACGTAGAGGCCAGGAAAGGCCATAAGTGAAAGTGCAGCTTCAGTTGCAGTTAAGACCCCAGGATTGAAGGGGTCATGGAGAGAATATGAGGCTTTGCACCCGGAGAGGCAAGATGAAGCCATTGGTGAAGGTGTAGTTTCAGTTTCAGTGGAAACCCCAGCTTTTTGGAGATGCCGGGACCACGGGATGACCACCAAGGACAGCGGCAGGTGTGGAATGGAGCTGGCCTGGGTCTGCAAGACGAGCTGTGTGTGCTGTGGATGGCAGAGTCAGAGAAGTGGAGCTGCCAGAACCCTATGGAGCCCAGAAGATCGTGAGTGAATCCCAGATGTCCAGCCTTGAGCTACTTTGCTGGACTTTGGTTTTGCTTAGGTGTGCCTCACCATACCTAAACAATAGTGGAAGTCACATTAATAAACAGTGCCTCAGGGAGAGGGCACTAGAGGGCTCTCAGCCAGCCAGAGAAATAAGAAGCTTTGTCCTGAGCAGTGTAGACAGATGAACGAGTTGGAAAGGGCCCCCCTGGTATATTAGGGGAGTTGGCTCCACAAGTGGGAATGCTTCCTCAAACAGTATGAGAATTTAACATTCTTTAAAAAAATTTACAATTATTTAGTATGTGTAGGTGTTTGTGTGTTTCATGAGTATTCCTTCAGCTATGTCATTAATTTATTTCTGCACATTAGGAGTTTACTGTGTACCAGAAATCATCAGTTCAATTCTGTATCTACATGCCCCACCATTCCTTTTTTGCTCCTTGTATCTGCTTATAAGTGAAATTTTTATTGTAGATGTCAATGCCCACCCATACAAATGATTCAAGGGGACTGCCATGCAAGACTGGTCAAACCCTGCCTTTAAGTCCTAGAATTCAACTTTTAACTCAAAATAATTCAGTTAAGAGACAACCGTTACTACCTTGGGAAACCAAGGCCATTTGCGAACTGTACGTCCATTTCTTTGCATAGTGCTAATGAATAGGTCCTTACTTCTCCTGGCAATGCCTCTTTCACAAAGAGGGAAGGGCAGGGAAACTCTTATGTGGTAACAGTCTTTAAAATTCTTATGAGTAGAAAGTAGAGGTTTTTTTTCCTTATTCTGTTTTACCTTTGCTAGGGCAAAGTAGCATGTTTCTACACCTATTTTGAATCTGGGTGATCTGTAAGAGAGCAATTCTTCCCACTTGGTGTTCAAGGGGTTCATTTGAGGTGATGTTGAACATGTGCTTCATGTAAGACCTCCCTTCTCACACTGGGGATCTAGACCTAGATCCACAAGACACAGAGAAGGAAGAAATATTCAAAGACAAGGACAGGATAAAGACTCTAGTCTGAACATCTAATTTTCTTCATTTAGTAAAATATTTTAACAGGTTTCTGACGTAGTAGTGGTCCCTTATTCTCAGCCTTTCTTTTAGGTAGTTTGTGAGGAAATAAGCATTCTTCATTGCTGGAGACAATGTCAAATGTTCCTAACCCCTCAAAGCTATTTAATAAAATTACACAGGCATGTATTCTTGGAGTCAGTAATCTCATTTCTTGGGATCTATCCCAAAGTAATAAAGGAATTGCCACAAGCCCTTCCTGACAGAATGATTTCTAACATCAAAAAACTCGAAATATGACAGATGTCCACCAGGAAGAGGATTGACAGACAGAGTGATCTAAAGAGTGTTTCTGTTTCAATTTACTAGGTAGTTATAAAATGCAATGTGGTTAGCTGAGTATGGTGTTGCTTGTCAGTAATTCCAGCACTCAGAAGGCCAAGGGAGGAAGATAGGAACTTTAAGACCATTCTGAGCTACATAGTATATTGAAGTTCAACATAAGCTATATCCTAAGACCCTATCTCATAAAACTGAAACTCAAAAGACACATGAACGCCTTCTTTATACTGCTATAAACTGTTCTCCAAGATATATTATGAATGAAAAACAAAAAGTGAAAAAAAATGGGAAAGCCTAAAGTCTAGTACATTCATCTCAACATATGGCAATTGAAAGTCAAAGAATTAGATAAATTCATTTAAAATAAATAATTACAGAGATTTAACAAGCAAAATTTAAATGTAATTATAAAACCAGTTGTTGGATAGGCATATCCTCTGAAAGAACTAGCAACACCTGACTGCCTGAACCCTAAGAGACTCCGTAGGAACAGAGGAAGACAGTCACTCCTCCCCATCCCACCCAATCAGTTAGCTTCAACTGTATGAGGGGGAGGGTGTAAGGGAAGACACAGAGGAAGCTGGGGGAGATTTGCCATCTTGGCTGATGCTCTGGTGGCTGCTGATCTGAAAAGCTCAGGCAAGATGTAGGGGAAAAAAGCCCATGGGTGCTTGCCTTTGTAAGTAACCCTCTTCTGGATCTCATAAACTGTACGAAAACCCAAATACATTGTGTTGGTTTTGTCAGCCATTGTAAGTACAGAGTTGGAGGGGGAGAAGGTAGTAGCACACTTCACAGAGGGCCTGGGAGCTGACAGCGCATGCAGTGTGGGCCCCCCAGAAAAGAATTTGGCTTTACACCAGCTTATCACTAGCACTCCTCAAATTTCAGTAAGTCAACAGCCACAGTTATCTAGTGCTTACTGGGCTGTGCAATGTAGAATACAACATTTTCACTAATATACAAATTTGCATCAGACAGTGATAGTATAATAAACCTTTTATTGTGAATAGGATAATTGACACACATACTATATTTGCTTATGCTTTGAAATTGTGGGCAGTTGAAACAACACATGACCAAAAAAAAAAAAAAAAGATTCCTTGTGGATTAGTTACTTTTCTGTTGCTGTGATAGAAACACTGACCAAAGCAACCTATAGAAGAAAGAATTTATTTGAGCTAACGGTTCCAGGGGAATTACAGTCCAACATGTTGGGGAGGCATGTTGGGAGGAGGTGGCTAGAACAAGAGCAGAAAGCAAAGAGCATATCCTCAAGTGGGCACAGGAAGCAAGAGAGTGACTGGAGATCTGGCAAGGCTTAAGAACTCTCTAAGCCCTTCCCCAGTAATGTGCTTCTTCCAGCATAGTCACATCTTGATAGACCTCCCAAAACAGCACCACCAACTGGGGACAAAATGTCCAAATACTTGGAGCCTATGGAGGACATTCTCATTCAAGCCATCACACCCTATTAATCGTCTGGGACAGAATCTGGTATCATCTACTCTTTCTCATAGCTTTGGAGAGCACTATGCAAAGTGCTAAGAGAGAACATTGATCAATGGTCTAACCCCACCTTCAAGACCAAATAACCACATCAATGACCAGCATAGCATAAGATACTGGTGAAGTACTGGCACTTTTATCTTGAGGGCAAGCAACAGCTATCTGGACTAAAAGCCCACTCAATAAGAGGAAACTCATGTGTGGTACTGTAAACATTGCCAAATACACGTGGCTGAAAGGTCATAGATCTTAGAGAAAACACCATGGTTGTCAACATCTCTAGACCAATATAATTATTTACTATGTGCAAAATATGTATTCTTATATTTACAGACAAATATCCCAGTCACCATTCATCAAAGAAGCTTCTTTTGCACCAGCCAGAAACTATTGCAGAGTACCACAACTGGTGAATTGCCCAAGCTTAAGTGATACATCGATGATGTAACCTCTACACCTAGGGCTCATGGAACATAGAACAAGGGGTAAAGAGTACACTAATGAATATCTCAGTTCTCATTAACGAAGCTCCATCATGCAACAGATGGCCAGGAACACAAAAGGTCACAAATGGGCAAAGCGTAGTCTGCAAAATGTGGATCCTTGGACAGGACTCCTATATTAAACTTCACCCACCCAGGGCTCAGGGACCATTGTGAAAATGGGGGCATAAAGATTGTAACAGTCAGGGAAGAGGTACATGACCATATGGAAACAGAGTCTTCCAAGTTCCTGGGACCCTGCTCATATGAACCTACAATAATGATGTCAGCATGCACAGGACCCATGCAAACTCAAGCAGACAAAAACCCAGCATAGAACTAGGGAAATGGATATTAGACCCCAATCTTAGCTCAAGAAATATTGGCAACTGATTGCTGCTGGGTGAGGAAGAGCTGATCTCCCTAAAGCAAGGGACTCTAGATAGGCTGACAAGACTTCTGTAGATGAACTTGCACTGAGGAATGTCTGGGAACACTAACTTGACACAATATACCCTTACACAAATGATAGAATGTATGAATTCCAGTAGTGGGGGCTATGCAAGGGTGCCAGTGGGGAAGGGGTTATAAAGATGATTAAGACTGATTGAGATGTTCTGTATGAAATACACAAAAATTCGAATAAAATTTTTTTAAAAGAAAAAGGAATGACAACAAAATATATTACCTTTGCTCTAAAAAGCATGTAATGTATAACTCTTGAGTCCATGTACTGAAAAATGAAGAAACCAGCTACATTTGTAGCAATGAACAACTCTACTGCTAAAATTGAGTGCTCTATAAACATTTCCCACTCAAAGATCCTTTGGAGAAATGGCTGATTCCATGTTTTGGGCCACAAATATAGCAGATAAGTATGGATTGAACTATTACGCCAGGGACTGTTTCAAAAGGATTCAGAAGCCTGTTTTTCTCAGTGTATTATTGTTCAGCCACTAAGAAAAATGGAATCATATTTGTAGGAAAATGGTTGAAAACGGAGGTCATCACATTACGAAAAGTAAGGGAGACTCATCAGATCAGTATTGAATGTTTTCTCTCATGTAGAATCAAAGAGCTGATACGAAAACAGAAGTGTTAGGGACTCAGAAAACAACTAGTGGGAGGGACATGTGTGACATAGGAGAAGGTAATGGGTAGGAGAACTGTGATCAAAGGATGTTATATACATAAATGGTGATGCCAGAATGAAATGCATTATTTTGTATAATTAATATACACTCATAATAATAAAAACTCAGAAACCAAGCCTAAGGGGGTCCACTAGACAGGTAAAAAGACTTTGAACATCAAAGTGGATGGTCGACTTCAATGATCTAAAAGATGACAATTTACAATAATATCTCCTAGTCATTGTGATACTATTAAAGGAAAGGAAAATCAGAACAAAAACCCATCTCTGTTTAAAACACATGGATATCTTGATAATTAATGTATCAAGCTAACAACACCTGAACTCAGTGCTAAACCTTAAGGTCATAGTAGGAAGATAGATTACATACATGAGGGGCCTGCTAAAAAATGCATTATGTATTTATATACCCATCCCCAAATTAATCCCCATTGTGATGGTGTCTAAAGTTGGGCCTTTGGGAAGAATGAAGTCATGAAGATGAAGTTCTGATGCTGGGCTTAGTGTCCAAAAGAGAAGAGTCAAGTTTGTTTCTTCTTGCATATACCAAGGGAGGACTATGTGAGGACATAGCCAGGAGGTGGACCCTCACCAACAAGTCAACCATGCTTGTGGTCTGATAACAGACTTGCAGCCTCTGAGCTCATGAGAAATAAATGTTTTTCCCCCACTATGCTAATTTGTTAAAGTAGCTCAAATAGACCACAATAAGATGTAAGGAGTTAAAAACTACACAACATCACATCTGATGTACTCTTACCCCTGATCCTGACTTGTTTCAAGCTTCTAGCTAATGGCTACATGAAAGGAAATAGGAGGGACTAGAAGAATATAAAGGACAATAGACTAGGGAAGAGCTAAGACTGCAAACTCTAATACCTTAAATGAATGAATTGGAAAAATTTTTAAATCTTGCTTAGATTAAAAGAATTAAAACAATCAAGAATTAAACAATCAAGAATGTGAAGAGAAAACCCACAGAGTAGGAAAAATTCTTCACCAGTGACACATCTGACAGAGGTTTACTATCCAGAATATTTAAAGAACTCAAAAGAAACAAAAATTGACCCAACTAAATGATGGCCTAAAGATCTAAACAGAGAGTTCTGAAAAGAAGAAATAAAAATGGCTAAGAAGCATCTTAAAAGTGTTCAGTGTCATTAGTACTTAAGAAAATGCAAATTAAATCCAACAAGATTTCATCTTACTCCAATCAGACTTGTTAAGTTCCAGAGAACAAATGATACCAAATGCTGGTGAGGGTGTACAGAAAGGGGAACGCTCATTTACTGCTGGTGGGATTGCAAACCTGTTCAACTCCTGTGGAAAGCAGTCTGGAGAACTCTTAAAAAAACTCAGCAGTAAACAGAGATGAAATAATGAAATTTGCAGGTAAATGGATGGATCTAGAAATTGTTATACCAAGTGAAGTAACAAAGGCTCAGAAAAACAAAAGACATATGTTCTTCCTCATTTGTGGACCCTAGTACCAAATCCTTATAAGTGAGTCAATATCCTGATGTAACTACATGGACCAGGAAAATGGAAGGGAACCAGGGAGCTAAATGGAAAGAAGGAACCCAAGAGAGAAGAATAGTAGGAGACAGGTGTTGAACTAAGGGAGAAATATGTAAAAGTGGGGTAGTTAAAGGGGAGGAAGAGAAGGGGGGCTATACAAAAAAACTGTAGGAAGAAAGGGGAAGGAGAAGCTCAAAAGAGGTGGGACCATAGTATATAGGAATTATCAAAGGAGAAATGGGGAAAATGGGGACACTTTAAATGAGGAGGGCAGAGGGAGGATAAGACAGGGAGAGAGAGAGAGAGAGAGAGAGAGAGAGAGAGAGAGAGAGAGAGAGGAGAGAGGTAAATAGTGCCCAGCTAGTATGAAAAACCAAATTGTATTGGTACAAAAGCCTACTGAAAAATTGCACATACAATATCCCCACATGAGTTGGTGAGTGTAGCTGAAGCTACATAACAAGAAACAGTGCTGGACAGGGGAACCTTCCTTTGAGTTGTTGGCCAGGGTAGTCCAAAAGACTCCCAAAATTATACAGGCTATTGCCACAGTCCTTGATTGCCTCCCAGAACTTGATGGCCAGACCCTATTGCTGAAAGCAGGACATACTTTGGACCCAGGATTTAGAGCAACAGGGCTGGAACTGACCTGGAAGACACCTCCCCTGAAGGCTAGCTCTCATAGCTTTGGAGAACACTATGAAAACTGCTAAGGGAGATCATCAATAGATGGTCCAACTCCAGCTTCAAGGCCTAAAAAACACATCAATGACCAGCACAGCAAATGACACTGGCTCAGTAGTGGCACTTCTATCTTGGAGGTAATCAACAGCCACCTAATTGTGCTTAAAGCTCACTCAGTGGGAGGAAACTTGTGCGTGGTGCTGTGAACCTAGCCAAACATACATAGCTGGAGAGGTCATAGATCTTAGAGAAAACTTCAACGCTGTCACATCCCTAGACAAATGTAATTTCTTACTACGTGCAAAATATGGATCCTTAAATTTATATACAAGTATCCCAGTCACCACTCATCAAAGAACCTTCTTTTGCAACAGATGGAGACTATTAGAGAGTTCCACAACTGTTCACATACAGAGATTGTCTGTGAATTGCCCAAGTCCAACTGGCATATCTAAGGCTCAGGGAACATAGAACAAAGGATGAAAAGAACACTAATGCATCTTTCAGTTCTCATCAATGGAACTTCCTCATGCAACAGAGGGCAAGGAAAGCAAAAAGTCACAAATACTCAAAATGGAGAGAATAAGAGTCTGCAGAGTGGGGATCCTTGGACAGGACCCACCCACCCAAGGCTCAGGGACCATTGCCGAAGAGGCAGCAAAAGATTGTAATAGAGGGAGGAGGTGCATGGCCATACATAAATAGTCCTACAGACTCCTGAGACTCTGCTCATACGAACCTACAGCAATGATGTCAGCATCTTCAAGACACATGAAAACTTAAGCAGACAAAATCCCAGTACAGAACTGTGGAAATGGACAGCAGGCCCCAATCTTCGGAGACTTATTGGCAGCAGATGACTTCTGGGTGAGGAAGAGTTGATCTTCTTAAAGGAAGAGACTCTAGATAGGCTGGCTAGATCCCAGTAGATGAATTTGCACCAAGGGACACCTGGAAACACTAAGTTTACATGATAGGACTTAAGACAAATGACAGAATGTATGAACTCCAGTGGGGGAAGGGGGGCTATGGTAAAGTACCAAAGAGGAAGGGGGCATAAAGATGATTTTCTGGATGAAATACACAAAAATTCATCAAAAAGTTAAAAAAAACTTTCACAAACAAAACGGAAAGTAGATAGAATAAAATTAAAGCACTAATGACATTTTATCACACATCCATAAACAAATACAGGCACCAAGGACTGAAACACAAGCAAAATACAGAGCAGTAGAATTTTCACATGCTGGTAGTTGGAATATGTATTAGAACCTATATTCTAATCCTTTGTAAAATTGTTTACCAGTATCTATTAAACAGAAAATACCCATTCCATTCTTTTTTCTGAGGTGAGTACACGTTTAAGTTAAATGAAAATTAATTTTCATCCAAAGATATATACAAGATGACCAAAACAACATTATTTACAGTAAGGCAAACACACCAAATATTCATAACTCCATAACAAATTTATTGTGAAGTAGCCACACCATGGAGTGTAATACACTAATGAAGGTGAATGATCTTCAATTGCACATAACAGTAACTACAGATCTCATAGTAAGTTGCTGAGGCAGCCACACAGAAAACATTATGTGAGAAATGATTCAGGGACTTTCTCCTAATCTCCCAATATTTTCTGGTAGGATAAGAAAATCAACATTGTTTCCTTTAATTTGAATGAAATTTAGTGTCCTTGTATGTTTTTTGTAGGTTATTATGGAGGAAACATGCATTCTGAGCTTTTGAAAAGGGATTTCCTACACAAAGGAACAAGGCAAATGCCGTTTCTTTTTCTTTATTTTCTTTTTCTTTTTTTTTGGTCTTTTTTTGAGACAGGGTCTTCCTGTAACCCCAGCTGTCCTGGAACTGACTGTGTAGACCAGAATGGCCTCAAACTCACAGAGATCCGCCTGCCTCTGCCTCCCAAGTGCTGGGATTAAAGGCGTGCACCACCACACCTGGCTGTCATTTCCTTTTTTAAAAAAAAAAAATATTTTAATTGAATTTTTTCGAACTTCATACAGAACATCTCAATCAATGTTAATCATCTTTATACGTCCTTCCCCATTGGTACCCTTCCATGTTCCCCCCACTGGAATTCATACATTCTGTCATTTGTGTTAAGGCCTATTGTGTCAAGTTAGTGTCCCTAGATGTTTCTAGTCAGCCTATCTAGAGTCCCTCGCTTTAGGAAAATCAGCTCTTCCTCACCCAGTAGTAATCACTTGCCAATATTTCTTCAGCTAAGATTGGGGTCTGCTGTCCATTTCCCCAGTTTTATGCTGGGTTTTTGTCTATGAGTTTGCATGGGACTTGTATATGCTGACACCATTGTCACAGAATCATATGAGCAGGCTCCCAGGAGCTTGTAGGACTCTATTTCCATATGGTAATGCACCTCCTCCCTGACTCTTAAAATCTTTCCACCCCCTTTTCCACAATGGTCCCTGAGCCCTGGGTAGGTGAAGTTTAATATGAGTCCTGTCCAAGGACCAGCATTCTGTAGATTCTTCATCTCTACACTTTGCCCATTTGTGACCTTTTGTGTTCCTGGCCCTCTGGTGCATAATGGATCGAACAAGGCAAATGCTATTTCATAAGGACAGGTAACAGAGATGCAAGCCATACCTGGGCCACAGTACCCTAACCTACAAATGGTTGTGACCTTGGGTAATTAAGCACACCTCTTCAGTCTTCATCTGCTTTGGAGGTCCTGAGTAGGCAGGCATTCCTCCCAACCAACAAAGGAGAAGAATGTGATTTAAATTCTCACTTCCTTTCTTAAACAAATGCACTGTGGTATGACATGCATCTAATTAGAGGAAGTAAGCTGGGGCACAAGTAATAGAACTCTGCCCAGGATGGTGAAACAAAGATTATCTGTATTGTTAAACTTCAGTTACTTTAAAAGTGATGGTGGAAGTATCAAGCTTTCTCTCATATGTTAAATTTAGAAAAAAGAAGACATGGAAGTAGAAGTACTGCTAGGACAGAGGAAGGGAATCCATGAAGTGGAAGGGGAATGAAGGGTAATGGAGAGCTTAATATGATCAAAGCACAATCTATACATTTATGGAAATATGGAAATTTCACAATAAAACACAATATTGTGCACAATACATAAGAAAATGTGCATGATATATGATAAAAATATACAGAAAAAAAGAAGTGATGATTTGGGCCAGGTGTAGTGACACACACCTGTAATCACAGTACTTAGGAGGCAAAGGCAAGAAGAGGATGATTATGAGACCAGCCTGGGCTACATGTGAAGACCCTGTCCAATCAAATGAAACTAAACTAAGGTTGACAGTGGCAGAATAGTATCTGTACAAAGAGATCTAGGGATGTCTTTTAGGTTTCCTGTGGATGAGCTAGGTCTCTACTGGTAGGCATGTAAAACATGTATTTAGTTTTCTGCCTGTAATTGTATAAATGAATGATGTAGAGACAGAAGAAAATGTCATTTGATGAATCTCAGAATTATTTCAAGAAGATGAATCTAAAATAAGAATCAATTAATATGTAGAAATCCAATCCATTCAGCCATTCATTTGTTTATAATAAAGAATTCTTAGCCTCAGTTTCTGGTAATTTTCTCTCACGTGTAGCAGCATCCATGACCAACACATATCTAGTCTATTGTCCACACTCGTCCTCCAAAGAATATAACTTATTGCAGGCCCTTCCTTTCTTGCTCAGTTTCCAGGCTGTGGTGCAGTGATTGTTCACTGTCACATGTTTCTGCATCACCTCAGGCCCATATAGGGGAGCCAACTGATGATGGGATGAAAACTCTGAGAACATGAGCCAAAATAAATCTCTCCTCTACAATGATGGAAGAACTGACAAGTACTTCATTTTATTCTGAATTTTATTGTTTGCTTTCTTTCATTAGGTACACATAAATTAAGATTATTTTAATTTTCTGGTGTCTTGATTGATCAATTTTATTTATTAGATGCCACTGTTAATCTCCATAAATGTTTTGCCTATCTCTGTTCTGTATGAAATATACAAAAATTCAATTAAAAATTTACCAAAAAAAAAGCTTAAGAAGAAAGGAAAATTCTATCTTCTCTCTTGTTTAAGGAACGATATATGATCTCTTCTAGTAGAGATATCCTGTTATACCATTCATCATTCTCTTATGTTCATGTTTCCTGTTTATATATATTTTAATTCATTTTTATTGAATTTTTGTGCATTTCATATGGAATATCTCAAACAATCTTAATCATCTTTATACCCCGTTTGCACCAACACCCTCCCATAGCCCCCACCCCCTTCACTGGAACCCATACCCCAATCTTTGCTGAAGAAATATCGGCAACCGATCACTGCTAGGTGAGGAAGAGCTGATCTTCCTAAAACAAGGGACTGTAGATAGCCTCACTATACCTCAATGGATGGACTTGCACTGGGGAATGTCTGGGGACACTGACTTGACACAGTGGGCCTTAACACAGATGACAGAGAAAACCCCAAGACTGTATATCTTATGCAAATTACTTTTATTGTTTGAGAATTTCATACACGAATAAAATGCATTTTGGCTATGTGCATTCCTCACTCTCTCTCCAGGTTGTCTGGGGTTTTCCTACACACACTTCTCCCTATCAATTTCATGTTTACTTCTATTTTATTTATTTATTTGATTGGTTATTTATTCTGTATAACCTTAATCTAATTACTGCTGCTTGTATGTACTTGGGCATAAAGCTGACCACTTGAGTATGGGCAGCTTATCAGGGACTGGGTCCCTGAAGAAAACTGACTCTCTCTCCATCAGCAGCCATTAAAAGATCAACTAAAGTAGGGTCTTGTGAGTCCTTCATCCATCCATGCTTGAATGATGAATAGTTTGATCTTGAGAGGATCTTGTGAAGGTAACCACAACTGTTGAAAGTTCATGAGTGTAACAATTGTGCCATGTCCAAAAGACACTATTAGCAGCATTCCTCCTGGTCCTTTGGCTCTTATAATCTTTCTGCCACCACTTCAATTATGTTCTCTGAGCCTTTGGGGGAGAAGTGTGATATATGTCCCATTAGGGGTGAGCACTCCACAGTCACCTATATTGTGCACCTTGACTAGATCTGAGTCTCTGTTAGCAACCATCATCCAAGAAGAAGCTTCTCAGTCCAAGGTTAAAAACAGCTTTTATTTATAAGGATAAAGTACTTAGAAGGCAGTTGTATACTATGCCAATTTAACAAAATGATAATAGTAGGTTCTCCCCTAAGGGTCTTTAACTTCTCCAGCCAAGGAGTCATAGCCAGGTTTATGGTATGAGTTCTCTAAGTTCCCTTCAATTTTGTGGGCCTTAAGTCCAATCAGATAGTTGTTGGTTACTGAAATCATGAAATTTGCAGATAAAATGGATGGAACTAAGAAAAACTATACTAAGTGTGGTAACCAAACTCTTAGAGCCTGAACTATATTTCTTTTCTAAATACTGTAAGTTGATCCCTTCTCAGCCTCCACATTCTCCTTGCATATACTTCTGCAGTTGTCACTGCAGTCATAGGAATGAGGACATTGAATTCCACATCTTTATGCCAGAACTCTCTCTTATCCTACTGACAGCTACCCAGTACTCTAGTGGAATTCTCTTCTAGGATGTCTCAACCTTGACACACCCAAAATATGGTTTCACCATTAATTAAGAGTAGACTTTTTCTCTATCTCAGACATCTTGAAAAGGGATATTCAAACTGAAGCACTGGATTTGGTCACAAAGTGGACCTTTACTGATTATGTTTATCCAATAGACAGAATTTTTGTTTAGAAAAAATGAATCCATTATTATATTTTATAGCAACCTATGAGGTATTCTTTACCACACCCTACCTAACTCATTTTTTAAAAATATGTATGGTTCAAAATATAAAAAATAAAAAAAATGCATGGATCAAATACCTGGCACTTTTCTAACTCACGAATTATGTACCCCTTTAATAAATATATATCTGTCTTCTACATTGCTAAGAAGTATCTTAGTTTCCTTCTGAATATTTATGGTATCTTAGCTTCTGCCTCTTTGGGTTCTGCTCCCTCTTATGTCCACCTTTCTCATAGCTTGGGCTTATTACGACCTCTCAAGTCCTCAGTATCAGGGATTTGACCTTTACTCTTTTTTTTTTCTTTTTCAGTTTCCAGGCTCTATTACTTGAATATCTCCATTATGCTCAATTTCTTCAATTCTGAGGGAAGACATTGTTCTTCTTGAAAGTAACAGTGGAATTGTGATTCTTCAGTACTAAAATAGTAAGAAAATAATACAATTTAAAAATTATGTTTAGGAAAACTTATAACTCTTTCTACTATCCTAGACATCATCTAAATATGCTTAGTATTTATTGGGAGGTTGAGAGTAGTAATTCTGGATACCATCAGATTTGCCTTTATTCTGATTTTGCAGCATATTAGTTGAAGAACCAAAAATACTTTGCTTACTTTCTTTTCTTTGTGTCTCTTTTTCTGCTTATGTTAAATGAGGATCAGATTGATCAGATACCCTCAAAGGTATCTTTGGAATAATAGATTGACTAATGCCTGGAATTCATTTGGAACACTAGGACAGGGCTCACAGTAAAAGTATGTTATCAGTATTGTTATTTTTATCTGTATTACGTATATTACAAAAAAAAATGTGATGCCAGAATGTGTTAAAGGCAGTAAGATTGGAACTGTACACACATGTTTAAAATACAGTATCAACATTAAAGCTACATGTGGTAGCCTACATATGTAATCCTAGCACTTGAAAGCCTGAGGCAGGAGGCTCACCAGAAATCCAAGGCCAGCCTGCACTACATAGTGAATTGCAATCCAGCCCGAGCTACAGAATGAGACACTGTCTCAACCAAAAAATGGCAATGCATAAAATGAGAACATAAATATCACTGCCAACCACACATTGTTCTTAAATGCTATCAGTTGTGAATTCTTCAACTTCTTTTTCTCTTTGAATATATACATGCCCATATACATTTATACACCTTCTTACTAGCTTATACTATATACAGCATTTACCATGGATTCAGAAACACTTTTGTTTGAGATCAGGGTCGTCCTTGAGAGAGATCCACATTTGTATCGCTTCTTGTTTACATACAGTTTCTATCCAGATTGACAAAAAGAACGCCCAACCAGCTGTTTGATGATGCTGCCAGTGGTTTTCCAGTGTTAGTGGCCATCAGACATTCTCAGAGAAGTATATATTATATTTTGAGACCCAGTTGTATATATTTGACTTTACATATGTGGAAAGTCCTGTATAAACGATCCCCTAACCTTGTCCATTCATTCGTTCTTCAATCAGGCTGAGTTTGTCAGGTTTTGTGTCAGGCCCTTGTGTCAGGCTTTGTGTTAGGCCCTTTGGGTTCTTCAGCTCTGCTGAAGTGAGGTGGTTACTGCCAGCCCTAGGAGAGGCTGGCACCTCAAGAGGGGCTGGCTACTTGGCTGTGGGGACTGGTGGAAGATGTCCTGTTGTTCCTTACTGGAAGCCTCTGAAGCAGAGCCCATGGTAGAGCCCAATTGAAAAATATGATCTACAAAGGTCAGTCTGCCCTGACTATGGTTGCACTGATTTTGCAACTTATGGTTCTTTCTCTCAGGAGACTTCTTGGTGTGGAAACTGGAGGTAGCTGACCAGTCCATACTTAGACCGTCCATGACATGCATAGACCCTCCTCCAACACAGGACTGGTATATCAATGAAGCTTTGGATACTAAAGTGAACTACACTCAGTAATGATGCAGGGAAACTGCCAGCATGGAAACATAAGTGTTAATGCTCGCAATGAGTGGTTTCCTCTATTTGACTAAGCAGTCTTTAAGATGGGGCAGTATGATCTATATGACAGATGATTCAAGTTTGACACAAAGTATTGAAGAATAAGGGCTCAGCAAACCCTGTTACTTTCTTGTAAGCTCTGAGCTTCCTGAAAAGAGATCACAGAATGTGTAGGCAGGAAATTAATCATGGCCAAATATCTATCTGGAAAAGGGGGGACTGACCAGAAAGGGAACCCTAGTGTCTCCAGGACAAAGTGTCTGGGTGTCTCTCTCTTTGACCATCCTTTGTGGTGGGCCTGGGAATGGGGACTTCTGGGCACTCAAGGGCCACACATCAGTTCCTGCAGTCCCTGAGTATCTCTGTATAGCACCACTGAGGAGCAGGAGCCAGGATGGAACTGACAGGCAGGTGCTAGCCAGGGCTAGATCCACTGACTGTAGCCACCAGCTCAGGCCTTTAAGTTCCACCCTGAAAGCAAGAGAGGACTAAGGTGGTGATTAGAGTCACTTTGAGAATTGCTGGATTGGTAAGAAGCTTGTCTTTCTCTTCCAGAGACAGTCTCTCTGGGCTCTAAATTTTTCTAGGTATTCTGATTATGCGTCTAGGCAAGGACACAAGACTGAAGCCTCTTCTCATAAAAATCTGAATAATCTTAAGAGTGGGGACTCCTGGGTGTGAGTTGGAGTCCCTAGTAGCAGGGCATGAGGTAACTATGCATGTCAGATATCCCCAGTTGCCCCCAGCACCAGCAATGGAATCAACCATGCTCTCTTTCTTACCTTTTTTGGCATCTCCACTTTCTCTTCCTTTATCAGGATACCAGAGACAGGTGGGAGCTCTCAGTAGCTTCTGAGGGGTGCAGACATAGAGATGAGTGCAGAGGATAGAGGAAAGGAGTTGGAGGAGCACAGTTCTTTGCTAGGCTCTCATGGAATCCCCAGGCAGGGGCATATAACATTGTAGACACTGTATTCTACCCCTCATTGTCCCTACACAGAGCCAGGATGAGGCTTAAGAAAAATCTAGACTCTCCAGGAATCTATATCTGGAGCAATCCTGGGCTGAGGCTGAGGTGCCAAACGTCTTGCAAGTGTCCTTTGTCCTTTGCAGGTCATACCTCTTGGTACTCCCTGGATGGTGTTGGCACCCTTACCTCTTTATCCAGTTTATCTCTGATCTTTCAGGGTTTGGGGCTAGGAATCTAGGGGAGGTTTGATGTAGGGTGGGGCATATGTACCACAGGTTCAGGGAGAAAAGACTATGGACCATTTTCATCTGGACCTGGTCAAGGGAGGCAGATGCAAGAAAAATCAGTCTGTGGGTGTTGGAGAGGCAGATGCTTCTAGAAAAATGTTCAGAATAGGCCACTGAGTCCTACCTTCCCAACCAATATCCTACAAAGTGGCTGGACAATGACAGTACCCAGGGTGAAGACATATGAGTCCTAGTGTGAGTATCTAACTGCTACTTGCTCCTGTTGAGTTGTAGCAAGTCACTATCTCTCCCATAACCTTAACTTCACACTTGTAGATAAATAAATAAATAAATGCATAAACGAATAAAGAATCATTTCCAATGAATACTTATACAGAATGGAACATTTTGAGTAAAGTATCTCATTTAATATTCATGACCTTCCAATAAAGAAATGGAGGTTTCACTGTTGGCTAGCTTTCATAGTCCTGGAAGGTGCTATGCAGGCTGCTGTAGGAGAAAAGTCATCAACAGCCTTGCCCAGTTGTGAACTCTACAAGCTACAGAAACAACTAGCCTGGTAAGACATTCCCATTTGGGAGAATAGTGGCATGAATGTTATGGGGGAAACTAATACTTTCTAATTGGACTTAAGGCCCTTTCCACAGGAGGTAACTCATGTCTGGTACTGTAAACTTGACCCCAAATTCATGGCTGGTGAGATTTTATGACCTGACGGAGAACCTACTACTATTATTTTCCTAAATGAATATAATATCTAACTGCCTTCTAAATGTTTATCATTAATTTTATTCTTTAATATTTATCATTTTACCTGAAATTTCTTTTTTTTAGTAGATGGCAGTTAATACAGAGACTCACAACTGGTCAAACTGCAGAGAATAAGTGACTCTGGAGTTCTCATGCCTAAACAGAACATCTATATCACACATGCCTACAAGGCTCAGAGAATATCATGGAAGAGAGGTCAGAAAGATGGCACCAGCCGGAGGTTCGGAAAGGCTGCTGTGAAATAATGTCTTCTGGACCTGACATGGCCAATACACTTATGAAATCATTGCACCTGTGATTACCCACACAGGACCTGCCCAAGATTGGGCCCATTAACATTTCATCATGGAACAGAGACTGGCTCATGAGGCCTCACGCATCCCTGAAGAACTATTGACAGTTAATGGTGTCTGGGGGAAGTAGTGTCACTTGGTATAACCAGTGTTAAGTTGCCCATACAAGAGTAAACATCCTCCCACCTGTGCTCATGCAGGCAACCCTATTTAAACTGAGTGGGATCACACAGACAAAAATACTTGAAAATAGGAACGGGACTTGTTGGGAAGAAGAAAGGCTCAAGTGGGAGAAGGAAGGGAGCTAAAACAGGATAATAGAGGCGAGAAAGACTAAAATTCATTATATATATGCATGAAACTATTGAAGCATAAAAATATTTTTTAAAAAGAAATGGAGGCTTAAAGTGGGTAAATGACTTGGCAAAGGTCACACACCCAAGAGCAAGAACTCACATCCAGGGCAGTCTGAAGTCCATGCTTAGTTCCTCCCTAGTGATGAGTTGCAGAGTTTATACCTTTTTCCTAATTTCTTCCTAAGAGAATATCATTGTAATGTCTCAGATATAACCAATAAAAATAGAGGCTTCTTACTTAAAGTTGAGTATTAAATGATGAATGTAAAGTTTAGATGTCAATATGTTCTTTGAAATATTGGCATATACCTATACTAAAAATATATCTGTTATGTATCTGTCAGACCTGGCAAGCACAATGAATTTTATTGTGCACTCACTAATTTCTTGGAGACAAAGAGACAAAAAGAACAGAGGTGTGGATAGATGAGCCCCAAGTTTGGCCGAGTCTCTGCATATATATTTACAGGCCAGAATCTTTTCCCTCCTGTTTTGTAGCAATTTCCTCTGTGATAAAATATTCTATCTTGGGGAAAAGTGTCTTAAATTTTAAAAGTAAATAATTCAAAAGCTTGAGGAAGTTCCTAAAACTGACCAGACTCATTGGGCCCCTCCTTCCCCAAGCTTATATAAGCATTAAGGACTGCTGAAAGACACTCTCAGACAAGTCATGCTGCTTAGAACAGTTGGTCAGACAATTCCAGCTGCCTGGAAGGGGAATATCAATCAGCAGAGCTGCCTCGAAGAGCCTTAGACAAACTGAGCTATGGAAAATGTCACTTTCCAACCTGTCAAACTGCCAGCAGGTTGTGCAGTGTGTCCCAGGTTTCCAGCTTTGCTGTGCTGTCACCCATGCTGAGGTGGGCTTTTGATGATACAACTGTCTGTGAGTCATTTCTTCTCCTGCAAATAACCCCTCACCCATATTCCTATAAGTAAACCCCAATAAAACACATTGGTTCACCAAGTTGAACTTCATTGGTGTCCTTATTTGGTCTGTCATTAGTTCCCTGTTTGGGGTGAGTGGAACTTTATGCCTGTTGCCCCAGGATAGTGTCACACAACATCCTCCCCCTGAAAGAACAGCCAAGAAATTGAACAGAGGCTGTTTTTAAATCAGAAATTCACCTTTTGTTGTTTTCCTTTCTTTGGCTGGATGGGGAGTTGGGAGGACAATGGAGGACAGAGGAAGAAGTTTTGAAAGAGAGCCAGTTGGGAGTCAGACCTTCAGCTAGATTCAACTTGTTATGCCAAACTGGCTGGAAACCCTGTGAGGCTGCAGGTTAGCTATGTTGGAGTTGCATTTCTTTGAGTGCACTTTTCAGCTTTTATCTCCAATGCAGTCAGACCTGTCTGAGGAGGCCCTTCAGAGTTCCATCAAGGAATGGGGTGGCCTCCCTGGAAAAGAAGTACAGTGGGCCCTATGGGGACCTGACTTAACTGGGCCTCCTCCATGTAGCCTTCTTCTTGCTGGGAAGAACCAGCTTAGATTCCTTGATCCAGTCCTTCCAGATCTGGCATTAAATCTTTGGGTGGTACTTCATCCCACACCGCTGGATCCGTGAGTCAGGACAAGTAATCTACATTTTAAACTTTCCCAGGCAACTATGATAAATGGCCAGGTTTGGCACTGCTATGAAGAACATTCTACTGCTGTCCAAAACCTCTCTCTCTGGGACACCTCAGAAATGTCCTGTATCCCTGGTCTCCTCAAAACTATGTGTGATCTTGACCAGAGAAAGGGAGATTCCTACGACACAAGCAGGGAGTTCTGAAGTTCTGAGAGAAGAAAGCGATTTCAAACAGGAGCCTTTTTATAAAAAGGAAGACATAAACCTGGCAGGGAATATTTCTTTCCCAAGGCTACTTAGAGAGTCAAAATGAAGTGGAAGATTTGAATCAGTACCAAAGTTCCTACTTTCTCTGAGAGGACAGGCCAGGTTGTGTGTTGTGTGTTGCCATACCAAAAACTTTCAAGTCACACTGGCTTAAAACACAGATTTATTTCTTATTTCTCTAGGGGGGCCAGCAAGAGCCAGCAGAAACTATGCTCATCTAGCTCACTCAGGATTAGACTGAAGAAACAGTCAGCAACTCAGATTGCCAGTTCAACTCCAGTTGCTGGACAGAGGAAAGAGAGTGCAGAAGGCTGTTTTGGCACTTGTGCTCCAGCCCAGAAGCAATTACACCCCATTCTGTTTGTAGGCATTCAGCAGAACTGCACCTGTGACTTCATTCCAGTTGCAGGAAGGGCAAGAATTAGAAGCACTCAGTTAACAGCACCCATCATGTCCTCTCTCAGCCAATTGTTTGTCACCTGGTGAATAGGTATTCTAGTGTGTCCTCAAGCCTAGTAAGTCCTCCACTCCCTTTCAACTCAATCCTAACCTCTAAGTCTATTTCACCTCTTCTACTCCCCTCTTAAAATCCACCTCCTCCTTCTCCACATGTTCCAATCTGGAGGCTACATATTCCAATTCTAACTTTTCCTGTGACCTTCTGCGCAGGGTATTTCAGGGCCAGTCCTTTATTTATCTGCCAGACTCAGTTTACTCATCTGTATACTGGGTTTCTTCCTCTCAATTTTAACCCCAACTGCCTCTTTCAAGAGGCTATGCTTTTTGAAATCCAGTTGGAGGGCTATCAGGGGGTGTGTAGGTAGCGGGGGTTGTCTAAATAGGATTAAGCTGTATTGTATGAAATGTACAAAAATTCAATAAAATATATATTGAAGAAAAAAATCACAGTCTAGGAAGTTAAAAATAAAAAAAAAATTAAAAAGCTATGCTTTTGTTTACAAATAATTATATAACTCACCTAGTTACTCACCAGCCTATCTGCTCATGACCCATGTCCCATGTTGTGTCTGCTCCTGTGTTGGGCCTCATTGTTGTTTTGTGGGCCTCTGTGTTTGAACTCCTTGGTTTGGGAAGGGGACTCCTTTCTATGACTTGTTAAATGTCTGTTGTATGCCAGATGCCATCTTATACATCAATGAATCTTCTTGGCTGTCTCCCATTCTAGAAATGCTTGGATTAAAGGCCCCTTCTCCATGGAGCCTTTCTGGGCAGGGTGTGTGGTTTTCTCTTGGTGGTAGGTCTCTTTGTATTCTTTCCACTCCTCCTTACTCAACAGAGTAATGGCCTGTTTGTTTCCCTCTCAATTGACTGCAAACAGGTCTTTGAAGGCAAGGACTCTGCTCTGGCTCCAGTCCTTATTTACCATTTAGTGCATGGAAGACACAGACTCCAAAAATAACAATAGCTTCCTGCTGGCTTCAGGGAGACTCTAGACTTGGTGTGTGTGGTGGGGGTAGATGGAGCTTTCCCTCCCAAACCTTTCCTGCCCTTTTGGAGAATGGGACAACGTTCCCTGCCGTCTGCTACTCTACACTCTGTCCCAGTCAAAAGACCCTGTGTAAGTGTCAGGGGTGGACTCAGAACCATGCCAGACAGAGCAGTGGGTCTTTTTCACGTTTGTCACTATTTGAACCTTGTCTGACAAGGAACTTACTGCTAGTCTCAGTCATTCATCTCTTCCTTGCAAGGAGCTGAAGTCTATCCCTAAGACTGGGAGTCACAGCTCACCAGCCAAAGATGGGTCCCTGGACACTAACCAACTGACTCCCCTCAGCTACACAAGCTGTGTCCAGAGAATCAGGTGACCAGTTCCAAGTGACACAACAAGTGAATAGGGAGTTGTAACATCTGACCTGAATACTAGTTTAGTGTCCCTTTCCCTATCCAAGGGTCTCAGTTCTCACCTATGTGCCTCTCCAATCATGGACTTAGGGATATGGTGCCTGACGTCATGGCCCGAGAGTCTTCCCCATGCTGACCACCACTCTCCAGACTACGCATGGATAGTTACTGGAACAGAGACAACTGACTTTGAATGGCTGCTTTTCGGCCCCACTCACTGTGATGCTTTATTTCCCATTCCTCTAATTCTTCCTCTGAAAACATAAAAAAATAATAGAAAATTGAGCAATCTTCTGGCTGCAGTAAATTTTCATTATTTGCAGTTAGAGAAGGCAGGCCAGGACAAGGATAACACTGAAGCGTGGATCTTGCTAAAGTCTCAGAAAAATAACTGTCAGTGGTTGTGATGGAGGATGTGGGTGCAAATAAGGCACATTACCCAGAAGCAGTGACATTTATCTTTCTAACCAAATGCCACTTACCAAATGAGCAGCCAACACTCATTGCATTGGCTAGCTCTGTTCTAAACAGGGTCTTCTGCTGAAAGCTCTTGAGTGAGTTGCTGTCCCTTTGGGTATGGAAGGAGAGACTGATGACATTTATTGAGTATTCACTATGTGCCAGAAACTTTCTCTTTTAAAAATATTTTATTGTTTCCTTAAGAATTTCATAGTGTATTTTGATCATATTCAGATCCCCTCCCCATCTCGTCTCAGATCTGCCCCCACTTCCCTAACCTCTCTCATTTCATGTCCTTTTATAAAAAGACTTAATTGTGTTTAATTGGTGTTCCCCAAATGCTCTTGCATGTGGGTCCATCCCTTGGAGCCTGGCCAACCTACCAGGAGCCATACTCTTAAAGAAAATTTACTGCCTCTTTCCCAACAGCTATCGTCAATAGATTCTCAGCTGCAGCTGGGCCTTCTTGCCCACTACTTCCCTCCTTGATGAGATTTTGTCTAGGTTGGGTTTGTGAAGGTCTTATGCATGTTCCCATAAGTGTCGTGGGTTCATATATGTATTTGCCCTGTTGTGTCCGGAAAATACGGCTTCACTGTTTAGCCACCACTTCTGACTCTTGCAACCTTTCTCCCTCCTCTTCTGCAATGATCCTTGAGCCTTGGGAGGAGAGAGCGTGAAAAAGGTGACCCATTTAGGGCCGAGCACTTGGAACTCTCTTATTTTCTATATGTTGAGCAGTTGTAAGTCTCTGTACCAATCACCATGTGATGCAAGAAAAAGCTTCTCTGGTGAGGGTTGAGAGATGCATTAAACTGTAGGCATGGCAATAAGTCATTAGGATTGATTTTAATATTACAGCCATTCAGCAGAATAATAGTAGAATCTCTCTTACAGCCTGTGACCTGTTTAGTCACAGGTTCTTGGAAAACAGTGCCAGGTATGGGCTCCATCTCATAAAGTGGACCTTAAATCTAATCAGAAGGTGGTTGGTTGCTTCCATAGCATTTATGCTGCTATCGCATCAGTTGGCATATCTTGCCAGGCCAGTCATTATTGTTGCTTTCAAGGTTTATGGCTGGATAAAGTTGACGATTACTTTTTTCTTCTGTTGTTCTTTCCAGCACTATGAAAACTAGCCAGTAGAGGTGACACTTAAAGGTCAATGCCAGTTTAATTTCTCCATGTTTGTTCTAGAACTCACATTTGTAGTGTCTTCAGCAATAAAGTCTTATCATCAAGTTCTGGGGTGCAACAAAGAACAGTAGCACTAGCTAGTATTATTTGAGGGTCTATGAAATTTGCAGGTAAATCAATGAAACTGGAAACAATCATCCTGAGTGAGGTAACCCATAACCTTTACATATGTGTATTTGAACTGGAAAATCCATAGAAGTCAGGAAATTCAAAAGGGGCTGTGTGGATGGGGGCGGGTATTCCTGGGAGGGACAATAGAAAGCAGCATTAAACGGGAGAAAGGAATAATGGAATAGGAATGGTTAAATGGGGTGGAGAATGTCAGATACTTTCATGCATGCTACTGTTTCCTTGTAACACCTGTACAGGCAGGTAGCATTATTATGCCAATTTGATGGACACAGTACCTAAGACCTAAAGAAGTGGAGGCACAATTTTAGTTTTACATTTGCTGATAATAGCAAATTTAAGAGTGTAGACCTTGAAGCAAGATTCCTGGTTTTGAATCTTGGCCCTTCCACTTTCCAGCTGTGTGACCTTGAGCAAGTTATTTAACCTCTCTGAATTTCCCTGTCCTCATTTGTGAAATGTTGTTAATTATGGTATCTATTTCAGGTCTGTTGTAAAAACAAAATAATATTGAAGGCAAAAGTATTCACATTGAGTAAGCTTTGACCATCTGAACAAAACAGTATGTATTAATTGCTGCTATTGTACAAAATTTTCTTGCTGACATTGATTGAATCCCCATTAAGTGTATTAGGCATTTTGAATTCAAGATGACCTTTCACCTTGAGTCAGGTGTGGTGGCTCATGCTTGAAATGCCAGAATATTGGAGGCAGAAGCAAGAGGACTGCTGTGAGTTCACGGCCCATTTGGTCTACAGAATGAAAATGTTTCAAAAAAAAATAAATAGAGTCTATAGCGCAGCTCTCCGCGCCGGGACTCCCTAAGCGACATTCACCCTTCCATCCCCCCACCTCACCATTCTATACTCCTAGTTTGGGCCCTGTGCCATTCCTAGCAATGGGGCCC
>NW_008329133.1:742379-757430 GCF_000622305.1 Nannospalax galili | reverse complement strand
TTGTGTGTTCTTTAAATTCAGTGAATTCTTTTATCATATTCATCATTGTTCTTTTGAGATCCATGTCCTGCATTGTCTCTAGAGGATTCTCATTGTGCTCCTCTAGAGGATTACTGGTATTTGGTGGGGATATGTTATTTTGGTTTTTCATGTTATTATTTTTTCTCTGTGATTTTGACATGTGAATTTCTTTTGTAGTTTCTGACTCTTGTGTGATACTCGGGCCTTCAAGTTTAGTTCTGCTTCTTTTATTTTTGAGCTTTATGTGTCTTTGTGGTTTACTTTTTGGGTATGAAGAGTTGGTTTGTCTAAGCTTCTGGTTCTCTCTTTTGATTTTATATTGTCGAGGCCGGATTGTTTTTGTCTTCAGGAGTTCCACGGTGGCCCAATTCCAATGTGGATCAGAAATTTTCAGGCTTTCTCCTTAGGTCTGAAATCTTCTAAGAATGCTTTTGGCCTCAGGAACTTGGGTGGCACTGACCTGAGACCCTCGCCGTGTCCACAGCTGTTGGATGAAATATGCTATAAACATTTATTAAATCTACTTATTCTATGTTGTAATTAAAAAAAATAAATAAATAAATGATGGTCTTTGTTCTTAATAACATTGGCAATGCATATTTTTCTGATGAGAAACTCAGGTGTTAGAGAGACAAATTGTCTTTTCCAAGGTCACCCAGTTGTGAAACACAGAAGTTGTGTTCTGAGCTAGAACCATGTCTTTTGGAGAGTGAGATCTGCATCAGTTGCTTTTCTGTCCTAGGAGGGAGTCTTCTCTCAGAAGACTCTTGATGTTCTTGTTGCAACTGCTCTTCTAGTTCTATTCTTGGCTACTCCTCTCTGTCCCAAGCAACATGTATGCGTGTGTGGATATGTGTGTTTCTACCCTCAATAATGTCTGTTGTCAAACCAGTACTCACACAGGGGAGGTAGGTAGGGCTAATGACAGGGAATCCCTGATTGAGCACCTACAATATGCTTGACCCTGGGTAGAAAGAAAGGCAAATGAGATGCAGCCTCTAATGACAACATAAAGAGACTCAATTAATATGATTACCTCCTGAGGAATTACACAGACATCATCTGGCCTAGATTCTTTGGGCAGAGGACCCACCCTGAAGAGGAAGCTGGAACTTCAGCTGCTATGAAGGACTTGCTCATTTCTTCAGCAGGTATTTGTTGACTGCCTACTATGTGCCAGGCTCTCTTGGTGATGTCACTGGCAACAAACCACACAAGGCTTCTTTTCCCCAAGTTCACAGTCAAAGAGGTTGACCAAGAATAATGACCTAAAGCCACAGGAAAGCTAATTTAGATCATTAAGAGTTGTGAAGGCACCAAATCTTTGCAGATTTCCTGAGAGTTCATGAATCCAGTCTCCTAGTTGTGGTGAGCCTCCCAGATCACGCTGTGTCCATCCCCTGCCTTGGGACCACCTGCAGCCCCTCCCACTGCTGCAGGGCTAGGTTTCTCTGCCCTTTAGTAGGGGCCCAGACTTTTGCAGACTGCCCGAGAATGCCTGAATTCAGTCTTCGCCTAGTGAGCTTTCCAAATTGTGCTGTGCCTGCTGACTAGTAGAGGACCCAACCTTAGGAGGAAGCTTGAGAGTATGTGATTGGTACCTGACTTGGGCCCCTGCTAGAGCTCCTGAGTCACTGGTCTAAAGCCATCTGGTCCCTACAATGTAAAATCAAAAGAGAAAACCTGAAGCCTAGACCAACCAGTTTTTCATACTCACAAAGAAAACAAACAAGGAACATCAGAAATACAAACAGAATAAGAATTCAACTCAGAAATGAAGGCTTAAGTTTCACACCAGAATCACAAACAACAAAAGAAATCCAGATGCCAAAATCACAACAAAAAGTAGTAATATAAAAACTCAAATATTATGTTCCCACCAAACACCACTAGCTCTATAGAAGAGTTCTACAAGGAGAACCCCTTAGAGATAACCCAAGACACAGAATTTAAAAGAAAAATCATAAAAATGATAAAAAAATTCAACGAACTTAAAGAACACACAAACAAACAAATCGAAAAACTAAATGAAGATAGGGATAAACTTCTGACAGAATTCACAGAAGAGATACAAGCATTGAATAAAACTCAGTCTGAAATGAAGGAGGAAGTGAAAAACTCAATAAGCCAATTTGAAACATCAGGAGAAAGCCTCACCAATAGAATGAATGAAATGGAAAAGAGAATATCAAGACTGGATGATGACATTGAAGAATTTGACTGCTCAAGCAGAGATTATAATTTTTTTTGATTTGTCTTTTCTTTTTATAAAAATTATTTGGGGCTGGAGAGATGGCTCGGCAGTTAAGAATACTGGTTGTTCTTGCAGAAGACCCAGGTTTGAATCCCAGCACCCACATGGCAGCTAACAACTGTCCGTAACTCCAGTCCCAGGGAATCTGACAGCCTCTTCTGACCTCCGCGGGCATTGCACAACATGGGTGCACTTACCTACATGCAGGCAATACATACATACACATAAAATAAAAATAATAGATAAATTTTTAAAAATTATTTGTAATAGTTCCACAGTCTTTGAATGTTTATGACAGTGTCGCACCCTGTGGCTTAGGCTAGCCTTAAACTTTCTGTAGCTCAAGCAGTAGTTAATTTGAAACTGTACCACAATACCAAGCTCTTAGACATTTCTCTGTTTTTTTCAGCCATAATTCTCTTTGCTTTTCAGTTTGGGAGGCTTGTTTTTTGAAACAGGGTCTTGCTACCCAAAGTTGACCTTGGATATGTACACATGCATAAACATATGCACACACATGAATATGTACATAAATCGTACAGACACACTTTTTCTAAGAAAGAAAAAGTGACGGCCAGGAGTGTTACCCAGCACTCGGGAGGCAGAGGCAGGCAGATCTCTGTGAGTTCAGGCCAGCCTGGTCTGCATAGTGAATTCCAGGACAGTCAAAATGACCAAAAAACAAAAAACAAACAAACAAAAAAAACACCTCAAAGGAATTAGTATAGTTTGACTATGAAATGTCCTGAATAGCTTCATGTCTTGAAAGCCTGTTGATAGGCTTTTGGTAGTGATTATATCCTGAAGGCTCTGACCCTAATCAATGGTTAATCCTTTGATGGATTCATATTAAGACATCATTGGGAGATGATGAATAGGTTGGAGCCTAGTTGGAGGAAATGCTCACTGGGTATATGTCTTTGGGGTTGTATCTTTCCTTGGCCCCTTTCTGTAGTGCTCTTTTCTCTGCTTCCTGACCACCATGATTGTAAAGTGCTCTGCTCTGCCAAACTATCCCAAGTACAGAAGACAAACCCTCTGAAACAATAAGCCAAAATAAATCTTTCCTTCTTTACACTGGTTCTGTTGGGATTTGGTCACAACAAGAAAAATAACTAATACAGGTATATATATATATATATATATATATATATATATGTCAAACTCGAAAGATAATGAAGAATAACAAAATCAGGAATTAGGAGTGAAAAGCACACACATACTTACCAAAAACCTTGGAATGTAGGAACCTAAAGCAAGATCAATTGCTGTGGGGCCGAAACCCAGTAGTAGAACACAAGCATCCCATATGGAGGTCCTGGGGTTCATTGCAACCCCTCCACAGACAAAGTTTATTTCTCACAATAAACATGTGACTAACAGAACATGAAGAAAACCATTTAGCTAAATTTATACTACCTTAAAGCTACATGTTTAATCTTTCAAAGTTGATGTTACTAGATTCAAGTATTCACTCCCTCAAAATACTTGATGTAACTCTGAATCACTAAGTCTGACCTTTTGTAGCAATTCTCATTTTTTGCTCATTATATTTTTTATCAGTAAAATTTTGTCAATTTTGATGATGTTTAGAAAACAATCTTTAAGGACTGGGGGTATAGTTCTGTGGTAGAGTGCCTAAAATGCATGAAGCCCTGGGTTTTCTCTCTAGCATTTCAAGGGAAAAAAAGTTATTAAGCAGGAGCGTTTCAATTTTATTTAACACTTAAGACCTAAAAGAATCAAAAGACCATAAACAAATGGTTATGAAACTGAGTAGTCACAATGGACTCTACTAAGCACTTTTTCTCATTTAAAGGCACTACAGCTTTTTCTGAAAGCATTTTAGACCTGAGGTGCTGCTCAACATCGTTTTCTTTCTACTCCCGTTTAAACTCGTTCAGATTGCTTAGCACATATGCAGCTGGGATGAAAAAGGCAGTAAAAATCAAAATCACTGAAAGTCCAAAAAGGGTTTCCTGGAAAAGAAAATAAAAACTGATGTTAATGAGTGAGGCTTCCTCAATCAGTAATTCACTGCCTAACAAGATGGTTTATGGGCTGAGGTACTTGAAGCTTAGCGGTAGAGTGACAGCTTTACAAGCTTTCATGCACAAAGCCCTAGGTTCTGTTACCATTACCCATACATACAAACTGCTAAAGACGTTTTCTGAGTGGTGAATCAGGGTTAAGAGCCAATTCTGCTCCTGCAAAGTATGTGCGATGGGTTCCTAATACCCCTTTGGGGTTGCTCACAAGAGCCTATAATTCCAATTTCACAACATCTGATGTTTCTGGCCTGCATGGGTACCTGTACTCACATGGGCATGCACACACACACAAACACACACACACATGCACACATGCACCTTTTTAAAAAAAAGAGTATTTTGTGAATTTGTCAGCTGTCCTAAAAGTAGGATCTTGGCAAAACTGAAAATGTAGGCAATCATTCAAGTTGGTAAAGTACTCTTGGGTGACACCAGCTCTACATAAGTCCCCGTGTGGTTCTCCAGGGTAACCATGATGTAAAGCCTGGCCCTCTTCACCGCCTGCAGAGCCACCCTGGAGGCCACGAGGATGCCCTTTGGGGCCCTGGGTCTGAGCCCCTCCAGAGGCAAATCCTCCACAGGGGTTATCCTACCATAGAGGAGACCACACCACAGTGGCCACCCCACCACAGGGGCCATCCCACCACAAAGGAGACCCCACCACAGGGCCATCCCACCACATAGGAGACCACACCACAGAGGCCATCCCACCAAAGACACTCCAGACAGGGGCCACCCCGAACGCGTCCATGATAGCGTCCCGAGGCGCTGGGGGCCTCGTGCCTCAGCCTCCCCCACTGCCCCTTACAGGCTCCATCTCACCACGGGGGTGACGATTGCTGGGCGTGATCACTAAGAGTGGATGAGGCGACCACGGGGCTTGGCGACCAGGACCACAGGATGGCGGAGGAGGGAAGGACAGAGCAGCAGCAGGTGAGACATCACACGTCAGGAGCGAACCACTGATGTGCAGAAACCCAGACACCACCAGAGCCTTAAGGTGAAAGCCGGTGGCTGGAGGTGCTCAATGAAATGGCGGGCAGCTGGTTTGCGCTTGCGTGCTAGTCACATGGGCGGGGCTTGGCCTAATCCCACCCTCCAGTTGTACAAGCCATGCCCCCACCCCCCCAGGGGTGCAGTTTTTGCCTGGCCGGATGTATTCAGTGTCCCTCACTTAACCATCCCCCAACAGCATAGTCTGTCACCTTGTAACTCAGTTCCCCACCAATCTCCTTACTTGTCCAGCTTCCCATCTTCTCCCAAGTTCCCTGACAACCCTGTTCAACCCCCAAAGCCACACCATGGATCCTTTGATTATCTTCTGGGTTAAGGTGACGGACCTAATGGCCACCACCATCTATACACACTGTTCAGTAGACTGTTGCTTGTCGTCATTGGCAGACTTCATACAATTTTACACTGTTCTGTAATGTCAATTAAATTTTCCGAAGATTGTCTTTTTGGAATTCTTGATACCTTTTCTATTTGTTTTTGTGTGCTGGAGATCAAACCTCGGGCTTCAGGCGTGCTACAAAAGTACCCTGCCACTAAGCTACACCTCCAGCCCTGTAACTTAACTTTTTTAAAAACCAGAGGAATATGAGTATGTTTATTTTAGCTTTGCTTTATTTTGTTGTAACTCTTCTCCACTTATAAGTTAATTCTTAACAATAGAAACAAAAGTTAAGCATGGGGCAGTACACCTATAGTCCTAGCATTGGTGAAAGCAGGAGGATCAAGAGGTCAAGGCCAGCCTAGGCTACAGAGAGTTGGAGGCCAACCTGAGCTATGTGAAATCCTGTCGGAAGGAAGGAAGGAAAGGAGGGAGGGAGGGAGGGAGGGAAGGAAGGGAGAAAACTAAGAACAAGTATTTATAGTATGTTGATAATGTTAAAAATATTCGTGGTACTGAGGATTTGGACCCAAAGAGAAAGTGGACAAATTACCCATCACTAAATGTATATTTGTTGAAGGAAAAATAGAATATATTGTAATTTTTGAAATTTAATATCATAAATATTTCTTCTGCAAGCCTATTGCACAAGTAACATCTGGAATTTTATAATACATATATTTATGTTCCCTGTTATTTTCTTCTTCCTTAGATTCTTATTTCATTTTATTGTAGTGCATTCTTAAGCAATTCTTTCTGGAAGGGTCTGTGAGTGATAACTTTTTTTCAAAACTTGGGAATTAAAAACAAATGACATGGAGGCTGGAGAGATGGTCTCAATAGTTAAGAGTGCTTACTGCTCTTCCAGAGACCCTGAGTTCAGTTCTTAGCACCCAAATAGGCAGCTCACACCTACCTATAACTCCAGCTCCAGGGCATCTGATTTCTTCTTCTGGCCTTCATGACCTGAACAAATGTAAAATTCATTCACACAGACACACACACATACACACAAATAAAAATAATATTTTTTAAAAAAATCTTAAAAAAAAGACAGGACTAGGCATGATGGCCTTTAATCCCAGCACTCAAGAGTCAGAGGCAGGTGGATCTCTGTAGTTCAAGACCAACCTGGCCTACATAGCAAGTTCCAGGCCAGTCAAGACTACATAGTGAGATCCTGTCTCAAAAAACAAAAACAACAGCAAAAAACAAACAAACAAAGAAAAAACAAAAAACAATGACAAAGAAAACTTTGCCCTCTATTTAAATGCTAATTTGGCTATACACCTGTTGAGATCAGTCTGTGCCCTGTCCTAAGTTACTCCATATTGTGAAAAACAGTGGTTTTCAGACTGTATCTTGCCCTGAGAAACTACACTTTACAAGCAGCTTTTGATTCCGTTTTTGAGGATGGAAGGTGACTCTGAATTTGGACTTGTGAAAGGCACCATCTGTCTGGGACCATCATGCAGCACAGACTGATAAATAACTTACTTTGAGGACTAGGAAACGTGCCACTCTATAAATTTATCAGGGTGAATTGGGATTACAGGGGTGTGAATGGAAGGTCCCAGAAAAACTACCCATCTTCTGCAAGACTGATGAACTGATTAGAGCTCTGGAGATTATAGAGAGTCTGGAATGTTGCAGGTCCAGAGCCTAATTACCACTTATCTCAGGCTACCTTTAGCCACTAAATAGCCATTTCCTTGCCCATCTCTGTTTCTGATGTAACATCCTGTGATTAACAGATTAAAAAAAAAAAAAAACTTTCTTGTAAGGTATTTACAGACCAGCAAGTCCCACCAATGAAAAAGTTAAGAATGTTATCAGATAACATCCAAGACCTATAGTAAAAATCCCCCAGCTTTGCTATGACCTGCCTACTGAATGAATCCACCAATGTATTTGAAAAATATCTTGATTTATGACTTTTTTTGTTCTGTTACTATAAAAACTCCATAAAATTTCTTCCGAAATGCTGCTTCTTTCAGAGTTGCCTTGGACATGATGTTTTATCACAGCAACAAAAAGTAACTAATATGTCCATCTAGTATTTTCTATCCAACCATGCTACTTTTTAAAAATTATTTATTTAATAACCACATAATTAGAAGAAGCATTTCGTTACAACAGGATTGACATATTCAATAACAATTTCCAGAGCTAAGATGAATCTCTTTCAAAATTGGCTGTAACTTTTTAGGTTCACAGTTGACTTATTACAGTTATACAATATTGTACTCAGTATAAACCCTATAAGACATAAAATTAAACAAGGTTTTAACCTTTAAAAAAGATCTCCATTTCATTTTAAATTATACTGTTTCATACAGAAAAAAACTAATTTTAATGCAACTAACACTTAGATGTTTTCACGTGTCTCTAAAAAGATCATAAATTTTCTTTAAAAATATAGGAATAGAATATGCAGGAAATGTGGGATATCATGAAAAGACCAAACATACACATCATAGGCATAGAGGAAGGAAGAAGAATCTCAGGTTAATGGTATTGATCAGATCTTCAACAGTATTGCAGAAGAAAATTTTCCCAGATTAATGAAAGAAATGCCAATACAAATGCAAGAAGCACATAGAACACCAAATAGAGAGGACCAGAAAAGAAACTTCCAATGGTATAGCATAGTAAAAACACTAAACGTACAGAAAAGAAAGAGAGAATACTGAAAGCTCCAAAAGAAAAACAACACACCTCATACAAAGGAAAACCCTTTATATGAATTATAGAATTATAATTGACTTTTCAGTGCAAACTATGAAGGCCAGGAAAGCCTGGACCAAAGTATTCCCAGTTCTAAATAACCATAGAGACCAATCCAGAATACTTTTCCCAGCAAAAAATGTCTATTACAGTTGAAGGGGAAAGAAAAATCATCCATGAGATGAATAGACTGAAAGAATTCAAGTCCACAAAACCAGCCCTTCAGAGAATACTTGAAATAATACACAGAGCTGAAGAAAGTAACAAGTATACCCAAGGGGCAACAGAAATAAAATAAATGAAGGTATAATTGTGTAAACACAAACTTAGACCAAGAATGCAAACAGAAATTAAAATACAGATCTTTCCCTAATAAATTTAAATATCAATGAGCTGAACTCCCCCAATAAAAAGACACAGAACAAAACCTATCTTTTCATTGTCTGCAAGAAAACAATCTCACTTTCAAGGACAGGTACTACCTTAAGGTGAAAGAATGGAAAAAAAATCCAAGGAAATATCGCTAAGAAACAAACAGGGGTTGCAATTCTAATATCTGAAAAAACAGATTTCAAATTAAAACTAATCAGAAGAAATAAAGAGGGTCAATTCATTCTCATCAAAGGAACAATTGACCAAGAAGTTATTACAACCATGAACATAAATGCACCACACTCTGGTGCACCCCATTTCATAAAACCAACACTACAGGACTTCAAGACACAGATTAACCTTAACTCATTAACAGTAGGGGACTTCAATACACCACTGTCTCCATTAGACAGGTCAACCAGACAAAGAATAAACAGAGATAAATCTGAATTAAATGATACCATACCTCAAATGGACCTAACAGACATCTACTTAATATTCCACCCAAGCACCAAAGAATACACCTTCTCTTCAGTACCACATGGAACATTTTCCAAAATTGACCACATACTGCAGCACAATACATTCCTCAACAAATACAAAAACATTGAAATAATTCCATGTATTCTATCAGTCCACAATGCAACAAAGCTTAAAATGAACACTGAAAAACGTTTGAGTAACTACATGAACTAATGGAGTTTATTTTGAGATTTTTTTTTTTTGAGGCTATTGTGAATAGGAGGATTTTTATGTACTCTTTCTTCAACTGCTTGTTATTGGTATGTAGAAAGGCTACTGATTTTTATAGATTAATTTTTTAACTTGCCACTTTAAAGGAGGAGGGCATGGAGGGAGTGTTAGATATGGAGAGAGAGAAGAGAGATAAATAATGCCTAGCTAGTATAAAAAATATCCAGAGGGAATCATATTCATCAAAAAAACTTACTTACAAATTACACATACAATACCTCTACATGAGTCCATGTGTATAGGTGAAGGCTACATAACAAGAAACAGTGCCAAACAAGAGAAATCTTCCTTTGAGTTGTTGGCCAGGGTAGTCCAAGAGAACCCCAAATTACACAGGCTATTGCCACAACTCTTGATTGCCTCCCAGAACTCAGAGGTAAGATCCTACTGCTGAAAACAGGACATACTTTGACAGAGGATTTGGAGTAATGGAGCTGGAACTGACTTAGAAACCACCTCCCTGAAGGCTTTGGAGAGTACTGCAAAAACTGCTAAGGGAGAACATCAGCGGATGGTCCAACCCCAGCTTCAAGGCCTAATAACCAAATCAGTGTCTGGCGCAGTGAACAACATGGGTGCATTAGTGCCACTTTTATCTTGGGGGTATTCAACAGGGGCCTAACTGGACTTAAACCTCATGCAATGGGAGGAAACTGATGTGTATAAACATAGCCAAATACACATGGCCGGAGAAGTCTTAGATCTTATAGAAAACCCCAAGGCTGTCACATCCCTAGACAAATGTAATTTCTTACTATGTGCAAAGTATGGATCCTTATATTTACAGACAAGTATCCCAGTCACCACCCATCAAAGACGCTTCTTTTGCAACAGATGGAGACTGTTACAGAGTTCCACAACTGGTCGCACACAGATGCTGTCTGTGAATTGCGCAAGCGTAGCCTAAGTGGCACATCTACAATGCAACCTATATATCTAAGGCTCAAGGAAGATAGAACAAGGAAGAGGTAAGGAGGACACTAATGCACCTCCCAATTCTCTTCAATGAAGCTCCCTCATACAGCAGAGGGCCAGGAACACAAAAGGTCACAAATGGCCAAAGCGTGGAGAATAAGAATCTGAAGAGTGTGGGTTCTTGGATAGGACTCATATTAAACTCCACTCACGCAGAGCTGAGGGACCATTGCAGATGAGGGGACAAAAAGATTGTAAGAGCCAGGGAGGAGGTACACAACCATATGGAAATAGAGTATTAACAGGTTTCTGGGACTTTGCTCATATGAGCCTATGGAAATGGTGTCAGCATGCACAAGACCTATGCAAACTCAAGCAGACAAAACAGCACAGAACAGTGAAAATGGGCAACAAGCCCCAATCTTAGTCAAAGAATTATTGACAGCTGATTATTGCTGGGTGAGGAAGAGCTGGTCTTCTTAAAGGGAGGGACTCAAGATAGGATGCCTAGACCCCAATGGATGTGCTTGCACTAAGACACATCTGGGGACACTAACTTGACACAACAGGCCTTAACACAAATGACAGAGTGTATGAATTCCAGTGGGGTGGTAGACTATGGGAGGGTGCCAGTGGGAAAGGAGGTATAAAGACGATTAAGATAGATTGAGATGTTCTGTATGAAATACACAAAAATTCAATAAAAAATTACAAAAAAGAGTTCTGAAGGCAATGACAAAGGAGGATGGAACAGAGGAAGGGGAGGCTTCCCACAGTAAATAAGGTGTGAGCTGAAAACCTGCATTAGGAGGCAGAGCCAGGAAACCAAATACTTGTGGAAAGAATATTCCCTGAAGGAGGGGCAGAAAGGGCAAAGGTTCTGGGGAAGCTGTCAAAAATAAACGAAAGATGAATATGGTGGGACTGAACAGTGTGGTGGGAGGGAGGGGAAGGAAATGAGGCAGAAATACAGGTTCCAGACCCCAAAGGGGCCATTCCTAGCCTGTACAGACCCTCCTTCTTCTCTAGCTTCTCCTCTCTTCTCCCTAAGGCCTCCATGTCCAAATATTTGTCTCAAACAAGATGGGTTTAGGGGCCTACCATTCAGTGATTTCTGTTCTACTTTGAAGGCACTGCTTTGATGGTACTTTCTCACATTTCATATCATTTGATGAGTGTGTTTATAAAATCCAATGTAACTCCCAGCTGAGCCTGGGAATCCTCCTATTCTAAACTTTCAGAATATTAGGCAGGGCCCCTGTGGTAAGCCATGGGGTCTGATGGGGAGTTAATCTTGTCAGCTGGGTTTATTGTCATGATTCTGGAAGCATTTATTCCTTTATCATTAATTCTTGATGGTTTTTCAGCCTAAGAATATAGAGGCAAATTAGAGTGAATAATTGGTTCTTTATAGTTTTTTTGTTTCTTCTTTTATCTTGCTCTTCATCTTTGTCTTTTTGTTTCTTGTTTTAATGTTTGAATCTAAAGCCTTTTACATGCTATGCAAATGCTCTGCCACTGAGCTATAACCCAAGCCCTATTTAAAAACACATTTGACACAGGATCTTGCTAAGTTACCCAGGTTAGTCTTCAACTCCCTGTGTAACCCAGGCAGGATTACAGGTCTATGAGACCCAGCTTTCCTTCTTCTCATCCTCATCTCCATCACTATCCCCGTCCTCTTCCTCCTCCTCCCCGCCTCCTCTCTTCATTTTCCCCTTCCTTAACTGGTGGGAATGAATCCAAAGCTTCTCACAAGCTAGGCAGCTTTGATTTTGTTTTAATGTAATAACAATAGTTTTTACCACAGGGAGGTGTTTCAATGACAATCTTTTCAAAACCTAATGTAGGTTTTATGTAAGTCTATCAGAGTGGGATCCATCTCCTGATTGCAATGGTGCCCTTGGAAAGCTCCTCAGGTCTTCTGGGGTTCAGTATGACATGGAGATGATAGCAATGAAGTATGAACTCAGAGGGTTGTTGTGGAGATGGAAAGGGACCCATACCTGGCTCACACTGAAGGCTATAGAATGTTTCCTACTTATTTTCCCTCTGTGGAATGTAAAGTGACCACAGCAAGGTTGGGGTGTTCCATGAGGGAAGGGGTCACATCTTAAGCCCAGCCCAAGGCCTAGCATACAAGCATTAGTAAGGGGCTTTGAATGAGTAATATGTACACAGATCCCAACCACTTCTGTATCCACAACTTTGAACTCTCCCATCAGACTCCAGCCAATTATTTTTCAATTCATATGTGTGTGAAAGAGGGCAGTGGGTAAGATTTAGAAAAGCAGGTATAGAATAGGCTGTCTGCTTCTAAACAGGGGCCTTGCCAAGTTAAATGTAGGCAGAAGAGGGCAGTAGAGAAGGAAGGGAAGAGAGAAGGGGGCTGATGGCAGCAAGGGCAGCCATATCATTAGTCATACACTTGAAGTCTCAGGAAGTCCTCAGTCCTTTTTGTGAGCATAAGGAGATCCAGATGGAATCTCAAGTTAGGCTGTGGGATATTATAAAGACTCATAACCTGTAGGTAGAGGTGATGTGTGTGGATATAACTCAGAGCCATCCAGAAACCATTACTCTACAGACCAGGACCTTTTGAGATTGCAGATCACATCCAAACCACTCTACCATTGAAAGAAATAGAGATCAGCACACTACATCAGCCATCTGAGCCCCAGGGAAGCCAGAAAATGGGGACAAAGTTAGACCCTAGGGTTCTAAGGTACTTGAAGTCCTAGGTCACTTTTGGACTTAAACATTTTTGATGACTTAACAATTTCCTGAAGAATAATGCTCTGCCTAGACCTCATATGAACTCCAATATACTTTTTAAAAATTTTTATGTTTATTTAATGTATATGGGTATATTGCTTGCATGTAGATAGGTACACCCATGTCATGTAATACCTGCAGAGGTCAGAGGAAGGTGTCAGACCCCCTGGAACTGGAGTTACAGACCATTGTTAGTCGCCATGTGGGTTCTGGGAATCAAACCAGGGTCCTCTGCAAGAGCAGTCAGTGCTCTTATCTGAGCCATCTCTCCAGCCCCTCCAATACACTTAAAAAATTTTCATTGAGCTTTTGTACATTTCACACAACAGTTCTTAATGACATTTAGACCCCCCCACTTCAACCAATGCCCTCTAACCGCCCTCCCACCAGACCTTATGTAGTCCACCATACATGTTAAGTCCTATCCAGTCAAGCATTTGTACCCAAATGTCCTTTGGTGCAAATTTGTCCACTGGAGTCTAGTCAGGCCATCTAGAGATCATAAATAAGGCATATTCTCCCTCACCCAGTAGTAATTAGTCTTCAATAGTTTCTAGACTAAGACTGGCTCTTTACTTTTAGGATGAAGTTTGTAAGAGAACAAACATCTGAATGGTCGGAAACTCACTTTGGAAGTGCCCTCTCTCTAGCTAGCTATGTTCATTGTTAACTCTGGGGAGTACTGGGCCCAGTTTATGAGAGACTGTCCTCACCTTATAGATCCTGAAAGGAGAAGAACTGGGATTCTCAGCTTTGGGGTGTCAGGAGCAGCTCTGTGTCCGTTGGTACGGTGGACAACTGTACAGTAAACTGAATCTCTTTACCTATAAGAGAGAGAGTTAGTAAATTATTTTGGGTCCTGGAAGGCTCCGTAACATAAAGGGGGTGGAGGTGATTGATGATGTTCCAGGTTCACAAGAAGTAGAATATTTGTTGCCTCTTTATATTGTATGTTAATATTTTATTAAACAAACGTTAATGTGAAATTCAGGACCCTGGCTTTGATCGGAATGGGTTCTTGGCTATGCAGTGTTTTATGTGTGATTCAACAAGAGGCTGTGGCCTTACAAGGAAATTTAATTTTTTATTATGTTTTTTCATTCTTTGAATACTTCTCTGTGCTGTGGGTTTTTTCCCTCTGGTGTGTGCACTAATAAACTTAAATTAAAAAAATTAACAATGGTTAATAGGGCCTGAGAACACTTTTATTTCCCCAAACACCTATGATTTTGTGAGCATGCCCATTTTATAGCTGAATAAATTGAGGCAAGGAAGTACATAATATTTCTGATGCCACAGAGCATATATGAATTAAAAATGCATGAAGAAAATCTAAATGACTACAGGTGGGGGGCTGTCAGTAATAATTCAGTGGTATAACACGTGTTTAGTCCATATAAGCCCCTAATTCCATCCCCAGTAATTGCAAGGAAGGATGGAAGGAAGAAAGAATTTTGTGTAGCAGCTCACACCCATAATCCCAGAACTTGCAAGGCTGAGGCAAGAGGATTTCTAAGAGTTTAAAGACAGTCTGAGCTACATAATGAGTTCCAGACCAGCCTGAGGTACAAAGTAAGATCCTGTCTCAAAAAAATGTATCTAAATGGGGGCTGGCAAGACAGTTTATTGAGAAAAAGGGCTTGCTGTGAAACTCTGTTGTCCTGAGTTCAATTCCTAGAACCATCTAAAGGTAGAAGGTGAGAAATGACTCCACAAAACTGTCTTCTGATTTCTGCACGCACATCGTGGCATGTGCATACACACAATAATATAATAATAATATATATATA
>NW_008329133.1:716818-738316 GCF_000622305.1 Nannospalax galili | reverse complement strand
TTTTGAAGAAGAAGGTGGTGTACAGTATTTTCCTCTTGCCTCACCCCTCCATACAATCCTAGCACATAAGTTTAAGGACCATGGATATAGATCAACCTTCAAATGTGATGTAAATGGAACGTGAGGTTCATACAGTAGATTTGGTCAATTCCTAAACTCTAGCTTTAGATCCAAGGTTTATTAATTTGGTTCTGTTGTTGTGATAAAACTCTGATCAAAAACAACTTGGGGAGGAAAGGTTTTATTTCATCTTACAACTCCTGAGTCACAATCCATCACTGAAGGAAGTCAAAGTAGGAATTAAAGGCAGGAACTTGGATGCAAGAACTGAATCAGAGACCAGACAGAAACACTGCTTACTGGCTTGCTGCCTGGCTTACCAACTGCACAACTGCTTTTCTTATACAGCCCAGACCCACCTACCTAGGCTTGGCATTTCCCACAGTGAGTTAGGCCCTCTTATATCAATTAGCAATCAAGAAAATGCTTCACAGACATGGCTCCAAGCCAATCTGATGAAGCCAGTTACTCAGTTCAGGTTCCCTCTTCCCAGGTGACTCAAGTTTGTGTCAAGTTGACAAAAACTAACTAGCACACAGGGTCTTTTCTACTTGGCTGAAGCAGACAACAAAGAGCATTATTTTGGCTGAGCATGATCTTCCTGGTCCTTCACAGTGAGTTACATTCCTGACTCCTCATTCTCCTGATGATGGGGCTAGACTTTCCCATAAGGTATACCTGAGCAGAATTTCCTCAAGTGGAGAAACAGCTTGCTTTCAGGCTCCTGGAAAGGCCTCAACTCGATCTTCATTTCCAATTTCCCCAAGTTACAGATAACACAGTTAATGTCTCTCTAACTAAGAGCCATCATTTATCTTGCTCACTAAAGAGAACTGTAAACCTCCCTCTGACTTCCTCCCAGTCTGGGAGGGAACTGATATCTTATCTCAACTGGGCCTGTGTGAAGAAGGGAAATGAAAGAGTTTAATTAAAACACAAGGAAGCAGAAAGGGATCCCTGCATCCTCCCTGGATCCCAGTATCTCCCCTCTGTAGACAGTGTGTAGCAGGAGTCCTCAGAAACTGGTCTACTCAGGGGATTTGCTCAGGCTGTAGCTCCAAGGCAGAGAGCAGATGACAAGGTGGTGGGGGTAAGAGACTCTACAGGCCCACCTACAGCTTGCTCTGACCAGAAACATTCTGCACTTTGCTAACTACAGCACCCCCTTGACAAAAAGGCCTGATCTTTGCCATGGGCAGTGAGCAGAGGAAGGGAGCTCCACTTACATGCTTCAGAAAGAAAGGCAACTCTACTCAGCTGTCAATGTTTCCCCTTCAGGGGGCCCCTAGGAAGTGCCTGCAAACAGTCTTCAGTGCAGTCCACAGGAAGGCCAATGCTTGTTTATCATAAAAAGCATCACACACTCAGAAGTCACCAGAATTCTCTTGAGTTGTCAAGAATCTCTCTGAAGTTCTTTCTGCTCTCTCATGTACCTACGTTATCTATTGACTTAGCTAGTAAAATTTGCTCCCTTCTCTCCTGTACCTACTGTCTGATTTTGCTAATCTGCCAATCACCTCTCAAACTTTCCTTCTAAACCTCTAGGCACTCAAGGTAGACCAACCTGCCACTGTCTTCCCTGGAGGGCTTTCTCCAGCATCTCTCCACTTCCCCAAAAGCCTGGAAGTGTCCCCAGGACAATTTTGTGATGGTTATTCTTGCTTGTCAGCTTGACTAGATCTGGAATTAACTAACAGATAAGCTGTTGACCACACCTGTGAAGGATTTTCTTGATCTGTCTAACTGAAGTGAGAAGACCCCCCCCAATGTGGGGGGCACCTTCCTGTGGCAGCCCATATAAAAGGGAATACGAAAAAGGAAATGTGTGGCGTTGGCAAGTTCACGTAGCCTGCTGGCATCTTGCTCCCACTGCTGTTGCCACTGCTGCTGCGTTCTTTACTTACATTAGAGTCCAAATTCTTCTTCAGCTTTCTAACATGAACTGAAGACCATTGCCTCTTCAGGAAAATACCAGACTTCCAGTGCCAGACTGGGACTCTTGAGGCTTCTGGCCTTGTGGACTGACTGATCAGCTTCCAGGCTCTCAGCCTCAAATTGTTGAACTACGTAGACAGTATTGTATAAGCCAATTTAATAAAACATGTTTTAATAGATATTCCTTATATCAGTTCTGTTCCTCTAGAGAGCCTTTAGAAATACAAGCTCCTCACTAAGGGATGAAGTGCCAGTAGGCATCGAGCCTAGGTTGGCTTAATCCATGGGCCTGGTTACCCAAAAGCTTGCATTAGCTCCCAGAAAGACTGAGGCAATATCAAGAGTATTTCATAGTCTTTCCTTTTGCAGCCACAAGATGAGGCCCTCAGGAAGCAACCAAGCAGGGGCCTGCTTCCTTGTTGTAGCTGTGGTTCCAGACACAGAGGCCCACAGGGGAGGGCAGCTCACTGCTTCACACCCCTTTGCCACTAATATATCACAAAATGGTCCCTGTACTTTCTCAAGACCTATGACTTTCTGACTTGAAGTCAATCAGCTTCGGAATTCCTCCAAGATCCTTTAGGGTTATTGTGGAGTTGATAATAAATGCCAGATGGTCATCCCCCAGAATGCAGGGGAAGAGGTTTCCCTGAATTTCAGGACAGAAGTGGGAATGAATTTAAACCAGAAGACCTGCCCATGGTCGGAGGAGACTTCTTAAGGTTCCCATGATTATCTAGGTAGCAGGTCACCAGTTTAGCAGCCATGTGTGTGGTGAGCCCCATGGGAGCATGAAAGTATGTAAAGGCAAAGCTCAGATCCCAAGGGTGTTGGAAGAGTGAAGGAGTGTTGATGGATGGTTGAAGTTTGCCAATTGTGACAGAGGACAAGGACTTTCTGAAACAGGAAGATGAGCTAGGTATAAAGGACACAGAAGGCAGAGGCTAAGGCAGAAGGACAGGGGCCTGTGCATGTTTCAAAGACAAGAGACACAGCTGAACAGATACCTATAGAGACAGAGAAAGAGATGAAAGTAAGGGAGAGAAACAACCAGACAGAGAATGAAAGAGACAGAATGACACATACCATACCCATCTAGACAGACACAGGGACATGTGCAGAGAGGCCACCAAAACTCCCTTGAAGAGCCCACAGAAATATGTAGATGAGGATCATAATGATAAGGAATCAAAATCACACAATGATGCATAGACATGATCCCTGATCCAGGGCAGCACAACAGAAATACCACTGGATATACATAGATATATAAGTATACAAAGATAAACACACATATGCATATACTTATAAACATACACATACCTACAAGAGGCATGCTCAGAGTCAAAACACAGTGGCAGAGCCCAGCTCAGCTCAGCAAAGTGATTTTTCTACATACTCTCTAGCTTGGGTAGAATAAGGGCATTTCTGTATAATGAATGGTAGCTTGAAAACCTGCATCCATTCCTGGATCAGCTGACCAATGCCCTGCTAGGGGAGGTTTTAGGCACTGTTGATGAAGGTTTACTAGGCAAGAGTTCCAAACAGGGAGGTAGAGAGAAGAAGAAGCAAAGCTTGACATCAGTGTGAGCCTATCCATGGTTTCAGTGATATAGGGTGAGACAGGTGGAAGGGTCTCACTGCTCCTCTGTCCTAGGCATAGCCAGATGTGATGTTTTCTCTCCCTCCCTTTCTTTCCCATACCGTAGGGACCACCGCCAAGGGTCTCCAAGAATCAAGACCCTCAAATGGTGATCTAAGGACAAGCCCCAGTGGTCATGCTCAGCAACTGCACCTTGGCGGGCCAGTGTCAGGCCTAGTGTGACTCTGTAAATCAAAGCATTTTAATGCATATAATCTGGAGAGTCAAGTCTATGAATAATTATACACCATGAAAGCTCATCAATAGCACATTAAATGTGAGATGATGGAGTGCACGGCTTGTGCCTGCTCTCTTCACCTCCCCCCTCCCGCCCCTGCTCCAGATCACAGCTCCCCCCCCCACCCCCATGCACACACCAGGGTAGTCCTGCATACCTTTGTCAGCTCAGCTTGGGTACTGTGTCATTCCATTCTCCTGTGTGATTCCTAGCATGTGGGGACTGTACCATCTCTCCATGCCATGGCGGGCGCCATCTCATCTTCACTATCTGGTATAGACTCTTGGTTGAGACAGACCGGACAAGTGAACTTCACTCACTGGTGGCCTCAAGCCAGCAATACAGGTCATCTGTTTACTATCTGGATCTGTGCTGAACACCTCCCCTACTGTCTGGAAGAGCCTTTGTAGTGTTAATCTGCATGAAAAATTCCAAGACAGGGCTTAAGGAGGCAGAGTCTTACAAACCTATTTGATCATAGAAAACTTTCCAGTCACAGTTCACATTGTTCTTCGCCTATCATGGTTTCGACCTATTCCTTTGTATGATATTGGGATTAAAGCCAGTGAACTCCTTACCTGAAGGCAATACAATTTGAGTTTCAAGCAGGACTCCAGCTCAAGAGGGTGAGATCTTCTGATCCTTTTGGAAGAAGTATCTTTACAATCTTTACAACTAAGAGTGACTCCCCCCAAAGACTGAGAACAAGTTCTAGCTTTAGACATGCTGGTCCTGCCTCAAAGTGAGTCATAGAAGCATGTGTAGGTGCCAAGGCAATGAGAATTCAGCACCTCTGAGATGTAGATTAGGCACTGCTTGCAGAAAAGCACAGAGTTCATCTTGGGAAGCTCTTCAGGTAGGAGAGATGAAATGCCCATGCTGAGAAAGTACTGATAGAAGAAGAAATTCTGGATTTGAGGGAGTCCTTTCCCTTTATTTTATGAGCCAGCAATTCCTCTGGAAAGACAGCCCATAGAGATGTATACTCAGGGACATGGTTAACATGCACACATGTACATACACCCTGCATAAAACACACTTAAATAGAGTAACACACATATGTATATACATATGTATATGTATATGTATATACTGGCAGAGTCCTAAGATGCTCTTCAAAAGCCCTAGGTCCTGGTGTATACATCCCAAATGATCTCCTACCTTTAAGTGTGGGTGGGGCCTGTAAAAAGGATGGCAAATCATTCCTGTAAATAGGTTCTATTTCTTCCAAGGTGAAGGGATATTGAATATGACTTAATCAAAGGGAAATTTGGGGGTCTGGAGAGATAGCTTAGTAGTTAATAGCAGCTGCTCTTGCAGAAGACCTAGGGTTCAGTTCCCCAAAACCACATGACAACTAACAGTCGTCAGTAACCCTAGTTCCAGGGGATCTGATACCGTTTTCTGGCCTCCTTGGGAATTTCATGTACATGCTGTACTTACAAGCAGGAAAAACACTCATACACATAAAATAAATAAATGAAGGGAAATCTGAGGTGGAGAGATAGCTCAGTGGTGACTAGCACATACCATTCTTGCAGAGGACCTGAGTTTGGTTCCCAGCTCCAATCTTGGGCAGTTCATAACTGCATGTAATTCCAGCTCAAGGGGGATCCAATGCCCTTTTCTGGCCTTTGCAGACACTGCACTTATGTGCACAAACCCACATTTGGACACACATGTATGCATAATTAAAAAATAAAATTAAAATATTTAAAAAATTTAAAATGGGGCCCGGAGATATGGCTGTGGCTCAGTGCTTAAGGGCTCACTGAGAAGCTGGCTCTGTAAGTGGAGTTGACCCCCCTTCAGACTCAAGAATATTTATTTCAAATGTCCTCTAAGACGCTTTGCCTGGGGATGGGCTTGGCCCCCACCTCTGTAGTAAGGAGAAAGGAAAGCAGCAAACAGCTGAGGGTACTTAAGCACATTGTATCTTTGAGAAAAACTAAAAGGTAAAGTATTTTAAACTGAGCTTGTTAATGTTTATCCCATAATATAAAAATGTTTGCACTGGGAAGGAAAAGGCAGAGGCTTGCCTATTGAGAGGACAAGTAGAACCTCCTCCCAAGATTCCCTCAAATGGTAACCCTAGCTAATTGCCTCAGCTTTCCCAGTTGAGTTATGCTGGATGTTTGCGTGCCTCTGATTTGATACTGTTTTCATCTGTATCTGCTACTTCTCTATATCTCCATCTGTCCCTTCAGTTCTATCCCAGCTGTTGGGCACAGTACTGTGCCTCATGGATAACTTCCATGGGCACCCTGGACCTCAGGAGACCCCTCTGCCTCTGGCTTCTGGTTAGGTTTTGCCACAAGGTTGCACAGACTATGACATGATAGGCCAGAAGAAAGGAGAGTTTCTGGATGTCCCTTTGTATCCCTATCAGCCTAGTTGTGGCACTAAAGTCCTAGATGGAGGCCCTTCCACTTCAGTCACTTGTGTAGTCCTGGATCTAGGGGAACTGAGATCTCTTGTCTGCCACACAATTATAGTGAATAAAATCTGCCTAGTAAAACCAAGCCCTGGAGACAGGATGATATTTTCTGCTTCTACCTTTGTATTGCAGCAAGAGATGAGAAACTAGATGGGTGGGTGATAATGGGGCACCGAGTGTGTGCTGAGGAAGAAGTCATATAAAGGAAGTTTATGACCCAAATTAGGATTTTCCCTGTGAGGAAAACCTAGGGGGTCTCCAGGTGCCACTGCCCTCTTACCATCATTCAGGACCAGATGTCTTTAGTTCCTTGCCTACCAAGTGGTTTCCCAGAGTAGGAATGTGTTAGGGAGATTGAAAGAGTTGTGGCTCGAGGCTTGGTTTATTTTTGGCTTCTGTAAGATAGTAAGGGAAAGAGGCTTTTCAGTGCCTGAACTTTTTTTCCCAACTGGTGATACATAGGCAGTTAGATTGTTAGGCAGTTAATTAGATATTAGCAGGCTTGGGGACATCATTGAGGATGGACTCCTCCATCTTCATCAGAAATTTATAAAACGAAGAATTGAAACAACAGGACTCTGGTTGCTGGTCAAAGGAATGGGATCTGAGTCATGTCTCTGGCCCTGAGTAGAGACAGACATTTTGAACTGCCTGCAATGTATGTAAACATTATATGTTTAATATATATACAGAGGTCTTCTGATAAAGGACAAGGACATAACATTATCCCTTCTTGTAAGAGTTATTGAAAATGGGGCAGCTAATCACCTGAACAAACAAACATCTTTCACAAAAGTTGTATATTTTAGAGATTTAGATATATAATAAAGCTTACCTAAAATGTAGAAGTGGCATAATGATCTCTTTAGCTATTACTATTGCTCAGACCTTGAGACTGAACTGCTCTAAAAATGGTCTCTGGCATTTGTCTACTCTCACCCTTTGAGAGTGCTACTTTATTCTGTAACAATCACTGTCTGTCTTCTACACAATGCTTGGTGTGGCTCATCTGAATTTTTTCAACAGAGGTCACAAAGACTAGGGAGCCAAGGGGGAGTCCAGGACAAGATCTTGGTGACAAGATGACATTCAAATACTAATAAAAAGACTGTGGATACAAGTGTGAGCCTGGTGGACTTGTTGGAGATCTACATGCTGCAGGTTTTCACACTGAGGTAGGCTGTTTGGAATAATTTAGTTGGACCCTTAACTATGGCAGGAGTTTCTTTCTTGCATCCTCGATGGTGTACTCCATCCCAACACATTAATTCCATCTCAAAGCAAGCCTTTCTGTTGCCGGGCAACCATCCTTACTAAGAGAATCCTTCCTTAAATTGAACTAAAATATTCATTCCTAGGAGATCACCCTCTTCTTCTTAGCTCTGGCCCCTCAGACCACCTAGAATGTGTTCTGTCTGGATATTTCTCGTAACGCCTCCAAATTTCAGCAGGTGACTGTCTTCCTAGGTCTAAGTCAAGAGATCCTATGCTCTTCCTGCTCTTGCCCAGGGTTTCTTAGTGTGGCCAGAAGCCACAATAATGAGGCAGGAGAGGACTTGCATCTGTACATTAATGCTCCTCCTGGGAAACTAAGCTCCCTTGAGTGCTATCAAGCTAGAGTGGGCAAAAATCTAACTTTCTGGGGTATCAATGAAAGACTGAGGTGGGAGGGAGTTTGGGAATCAGGAGGCTTGGGCTCCTGATGTAGGCCAGATACTTCTGGTTGTGTGGATGTGTTACATCCTGAATTGTAGGGTAGTAGAAAATCCAGAAGGAAGGCATGGTATTAGACAGGAGACACTTTTACTTTAGAAAAGCAGGGGCTAGGAGGCAATGCTGGGCTTTTTGTGTCAACTTGACTGAGTCAAGTGATACTAGGAATTGATGGTAAGACAGTATTTCTGATTCACTTTATATTTCTGTAAGAGATTAACATTTGAGTCGATACACTGAGTAAAGGCAGTCCCTCAGCAACAGTGTGAGCCACCTGTATCCAACCCTCTAAGGGACCACATAGCACAAAAAGCACAAGTACATCTTGGTGCTCTCTTGTGCATTTGAGAAATTTGTTTTCTCCTTCTCTGAAGTATTAGAACTCCAGGTTCTTGGTCCTTCAAATTTGGGGAGCTTATACCAGAAACTCTCAGGCTTTTAGTATAGGACCAAGCATTACACCATGGACAAAACTCCCATGATTTTTAAGCCTTCATACTTGAGTCTGAATTGTACCACTGCTCTTCATAGTTCTCCATCATGCAGATGGCATTGTCATGTGTTTTCTTGGCTTACACAATCACATGAGTACTTTCTATAATAAATCTTCTCTTATGTTTTGTTTCTCTGGAGAACACTAATTCAGTGGTGTTGTAGAATGAAGGGACAATGGGCACTCATACGTTATTTGTGCTGTTAAATAAGTTAATTTATGGGATGACATTAGATTAAGAAGATTCTTTCCCCTTGAGATCCCACATAAGCAAAAGAAAGGCCATCCCAGTGTCAATACTAAAACGAACATTAGCCTTAAGTAATATGAAGCCGCCAAATTAACCTTTAACTAGAAACTTTCACTATATTTTCTTTGACTTCCTTCTGAAAGCAACTCATATAAGTTTTCCTTTACGATGGCTTCAACTGCCACATTCATGGATTTCTACGTACATGAACTGATTTTTTTTTTTAGGAAGAAAGTTTATTTTGGACTATGGTTCTAGAGGATAGAGTCTATAACAGTGGAGGAAGTGCAATGAAAGATAAGATACTGGTAGGAGCAAGAAACTGGCTGGTTCTAGTGCATCCTTGATTAAATTTTTGGTGTACCTAACTATGTCTTTGAACATTGCCAAGTGGATATATCTGCATGCTGAGGATATTATTTCAGTTAATAACATGAACATCTTTGGACATTGAAGTTCTACTTCCACCAACATGGGAAGAATGTCAGTTAGGGGTTTAGAAAAGTATCCATATGCAATCAGTCTAAACAACTCTGGCCACATAAATTCCTCATCTCCATGGAGGAAAGGAAGATAATAGCTATGAAGCAGTTTGGTAAGAGGAACCTGGCTTCAAGTTCTTCAGATTAGTGTCTAAATTTAATGGATGACAATCATCCTAGTGAGATATCTTCTCTTCATGGGTGTTTATGAATAAGAGGATGTGATATTAAGCACAGCAATGCATAGGAAAAGTTTCCTTCCTAGGCCACCTGCCAGGGCATGGAATAGAAGCTGCCAGTCTTGGAAACTTGAGTTGCTGGTGGCAGATCCCACATATGTACATTCATGGTCTATTATAAACACATATATGTTTTACTATGCTAATTCAGAAGGACAAGACACATTAAATCCTTATTGCAGTGAGTATACTTAGCACTTCCATCCTTAGTTTTAAACACCATTCTCCAATAAAAGCTATCATGACTGCTTGGAGAAATGGCTGGTTATAGGAATTGGGCAGGAAATATGTATAGGAAAGCTAGAACATCTTTTGTTGCTTTTTGAGACACGGTCTTGCTATGCATCCAAGGGGAGACTGAGAATTAAGATCCTCTGGGGTTAGAGGCAGGCACCAACACGTCTGACTAAATTATCTAACAATACCAGAACATACTAAATAAATCTCACAATACAATGATACAGAATGAATAAAGCAGCCAACTGAAACTTCCCAATGGCCAAAGTGAGAAATGATTTGAGGAAAGAAATATGTGAATTAGTATTGCTTATAAATAAGGGACTATGCGAATAAATGGGGAAGACTAAATATACTGTGCAAAAGAATTACAAATAATTTTTAAGACACTTTTCCATTACAATAGGTCATAATGCCCAGGCATACTGGCTGGCACACACCTTCAATCCCAATACTCCAGGAGCTGAGGCAGGTGGATCTCTATGAGAATGAGGCCAGCCTGGTCTACATAGTTAGTTCCAGGCCAGTTGTAGCTGTAAGGAGACTCTATTTCAAACAAAACGATAAAGTATAAGAAGTGATTTGCATAATAAGATAAGGCAGAATAAGAGATTGTAGAGTGTCCAGCCCTAAATGAGATATGTATATTGCACCTTCTCCTCTCAAGACTCAGGGATCACTGAAGAACAGGGGGCTGAAATAGTGTAAGTGCCAGAGATAGTAGATGATGGAAGGAAACTATGGTGCCTGGATACCACAAAGTAGTTGCACAGAACTTATGACATCATGCAAAGACCTGTGCACACCCAAGACAGACAGAGACCAGGATAGATGTGGGAGGTAGGCAGGATGCTCCAGTCCTAGGCAAATATATATTGGCAACTGATGGATGCTGAAAGAGGGCAGCCAGTTTTCTTTACTGGTGTGTTGACCAGACTCCAGACTCCAGACTCCAGGGCATGGACCCAGGGACATGTGGGAGGCACAGAATGGAATGGAAAGACTTTTAAAAAAAACAAAAATTGGGGCTGGAGAGATGGCTCAGAAGTTAAGAACACTGGTTGTTCTTGCAGAAGACCCAGGTTCAAATCCCGGCACCCACATGGCAGCTAAGAACTGTTCATAACTCCAGTCCCAGGGGATCCGACAGCCTCTTTTGATCTCCGCGGGCATTGCACAGCATGGGTGCACTTACTTCCATGCAGGCAGTACACGCATACACATAAAGTAAAAATAATAAATGAAAATTTAAAAATAAATAAATAAATTCTCTTTAAAAAATAAAAAATAAAAAAACAAAAATTAAAAATAAATAATTTAAAAGTAAAAGATAATAATGGAGGACACAAAATCAGATGTGTGGAGGGGAGGGGGTGGAGAGAGTAAGGCAGTCTGAATATGATCAAAATATATTATATGAAAATCTGGAATCAATAAAGAAAAGTTGTAATGCTCCATTCTTTAACTATGGGTGGCCAATGGTGAATATTTCAAAGAGTAAAGTTTGAAAAGGGAGAAATAAAAGATCAATTTCTCTATGGGTTAATCTGATGGAAACAACCTCATCCTGGAGACCAAGGTTAATTTAACATGAATACTGATAAGTAAAATTGATAATATGTACATTTTGCATCATGTGATGAAAATGCCATTTTACCTCTGTGGTAGTCTTCCCCGAGTCATATTAACATTTGTATTACTACAAGAAAAACATAAAGCAAACAGTAATACTTGACAAGCACATCTCAATAATGTGGTTAGAATCGTATCTACAGTGGACTCTCTACACCTAAGGCTCATGGAACGTCACAGAACAGGAAGTAGAGAGAATACTAATACATCCCTCAACTCTCACCAGTGAAGCTTCCTCATGAAACAGAGGGTGATGCACATAGAAGGCCACAACTGGCTAAGTTTTAGAGAATAAGAGACTGAAGAGTGTGTGTCCCTGGATTGGACTCCTATATTAAACCTCACGCACCGACAGCTCAGGGACCATTGCAGAAAAGGTGGCAAAAAGATTGGAAGAGTCAGGGTTGGTGCATGAACATAAAGAAACAGAGACTTTGAGGCCACTGGAAACTTGTTCATATGAAATTGCAGCAATGCTGAAAGCAAGCACAAGACCCATGATGACTCAGTCAGACAAAACTTAGCATAGAATGGGGGAAATGGGCATCAGGCCCCAACCCTAGCCAAGGAACTATCGGCAAATGATTATTGTGGCTTGAGGGAGAGTAGATCATCTTTAAGGAAGTGAATCTAGACAGGCTGACTAGACTCCAGTGGATGAAATTGCACCAAGGGACACCTGGATAGAAATGCTTGACCAGATAGGGCTTAACATATATGACAGAATGCCTGAAATCCGTGGGGGGGGGGTTAAATTGGTGGGGTGGGGGTCTAAATTTGATTAATATATAGTATTCAGAGTTGTTTTCTAGATACAGAATACTGAGTATCTTTTGCAGTTTTACAAAAGCAAGCTGATGCCAACTATGTGGTTCTGCAGGTTGAATTGTTCTGAAACTTTACAATGCAATAAGAATATTTTCCATGCAATGAACATAAATTTTCCAGTGAAACTTGGAACACTGCCGCAGGGACAGAGGGGCTGCAGGTAACAGGAGGAATGCCCAAATCAAAGAAAGCAGCAGCATAAGCTTAGAGCACTTTGCCCAGAAAATGCCGCAGGGGTATTACACACAAGGATTGTCTTCAATGTCCCTGTGTGCAGCCCTACAGCCACCCCTGAATTCCCTGGGACCCCTTGGTAGAACCGGTCCTGTAAACTTCTTTGCATCCAAAAAATTCTCCCTGTTTTCAGCTTGTCCTTTCTCTCCTCATCCTTTACCTTGGCCATGTTATCAAATTCTCTAATCATGTCCTCATTGTTGAAGCTCATATCATGGATGGCCTCTTTATACTCCTTGAGACAGTGAACCAGCCCCTTCTTGGTCTTTCTTTTGGTTTTCCTGGGTGCATGGTCCTCAGCTGGGCACTTTCCTGCCCAGCTCCTCTTTCACTTTCTGGCTTCCCCTCTCTCACTGGCTTTCCCCTCTGCCCTGCATTTCTCTCAAGCTCTGGCATTTCCTGACCCCTTGGCATTTCCTCATCTGCCTTTCCCTGGTTTTCTGAGATGGCCTTGTCTTCCCGAGTACCAGCTACTTCTGTCTGCCCCTTCTCCTGAGGATGTCGCTCATTTTACATCTGTCCTTGGTTTGAAGGTGTTCCTCCCTTGTCACTGAAGAGTTCTTCCATGTCCAGATTTCTCTTTTCCTGTGCTGAGGGTAGAGGTGGGGGTTGGGAAAGAGGAGGCAGTGAGAAGTCCTTGGAGTCCTAGAAGCAGGCCTGGACACATGCTCATTTAGTTTTGGCACCTGATGATATGAGGGGCCCTCTCAGCTAGCCTGCCCTTCACGTGTGCCTTCTGCCTCCACTCCTGCCACACAAGTGAGACATCTATGCCCTGGCAGGCCGTGCCACCTTCTCTGTCCTCCTTCAGTGTGGCAAGCTTTCTGTAAAGGGCGGGGGATGGGGGGGTGCAAATCTGTCTGTGTTCCTGTCCTGGCTTGCAGGGATTCTGGGCAGGCTGCTTCTCTTTTTCAGGCGTCACAATGTGCTGGGAAGAGTAGAAGTGCAGAACAGCACGCAGGACACAGGGGCAAGGGCTGCATACTCAGTGGAAGGCAGGGACTTCCTTGTCTTCAATCCTGGACTTGTCCCCAACCTTTTTGTCAACCATCCTCCCTGTTCCCCAGCCGCCATTTCTTTTTAAGGCTTGGGGTACAAAACCGAGATGGTCTCCAGACTAACTTTGGATCTGCTTATCTACCTGTCCTTGTCTACCTGTCCTGCCTGTAACTTGCGATCCCACTTTTGAAGTGAGCAACTTTCTAGATGCTAGTAAGTACAGGTTTTTTAAACATGTTCTGTCTCACCCAGAGCTCCTCAGGGATTCGGACTCTGAAGGAGGGCAGAGGAGGGGCCTAGAAGGCAGCTGGGAGTACTTAGGCTAGGGGGAATTAGAAGGGAGGCGGGAGTATTTGGGGTGTCTGCCTTCTGTACCTTCTGCCCAGTGGCTGCAAGCCTCTTCTTAATTACCATTTCCCTACTCCTCTCTGTCTGTACAGAACCTATCTCCCCTCCCAAACCCCAACCCCAACCTTTCCCTGCAAAGGATCTGGTGGCCTCACCCACCCAGTGCCTTCTTGTTGCAGCCCAATTTGGCCTTACATTGAAGCAGGACAGATAATCAGAAAGGAGCCCAGGGACCAGAGAGATGTCTAAGAGACCACACTCCAACTGGCATGTCACCGTGATCATCCCAGGATCAGCCTTCCACCTTGCCCACTAGCAGGCATCAGCCAGTCACACACCAGCCACCTCCTTAGCGCTGGTACCCTTCACCTCTTAGGCACATCCTTTTTCCTTGTTGGAAAGTTGATTAAAGAAGGGATTTTAATGAAAAACACTCAGGTTTTTATTTTTTAATTGAACTGGGCAGTATGATGGGGGAATTTTGACACTGTTACTTTCAAATCCTCAATAAGTGCAGAACATTGAACTGAGTTTTATAAATATGAGCTTAAATATTGTTTGGACAGTAGAATATCGCACTTTTGAAAAACAGGTGGAATATTTCTCCCCAAGTGAGAAACTGTCCCCTTTTTCTGACTAACCTTCACACATTTTCTAATAAAAAAGATTATATTTGGATTTGAATGAAAGAATAATTAATTTATCTCAAATGAGAAATTAAATACTCAAGGAACAGTGGTCACACCCTGTATGACAATAGAACTGTGGCCTGCAAACTTTTCAGCACACAGCTAAGGCAACCAAGGCACACCTCTGTGCAAATCCTCATGATTTAATGGCAGATCAACTTGCCTTGGGAGGCGCCTAAATATGTCCCCTTAATCCAAGACATACCACACAACAGATTCTAGTTGGCTTGTCTCCAGCTTCCTCACATCACCAAATTCATACCAATTATGCTTGAAGTCTTAGGTGATTTTTAAAAATCTTCATATCCCAAAGCTTTCCCAGTTGACTACCTGCCTCCCTTTGAATCTCTGCCTTACACAAATTGTTTTCTTTGACTCCTTTGCTCTCACAAGATGTAAATAAGGAGCCTTTATTTGTATATGTATATATATTGACACCCAAGCTTTTGGGGTAGTATGTTTACAGTAGTACTGAAGTCCCCCCATCCAAAGGAAAGCTGTTGCCTCCTAGCCAAAAGAATGGAATCTACATCCGACTGGAGACATGCCTGTATCTCCTCTCTTGACAGTTAATCCAGTTATCTCAGCCAATCACCTGCCAAAGGACTACCTCTCAGGAAGGGAGATCCACCTTAAGTCATGCCAATAGATGGCAGGATAATTACTTTTTAATGACATAATGCACTTTTCCTTCCCAGAATACCCACCAGTCTGGCAGTCTCTTTTAGAGCCAGAAACAATTTCCTAAGTCTGACAGCTGTTCTGAATTACTCAGAAAGGTTTAACTTTCCTTTGCTTCTTTCTATCTCTGTTCTAAATATGCTTTCTCTAAGACTTTGTGCTTCCCTAACAGCTTGAACTCCACTCTTTCTCTAAAGCTCCCTTTCTGCCATGTGGCTGCTGCGTGTCCATAATGTGGCTGACATTCATACCAGTTTAAGTCAAACAGCTTGGTGTTTTCACTTTTTCAGCTCCATCCTGTTCCTCTGGAAAGCTGTGGTGTCTTTCAGCTTACCAGTCATGGGATTTTTTTAAAACACTAATAAAATTGTCTTCAAGCTTCTACTTGAGTCCATTCGTTTTTTTAAAAAAATATTTTATTTATTATTTTTTATTTTATGTGTATGCATGTATTGCCTGCATGTAGGTAAGTGCACCTGTGTCATGCAATGCCTGCAGAGGTCAGAAGAGGCTGTCAGATCCCCTGAGACTGGAGTTACAGACAGTTGTTAATTGCCATGTGGGTGCTGGGATTCCAACCTGAGTCTTCTGCAAGAACAGTCAGTGTGCTTAAGCACTGAGCCAGCTCTCCAGCCCCATTGAATCCATTCTTAAATTTTTTGTTAATGAGACTAAGAACTTCAAGTTCCCTGGTGTCAGTATACTGAACATATGAATAATCCAGGGAAACGTTTTTTTTTTCACTTCATAGCATAACAATGTTTAATTAACAGTAAAAAAAATTTCCTTAATGATTTGACATGGAAAAGTTTTGGAAAGGTGACCATTTCGTATGCTATCATTAAATCTCTTTTTGGAAATAGGTAAGCTTAATTGCTTTATATCTCCAACAACTTTGCACATTTTGCCAATATTTTCAGTTGTGTTATCATAATTATATAAAAGAGATAGCCTTAGGTATAAATATTTCTCACATTCTTTCCTTTGTCTCCTTAACAATTTTATGTAGTTGTGTACTTTACCATTTTTTAAAGTCAAGGGCTCTTATGTTCTCAAATTCACTCACAAATTTTGCAGTTTGGAATATTTTTCTTGACCAAAAAAGATTGTAAATATTTTAAACTTGCTTAATATTTAAGGGAATTTCATATCTAAATAAATATTCTACATTTAAGTAAGCATTCCTGTTTTGCTTCTGTTTTGTGTTTGAATACTATGATTTCTCAACATTTCGTTTTCTGATACATGGAGGGATTTTTCAAACATTGGAGGTGTTACCCATCAGCCGGCTGGATGTCGTTTTGCTATACCCAGAGAGAAATCAACAGTGGGTACACCAGAAGAAGGTCTTGCCGGGCTGGTCTTTGGTAGCTTTTGTTTCCCTCTGTACTTGACAGCAGCAAGTAGTGACAGAAGGCAGCTGGGCACATAAACAGGGACCTTTAGCCCTGCACATGTTACAGCAGTTGTAGCACTATAACATCTGTAGAGGTTCTTTGGCCCTTGTTTGCAGCTGGTGTTGCAGCTTCCAGGCAAACTTAGATACCTGGAGTCCTCAGCCCTTAATATCAGCCACTGTTACAGCTCTTTGTAGGCCCATGACTGGGGGTTCCTTATCACTTAATACTATCCAGGGTTGCAGCTCTCATCCCCAGCTTCTAACTTTTGACCCTGAAGAGTAGATAGTTGTCTGGAACTCTTCCAGCAAACAGGGCCTTCTGTATCTCTTTCCTGGCTCCTCACAGCATTTTTCCTCTTTTTCAATATCAACGCTTGCCACCTTCTTGCTCTCTCTATACTTCCACAGTACTATTTCTTTCTTTCTTTCCTGGCCTCTCATAAGTTGTCAGCCGCTGCTTTGGTTATCAGCTGTCTGACTTGCCCCTTCTGTAACCTGGCCTGCTTCCTGCTCAAATTCCACTGCTATTATCCCTCCTCTATCTTCTTCCCCCTCCAACAGGGTCTCACGTGTCCAATATTAGAATTTAAGTCACGACTGTGCTGCTACCCCTTCCTGATTGCTATGATTACAAGCCTGAGCCATCACCCTTGGCTCTGCTGTTCCTTTCTCTAAGCCATCAGCTCAGTCTGCATTATTGAAAACAGGTAAGGAAAGATCAGTTAAGAGAGAAGCCTTTTATTGTGCTTAATGCTGCAACACCAGGTCACACAGCACAGGAGAGAATCTGACAGTCATGCCTGAACAACCTGGTTATATAGCCTGAAAGGATTTTTGGACAAATTACAACCGCCTATTAGGAACAATCACAATCTCACCTCTTAACATCAGTCACCATCACTGAGGCTTGTGGTTTTTGTCAACTATCGTTTTGTCTCTTAGCACCAGTAACAATCACAGAGACTTTAGTTTGGGACCAACTATCATAGCCTTGTCCCTTAGCATCAATCACCCAGTCCCTCTCCTAGGCCACCCCTCTGGCCTACTGAAAAAGATTCAGGTCACCTAGGTTGCACTGAGGCTTGCTATAGGAACAAGTGTAGTATAAAGAGTTTAAACCAGTTCTGGCTAAGGCCATGCCTCCAGGAGCAGCAGTAATCAATTGTGATCTTTGCGCACTTATCTCAAGGTATCTGTGAAGTGGTCAAGACAGCTGGTGATGGCATAAGAGTAGTTTAGCTTCCTGTCTGTCAGACAGTCATTTTGCTCAAGGCACCAGGATAGCACATGGGAGTCCAACAGCTGCCAATTAACAAGTCAAGTTGCCCCATACCCTAGCATCTTTGCTTATAGGAAATGAACACTAGTGAGTGCATGTGTACAGTTGAAGGCTGTATAGCAAAAATCACAGTAACATGCAAGGGAAACTCCCTTTCAAATTGTTGATCAGGGTAGTCCAAGAAACTCCCAAAATAAGACAGACTATTCCCATAGCCCTTGATTGCCTCCAAGAACTTGCAGTTGAGACCCTATTGCTGAGGACATGGCATACTTTGGACACAGGAATTGGAGCACTTGAGCTGGACTTGACCTGGAAGCCTTCTTCCTGAGGACTAGCTCTCATGGTATCAGAAGATGCTATGCATGCTGCCAAAGGAGAAAACCAATCAAATATCATCTATAAAATTCTTTAAAATAATTTAAAGAGAAATAGAAACTTTGTTCACTAGAATTTGAAATCATTTTTAAGTGAGGGGATCAGTTAACTAGAGAGTATGAATCTGATAAATCTTGAATCCTCTGTTTTAAAGACAGGCTCTCATTCTAATCCAGTCTGGCCTGGAAGAAGTCACCATGCAGAACAAGCCAGACTGGAATCATGACAGTTTCCCTGCCTTAGCCTCCCAAGTGCTAGGATTACAGACACGAGCCACCAAGCCCAACTCCCTAAGTCTCTTTCTTGTACGTCTTAGTGCATTTATGTTTTGTTAATGTGAAACATCTAAGAATACATTTAGCATTGAATATATGTGGTACTTGAGAAATTCCTGTCTTTTAGAGAGCTTTGGTTCCCACAGTACCTCTTTGTGATGGGACTTATATATCCAACAAATTTGGGTATGAAGGAAGTGACACATTTCATGGTCAGCATTTAGTAGTAATACATTGCTAATCATGACACAAAAAGATGTGGCTAAAATTTCTGCAATTTATATGTTGTGAACGGTGTCCTCAAAATACTGAAGACTGTAGAAAATTCTCCATTGTCCTGAATATTCCATGCCTCCTAATTGGATTATGCCTACAGTTTATTTCATCCAATCATTTTGTGTATGCAATACATAGTTTGAATCTAGAGTCTATGAAAAAGCAATACCTTGTAAACAACCACTAATCTTTTTCTTTCCAAGTTACTGAAAATATATAGCCATCATATCTAAGTATTCATCTTAGTCTGCCTTTGTCAAGCTGGGCTTCAAAGAAAGCTCTTTCCAAAACAGAAAAAGGGAAGCTAGGAAAAGAGATGATACCAAGACATTTTACTTGATGTCTTCAACATCCTGACACAATTTCACCCTTATATGGCCATTTCACTAAGTGCCAAGTATACAGTGAATTATTTTATGTGTATTTTAGCATATTGCCAGCGAGACTGGTAGTGGCTCACCAAATCCATTGCTGAACCATCATCACCTCTATTAAGGCCTGGAATGTTGTGCATCTCCTGCTGTTTGTGGAGATTTGGAAACATGTCGTAGCTGAACCCAAACTTCTTTTCAAAGATACGTAGGATGGCGTGAAAAACTATATGCCAATAAAATTGAATCTCCACTTTATTAGCAAATTATTGTGCTCTACTAATTTTAAATATCCTTATTTTTTCTTTATAGTGAAATGAATACTACTTTCTGTAGTCTAGTATAGCTCCTAGAACAAACAAGGCAGAAGAGCAGGAGAAATTAAGGCGTTCAGTGAGTTCCCATCACAAATGGTCAAGCTTGGAAAATTATTTCATGTCAAAGCATTAAGGAAGAAGCATTTTTTTTTCAATAATGAAATTGTGCTACATTATAAAGAGAAAATTATCTCAAATTCATTTAAGAAAAAATAGTGAAGGAAAGCATGGTAAAAAGATTTCCAACTAGTCACATGTAAATGAAGATACTCGATGCCTTCAAAAATAATTAGCCATTATGCCTCATACCACAGTAAATGAAGAACAAAAAGAGAATTCCAGGTCTACCTGGATATAAGAATACAAGTATGTTTCAGTAAAATGCAAATATGATTCACTTTATGGTATTAAAGGAAAACAATCTTTGGTGAATCTCATCATACATTTAAATTTATTTTCTAATAGAATGTAAAGGTAATGTTTGATTCACAATGAAATACTGGCATATATTAGCATTAGGATCGGGTCTCAGAAAAATTGAGCTCTCTTATCAGGATGCTTATTACATGACATTTTAGAAAAATTATAAAAGGGCTGGAAAATGATTTTCCTGAAAAGGAGACCTTCAAAAATTACACCCAAATTATCTGAAAGTAAATGACCCAAGAAAATGTCATATGATTGACTTACATGTGTGTATACAGAAAAAGACCTGCAATGTTTGGGGAAACCAGTATACCATTAAGTTACTTGATTTACATATTACTAATTGTTTCTGGTCCAAAATGCCAGTTTGTCAGTATTTCACACAATTTTCTACTAAAATTTTCCTAGTGTATTAGTCTCATGCATGTCATGCTAGGTGAGGTCTTCTTAATATGACAAATCAATTAAGAAAGCCATGGTTGGGGCTGGAGAGATGGCTCAGTGGTTAAGAGCACTGAGTGCTCTTGCAGAAGACCCAGGTTCAATTCCCAGCACCCACATGGTGGCTATGAACTGTCCTTAACTCCAGTTCCAGGGGAATCCGAAGCCCAGCATTTCATATCCTACTCTCCATTGGCTCAGCTTGCTGCCTCTGTCCACAGTGTGCGGAGGTGACACAGGATGATTCAATAAGAACTTTCCTTGAATAGTCAACCTTGAAGATTAAGGAGAAAAATAATGTTTGTGGTCTAAATGTTTACTCCTTTATTCTCAGTAATGGGAGTTAATATATGAATCAAGGTTAAAAGGAACACATCTGCTTCTGATATCTAATAAGAGAATTTTGGCAACGTAGACTGTTGGAGAGCATAAGGCACTAAAGTGAAATGAAAAATTTATAAGAATACTTTTTCTCTTCACAAATGCCAATAGCTAAGAATGTCTGGCATTAGGTTGATTTCAAGGGACATCTTTCTATGCTTTTCCTTCTGTCTGAATTTTTTCTTGTGACCTTAATCCTCAACATATTATTGACTCCAACATATTTTTGACTCCAAAGGTATGTGGCTTTGTAGTAGAGACGTAATGAAAGGCTGAGTACTGTATTTGTGGCACTTATCTAATATTTTTATTCATAACCATAAAATTTTCACTTTTAGTTTTGTATTGTAATGCTTTATAGAAGTGTAACACAATTCATCTACTGCCAAAAATTTGTGTTGTTTTAATGGCTTATCTTGTCCATGTTGGTCAATGGACATAAGGACTGATCTCTGTTGACTGTATACCAGGAGTGTAACTACATAGTCAAAACATACATGACACTTTAGCCTCAGACACTGGCAGTTTTCCAAAGTGATCACATTCATTTAGTCTTCTGCCCAGAGCATATGTAGGTTTCAGTTACTCTGTGTCCTTGCCAGTTCTTGACTATTTTCAGTCTTTTGACTACTGTCCATTGTCTGATTTCACTGGTGGGCAAACTAAGTAGGACTAAAAGAGGTTAAATTTTTCCTAACCTAAGAACAAATCTCAATTCTTGACTCTTTTTCCAACACAAAGGCCTTCAATTTTTATATTATAGATTTCTAACACATAGGAGTTGATCGTTCCAAAATACCCAGATTATCTTTCTTTAA
>NW_008329133.1:714760-716807 GCF_000622305.1 Nannospalax galili | reverse complement strand
TAAAAATAATAAGTTGGGGTTAAAAAAATGAATCCATGGTTAAAAGTGCTGGCTGCTCTTGCAGAGGACCTGGGTTTGGTTCCCAGCACCCACATGGCAGCTAACAACTATCTGTAACTCCAGTTCCAGAGGATCCAATGCCCTCCTCTGGCCTCTGTGGGTCTTACATGGACATTGTGTTCTTATATACATGCAGGCAAAACACTCATACACATAAAATAAAAATAAGCAAATCTGGCCAGGAATGGTGGTACAGGCCTTTAATCCAAGCACTGGGAGGCAGAGGCAGGCTGATCTCTGTGAGTTCAAGGCTAGCCTGGTCTACATAGTGAGTTTCAGGCCAGCTGAGGCTAGAGGGAAACCCTGTCTCAAAAAGACATAAATAAGTAAATAAATAAAAAGTAATCCCCAATAAATAAAAGTATCCCCAAATGAGCGTAAAGAATCCCATTCTTTTACATGCATGTATGTTTGTACCTACTCAACAGTATATCTTAATGATAATGGCTTTGGTGTGATGGAGTTTTATGCTGTTTATGTTGGGTTAAGACATGTACTAACAGTTTCTGTAAAGGGCCAGATGATACATATTATAGGCTTTGTGGGCTATTTATTTATAATTTACTTTAATCCTGACAATTATTTTTGCATTGCTGAAAATTGGATATACATGTTCACATATGCTAGAGAAGTACTCGACTACTGAAATACACCCCTAGCCCAAATTTTGGTATTTGTATACACATTATTCTAGTTGCTATTGTTACATAGCACATTACTCCAACATGTAGCAACATAAAACAATAATTTACTTTCAAGGAGTATTCTGCTGCTAGGTTGGAATTTGGAGTCTTTTTATGATGTTACAGCAGACATTGGCTAAGAAAGTAGTTATTTTAAATCCTGAATGGAATGGAAATCCAAAAGTGCATATGGCGGCAGTTACCTCTGGCTGTTGGATTATAACTCAGGTGGAGCAAAGATCATATGCATGGTCTTTCTGAAACAGTTGTCTCAGAACAATGTTATAAGGTTGCTGCTTCCCCTAAAGCAGGTATTGCCAATGTTCCAGCGAGCTGCTTAATGATGTGTTGTGGTATGGCCTCAGAAGTCACACAATGTCATTTCAACCAAACTGTATCCATCAGTACCATCACAAGAGGATGGGGTTAGAGTTCAGGGCTAGAGTGCTTGCCTGCCATGTCTAGAACAGTGAATTCTATCCACATTTACTCAACCAAAACCCCCAACAGTCACAGTCTACATTTTTGTGCCAGAAGAGTGAGCAGAATCACAGATGGAATAGGTTGTGTTGTCTTTGGAAATGAAATCTTTTCCCAAAATGAAGTAATGGATACAATCTCTGTATAGATACTTATTTCAGTAAAATAAATGTTAACAGTAAAAATGGTAAGCAGTATGGATCATTTGTAGTGCTAATTAATGATTGGTTAAGTAAATAAATTTTGATAAACATCAGAGTAATTTAATCAATAACATTAAAATGTAAAAAGTAGGTCTACATTTACTGAAATGGCAATGTGTTGAAGGTAGACTTTTAAATGAAATAATAAAGCTGAAGGACACTGCAGATGCTAAAAGTGCACTAAATATATAAACTATGTTGGAATAAATAAAAACCTTACAATATACAGCATATGTTTCAGCTTTCTACATTGCTCTTTTGTAGTTTTCATAAAAAGAATATTGAGACAGAGTGTTGTTGTCTAGTTGAGACTGGACTTGATTTACATCCTTTTTGCTATATGCTATAGTTCCTTTGGTTGTTGTATCACTAATCAATATGGAGATTTGCTATAGCTACATTAGTATAAACTTGTCTTCAGCCATTATTGTAAACCTCTTCTATTTTGCCAGGGTTTTCCAGGTAATATTTTTCACACTTTTGAAAATACATCCACCCATCCTCATGCTCACTTTAGTCTCAGATTCACAAGAGTCTTAAATTGCAACGAGAAGCAGTGAGAATTTGCACTGACAGTGTTCTCTTTCATTGAATTCTTTGCAATTTTCTCCTCCCCCTCCC
>NW_008329133.1:679556-714664 GCF_000622305.1 Nannospalax galili | reverse complement strand
CCCTCTGAAGAGGTAACCCTAAAATCTTTTAAAGATTAGATACAAGCTCCCAAATACTTTAGATATTTTTGGCCTTTGGAACAGAGTATGTTGCTAAGAGGCCCAAGGACATTTTGACTTTTAGCCAAGAAACTGGCTACTTTTCTTTGGGGTCTTTTTACTATAACTGCCTAGCCAATTCCTACCTCCTATTCTTATCACTCCATCTTCTGAAGAGGTTACCCAAATTGCCAATAGGGAATTGGGACGCAAACCACTCTGGCTTCTCCCATGCTGAACAGGGATGAAGGGTGAGGCAACTGGAATACCCCTTCAGTGGGTCTATCTAAAAGACTCCCAAACTGCATAACTCTTATCTCGAAGGAGAAAGAAAGTCCTTGAATCGTGAATAGTAGATGTGAAGGATTTTCATACAATAATTTCATAATTTGATGGTATTTAGATCCCTTCTCCTATCCCCACCTCCCCTTATGACCCCCCAATTCAATATTCTCTCTCTCTCTCTCTCAGAGAAACAGTTGTCTCTCGCTCTTTCTCTATTAGAGAAACAGTTGTCTCTCGGAGAGAGAGAGAGAGAGAGAGAGAGAGAGAGAGAGAGAGAGAGAATCGAATTTGTGTTTCCATATGTCCTTCAGTGTGGGTACACCCATTGGAACCTGGTTAACTTACTGAATCTCATGATTGAAAGAGACTGTCACTGCCTCTCCCAGAAGCCACCTATCTGTTGCCACCATTTTCATAGGAGGGATTGGAACTTCTTACTGACTTCCTCATGTCTATGCTGGGATTTTGTTTGGTTTGTGCTTCCGTGGGACTTATGCATGTTGTCAGCATTGCTGTGAGTTCATATGAGTAACTGACCCGCTAGCTGTCTGTAAAACTACTTGTGGTTTCCTTGTGGTCAGCCACCACCTCTGGCTCTTACAATCTTTCTCCCTTTCTTCTGCAACAATCCCTGAGGAGTTCTCAATAATAGCACAATTTTAAAACAGCATAAGTAGATATGAGTAAATTAAGACCTATGAAGTAGCAGATGTTAGTAGCCATGAATTTAGAATATTCAGAGCCCAGATAGCTTCAGGATATAACAGTAAAAGCTTTCCAATAGTTTCAAGTTCCAACACTGAGCAAGCATTCAAAGCAGTTTCCCTAGTTTATTTAACTTCAATTAACTTTCCTCAAATATTAAATAAATAACTTGTATAAGTGTTAAAATTAAGAAGCCATGGGAACAGTAGCATGTGCATGTGATCACAGCTACTCAGGAGGCTGAGGTGGGAGAATCACTCGATCCTAGGACTTCAAGCCCAACTTGGACAACAACAGTGAGACCGTGCTTAGAAACTGATTTAGGAAGGGCTGCAAAGATGGCTCAGCAGTTGAGTACCTATTGCTCTTGCAGAGAACCCAAGCTTGTTTCCCAGTACCTACATCAGGCAACTCACAGCCAGTAACTCCAGTTCCAGAGGATCTAACACTTCTTGGCCTCTGCAGGTACTTGCACACATGTGGTGCACATAATTTCAAGCAGCCTCACACACATACATGTTGCATTTTTTTTATGATTGAGGAGATACAATTTATTTTTGCGTGTGTTGTAAAGGTTGTGCTTTATTTTATATTTTTGTTGTTGTAGTTATGAACAAATGTTAACTGTATAGATTAATGAGACTCAAAGTGATATTTTCATGTATGAAGGTATTATGCATTGATCATGTCTCCACCATTCTTTGTGTGCTCTCCCTGCCTCCTTCACATTCCCCAGTAGTCCCGCTTCTACTTTCAGGTATTTCTCTCTCTCTCTCTCTCTCTCTCTCTCTCTCTCTCTCTCTCTCTCTCTCTCTCTCTCTCTCCCTCCCTCCCTCCCTCCCTCCCTCCCTCCTTCCCTTCCTCCCTCCCTCTTATATAATGTTACTTTTGTAAAAATTGATTTCCTGTTTTAAAGACCATTTTCCCCGAGCAGAAACATGTTTTTCTGCCTGAGCATCCTTTGTCTATGACCTAAAGTAGCAGGCAATTCAAAAAATCGCCATAGCCAAGCCTCTGAGCCCCAGAGGCAGAATCTTGTTTCTGTTATTGTTATCACCATCGACACTGAGACATCTCTTCATCCCGCCATTATTTATTTTAAAAGTACTGAATATAATGCCTGGTGATCCTTTTAATTAGATTGCATGTCAGAACCATTCTTCTTTAAGCCCTAAGATCTCCTTTGTATATGGAAATGAAGTTTCTAAATCAGGGCCATCCCAGTTATTAATTCATAATAATATGGACCTCATAAAATGCATAAACCCACTTGGAAACAACACTGTGTGTCCGTGTTTGAATTCCCTATAACCGACAGTCCTAAGCCTTACTAGATTTTGTCATTTTTGACACTGTGGCCTGCTTATCTTTCCCACAACTGCCCCACTGAAAGAGTTGTCACAAATGCTCATTAAACTGATATATTCATAGTCTTTTTTTCTTCTAATGTTGCCAGATTTAGCAAATGAATCATATATTCTGTTGAATTTGAGATGGACAGATGATACTGCGTACCACTAAAACTTATTAGTTGTTTGAAATTCAGTTTAACCGAGTTAAATTAGTCCAATAGCCCTAAACATGGAATTCTGTATGACATAAAAGTGAGGTACGCCAATCAACAGTCCCACCTGAGCTTCAGACACCAACACCAATTGTCCCGTGACAAAACTCTCTGACGATCCTGCTGAGAGGGTCCTCCAGAGATGACTTCTGATGTAGGCAACAGAATCTTGAAGAAGCAGAAAATGTGCAGTTGATCATAGTCAATTCATAATTTCCTGAGAGATAATCATCGGTTATTAAGTTGGATTGTCCCTTAAGCAGAAATGGAAATTCAAAACTTGTGTTTCTAGTAAACATTCCCTCTTTTGTAGTCTCTAATCTTTACAGAAAGGGATTATCTTATTCTTCAAAGCTTAAGGAATGGGCTTACACATATATAAGGGGCATATATATGTGTTTATGTGTGGTTATTAATTTCTGAACAATTTATTGATTACTTCTTGAAGGGATTTTCATGAGAAATCGTTTTATTTTTGCCCACCTCTTAGAACTGAGAAATATTACAATCATCTTCCTTATGGTGAGAGCCTCCACTATGATTTTCCTTGTTAAAGGAATCGAGTGTTGCTAACAGTGTGAAATATTCTATTTATGTTAAGAATATTCTCATATATTTGTATTTCCATTCTTATATATATAAAGAATAAAAATCAACATGTTCTCCTTACTTTTTCCATAAATTTAATTTTAGTTTGTTTTGGTGCTGAGACTTGAATTTGATCTCTTACAGTCAGAAGTATTTTGGAGAAAGATCACAGTGAAGTTGGGAGACCCAGAGGGACACCGTGAAGGGAAGAGCTGTGAGATGTTTGGAAACCTACTCCCTAGGATACGCAGAAAGTTTGCTGGCTTAGACAAGGCAGGAACCACAAGTTTTGAAAGGAACATGCTTTGGGGCTGGAGAGATGGCTCAGCTAGTTAAGATCATTGGCTGTTCTTGCAGAGGACCCAGGTTTGGTTCCCAGTCATCCATATAGCTGCCCACAATTGTCCAAAATTCCAGTTCAGGGAATCCATCCCCCTCTTCTGGCCTCTGTGGGCATTGTACATGCACGTACACTTACATATGTGCAGGCAAGACAATCATATACATAAAACTAAATAAAATAAGGAGTAGGCCTGTGCAATTCCTGTTTCCCTTCTAAATTTAATAATCAGGCCAATGATAACTGTGATATAGCGAGTGTGTAGAGAGGCTAGGTGTATTTTGGTCATGGATAACCTTCCCCATGGTAGAAAACAACCAAAATGAAGGGATTTGCCAGGTAATTCAATACATTTCAATTGAATAGTTAAGTTTTTATTTACTAAGTTAAGTAAAATATGCAAATCCTGCTTTTTAAAAATAATTTTGAGATTCCTTGAGTGACTTTTAAAATTTGGTCTCATGTAGCTCAAGTTACCTTGAACTCTCTAGGTAACAGAGGCAAGTCTTGAACTCATGTTCCTCCTACCTCTACCTGACAAGTGCTGGGATTCTAGGACTGTGCCACCACACTGGGTTATTTTTTAAATGTTCTTTGCTATACAGTCAATGCTTTAAAGAACAGTCTTATAATTTTGTGTCACAGATTGATTGTGCATCTTAGACATTCTTTCACAAAGGGTTAGAGCATCTCCAAGAGTCCTAGGATACATTCCTTGGTTACTGCCTATGGATATTAATTGCATAAGGACACTATTAAACAAAATTCCTGACAAGAGAGATTTTATTTCCAAAAGCTCAGTTCTGCCAATTGTCTGAGTACCCTCTTACATTCTCTAAGGTTCTCAGCTGGTAGCCTCCAACGAAAAGCTGTTTTAACTAATAGGTAAGATAGGAAGGGGTGGGCTGTCTGGAGGCTTTACCTTTGTGGAAGAAACTTTTGTACAACATGGTTGTCATAGAAGCATTACGTCATTATGGCGACTGGGAAGACATTTCAAAGGAGACAGCGGTGGTCTGGTGAGTCACGCCTCCAGGGCTGTTTTGTTTCCAGCTTGAGGACAGTTTGGCGTGCGACCTGACAGCATAGTTTCTATAATGGGTATGATTTCTCAGGTGGCCTCAAGGATGAAAGTTTTCTGTTTTCAGAAAGGGCACGGAAAAGAGGGCTGTGAGAAGGCATTTCCAGTTACTAAACAGCAGGAGCATCGTGGTTGTCACAGTAACCTGACGTCAAAATGGCGACAAAGACTTTTTTTTTTTTTTTTAATGGCGACCCAAGAGATGTGTGAGAGCAACTTGCCAGGTGTTCGGACTGAGCTAAGGTTGTGAGTGCTCGGAGGCAAGGGCTGAACCTCCCTGGGGGTGGGGAGGCAGACCGAGGGTTCCAGACCAAAGTCAGTTCACTCTCAAGTGGGGACTTGGTGCCCGGGTGTCTGAAGAGCCAGGGAGACTTGGTACCTTCCTTGCTCCACAGCGTGGGCTGCCCTCCTCCGGGGCGTCCAGAAGCTATTGTCCATGAACAGGCGTGGTGTTCGCGGGCGGGGGGGGGGGTAAGACAGAGACGCACGCATGCTCTCTCTCTGCTAAGCTTCCCTCTCTCTGAAATGGAGATGCTTACCCACAGGATCTGTGCGACATTAAGTGATAAAATCTGAGTAGTAGACAAGGATTACCGTGTATGTCTCAGTTAGGTACTGAACTACGCAGTTAGAAGAATTTTCTAGCAATTAAAACATATATTTTTTGAGACAGTCTTGCTATGTTCTAGCCTGTCTCAAACTCTCCAGGATCCTCCTGTCTCAGCCTTCCGAGTGCTGAGATTAGAATTGTGGCACCCTGTGCCTGCCTGAAATTTGAAATTCTTACTTGTTTTCTTCTGTTGTACTGTCTTTTTATTCATATTGTAACGGTTTTTAAAGAAGTCAGAAATTTATCAAACATTACCTAAAATTGTAAAAACGTTATAAAGAACTCTGTATTTAAAATAATAATACCGTATACTTTGCTCTATTATAATAATACCCAGCTGCGTAGCTCTAAATAACCAGAGAGACCACAATAATGTTATCATTATTTCCCAGGACATAGCATTTTCAGGGTTTTTTTTTTCATTTTCAGTTTTTTAATATCTGACTTCGCTACCAGCACAATGTCCTGTTTCTAGGCAAGTTTCCATTACTGTAGACACAATTCTTTTTCCCAGTAATTAAGTAGAATTGTGGAGACATTTTTGTTCATTTAGATTTGGGGCGGGGGGTTTGTCTGTTGCATATGTCAGTGGTTCTATTTATTTGTTTATTTAGCACCACTGGGATTTAATCCATTGTCTTGACCTCGGTAGACAATGTGTTCTGCCTCTGTGCTATACCATCAGCCTGGTCTTTCTTTCTTTCTTTCTTTCTTTCTTTCTTTCTTTCTTTCTTTCTTTCTTTCTTTCTTTCTTTCTTTCTCTCTCTCTCTCTCTCTCCCTCCCTCCCTCCTTTCTTTCCTTCCTTCCTTTCTTTTTGAGACAAAGTTGTACTATGCAGTGCAGGTTAGCCTTAAACTAGTAATTTGTCTGTTTCAACACCTGAGTTCTGGGACTGGGATTACATCGGATTACTACAGGGTTGGCTCACTATACTGTGGTTCTGATTCTATTGTAAAATAATATTCCAGCGTGTGGTTATACCACAATATTTTGTATCCATTCACCTGTTTTTGGATCTTTGGTTTGTTTCCAATATGGATATGGAGCTCTTCATTTAAAGCTGCTGTAAGCATTCATGAATAAGTCTCTTTATGAAAATATACTTTCTCCACCTAGGGTGACTATTTCTGGCAGCAGTAACAGAATGGTATCTTACACATCAGAATAATATGGTAAGTAGTTTCCAAACTGTCTCTATGTGATCCCATCGTTTTTTCACTGTCACTGGTAATGTATGAGTGTTTCATTTCTCACAAATTTGGTTTTGCTTGGTGTTGCTGATTTTGGGGATCATAGTCTGTACCCCAGGAAACCATGTTTGGCCACCTACCTTCAAGAAGCCCTAGGAGAGGCAAAAAAAAAAAAAAAAAAAAAAACAAAAAAAAAACAGAAAAGGAGGTTTAGTCAATGAGGCCACATTGAGAAGAGAGATAAAAGAGATCCAGTTTAAATGCAGGGCTAGGGATATGCTCATTTAAGCAGTCCTGGTCATGGTGTGGTCCTGCCCACCATTAACAATATATGGGCTCTAGTGTCTCCAGCAAGATGATCTGACAAGTTGTCAGTATTGTGTGCTTTCTTTTTTCTGGTAGGCAAGTTTCTTCTCTGGCTGGTACCAGGTTTTAGCCTTTTCTTTCTCTTTGTATGAGATTTATGGGGAAATTCCAATTTGTTGGCATCACTTGTTTTAATAGTCTGATACACAGTGTCTTCTTAAAAACATCTTTATCTCTGGCAGGCCAGTTACAATGTGGACAGTCGTCTGACTTGACCATTCTTGTGGGAGTGTACTGGTATCTCATTGTAGTATTTGTTTACCCTTCTCTATCGATTAACAAAATTGAGTATCTTTTCATGTACTGATTTGAAATTTCTATTATCTTCTTTAGTGGATTATCCATTCAAACCTTAAGTCCTGTTAGCAAGATCCATGACATTTTTTAATGCTCCTCCACTTTGGTTGAATATGACAGCTACAATAATTACAGTGATTTGGTTTCTAGAACTAAAGTAACTTGTTTCTCTAGATTCTTCTCTTCCCTGTGGACCCCAAGTAATGGCTATTGAAGAAAGATGTTTATCACCTAACATCCTTTAACTGAGCACTCACTGGTTAGTTACTACCAGCAACTGCCAACTGAGGGCCACAAAGGAAACTGTTCAATCTCCTTCCTACCCTGCTTTCTGTGCAAGCTCTATGGGACTCCCACTCTGCCATGTGGGCCTGAACTCTCCACAGAGCCCTTGCCATGCTTCTGTCTGCTTGTAAATGGTGTTAATATCTCTTCTAATAGATCACTGTGAAAAAGAACGTCTCTATTAGTGTTCCTCTTGAGCTCCAAACCTGAAATCTTTCACATCTCTTTTAGGTGTTTCATTTTTTTAAAAAATTATTTTATTTTATTTTATGTGTATGAGTGTATTGTCTGCATGTATGTGAGTGCACCCGTATTGTGTTGTGTAATGCCATGGAGGTCAGAAGAAGGCTTTGGATTCCCCTGGAACTGGAGTTAAGGACGGTTCGTAGCCACCATGTGGGTGTTGGGAATTGAACCCGTGTCCCCTGGAAGAGCAGTCAGTGCTTTTAACCACTGAGCCATCTATCCAGCCCCAGGAGTTTCTTTTTTAAAATATTTTATTATTTTTATTTTATGTGTATGAGTGTGTTGCCTGCATGTATGTGAGTGTACCCATGTCGTGCGATGCCACAGAGGTAAGAAGAAGGCTCGGATTCCCCTGGAACTGGAGTTAAGGATGGTTTGTAGCTGCCATGTGGGTACTGGGAATTAAACCCCAGTTCTCTGCAAGAGCAGTCAGTGCTCTTAACCACTGAGCCATCTCTCCAGCCCCAGGAGTTTCTATTTTCTTAATGACTTTTTTGAGCTTTTCTGTTTGTTGGATAGAAAGTCTTTATTGGATTATATGATTTTCGAATCTTTCCCCTAGCCATGGACTTACCTTCTCATTTTCTTCAACCATGTATCTAGAAGAGTAGAAGTTTTGAGCTTTGAAGGATTCTACTTTCTCCAGTTCTTGAAGTATGATTTTTACTTGAGCTCTTTTCTGTGAAAACTTTACCTAGTCCCCAGTGAAAAGAATTTTCTTTGGTATGTTCTTAGACGTTTTACAGAGTTTTTTTCTTTTTCTCTCTTTTTTTTGTTGTTTGTTTTGAGATAGGGTCTTCCTGTATCCCCAGCTGACCTGAAACTCACTGTGTAGACCAGGATGGCCTGAATCTCCTAGACAGCCACCTGACTCTGCCTCCCAAGTGCTGGGATTAAAGGCATACCACCACACCCAGTACTTATAGTTTTATTATTATACATCTCTGGTCTATTTTGAGTTGACTTTGTATATGATAGATCTGGATCTTAACTTGTATTTGTGCATACAGATATATAGTTGCCCTAGCAATGTTTTTTAAAAAGCATCCTTTCTCCACTGGATTGCATTTGCATACTTGTTATATAGTCGTCTAATAAGCCAGACCTGGTGTATAAAACTTGGGAGACTGTGGCAGGAGTGGTGCCAGTTCTTCTCAGCCTAGGCCACACACAAGTTTGATGCCCACATGGGATGCATAGAAAAACTTTGTCTCGGGTCTGGAGAGATGGCTCAGTGGTTAAGAGCACTGGCTGTTCTTGCAGAAGACCCAGGTTCAAGTCCCAGCACCTACATGGTGGCTAACAACCATCCATAAGTGCAGTTCCAGGGACTCCGATGACCCTCTTCTGTTCCTCTGTAGGGACTGCACGACAGTGGTGCACTTACATACATGCACACAACGCAATACATGCATACACAGAAAGCAAAAATAAAGCAAAAAAAATTAATTTTTTTTAAAAGAAAAATTTTATCTCAAAAAAGAAGTTGTCTACACTTGTGGAGGGTAAATTTAAACTGGTCATTTTGCTCCTTCATCTACTTGTCCATCTTGATGCAAGTAGCATGTTTTCTTGATTATTGTATGTTCATAATGAGTTTTCTCATCAGGTGGTATTGTTCTCTAGCTGTATTGTTTCTAACTTTTTGGTTTTTATCCATATTCAGGGTAATATATATTTATCTATGCATTTGGACACTTGCCATCCAATTTCTTTAATGATTTAGTAAGTTTTTGTTGTTATTACATTGAACCCACAGGTCTATTTTGAAATAAAAGGCAATTTATCAATAATCAGTCTTCTGACCCATGAACCCAATATTTCATCCATTTTTTTTAGGTTATCTGTAATTCTCTCAGCTATATTTTGTGGCATTTCAGTGTATGGGTGGGGCCACTGCCAGCTGCACTGCCCCTCCACTCTCCCAGTGCTGGGTGCTGTCTCTGGGCACCACTCCTCTGCTCACACAGGCGCCGCCTGCAAGCACATGGGCACCGCCTCTTGGGCGCTGCCTCCAATCACACTGGCTCACCACCTGCAGTCGGTTGGGCGTCACCTTCTCGGCACCACCCCTGATCAGATGGGTGCTGCCTTCGCTTCTCGCTGTGGCCCCAAGCTGTGATTGCCCTTCCGCTCGCCCAGTACTGGTGCTGCTCTTCTGCACACCTGGTGCTGCCTCTGATGTCGCTACTTCTGCCTGGTCCCGGATCCCAGGGCTGGTGAAGAGACTGTGTCAAAGGGGAGCCGCATTCAGACACAGGAGACCAGGTTCGTTGACACAGATCTGGTTTATTGTAGAAGGGCACAAGCTTATATAGGGGTAGGGGTGCAATCAAGAAGTTACAACTCAGACCTTTGGCAAGGCTGTGTCCTTTCATGACATCACGAGCCAGGTACCTCATTAGCTTAATGGGTTTCAGGTTACTTAGGTTCCAGTTTCCTTATGGGGCCTGGTTTCCTGGGAACCTCATGACCCAGGCTGTCTAAGTGTTGCAGTTTGGGATCATAAGGGTGGTGATTAGGGAGTGGCAAGCTCTAGGCATCAGTCTCATGATCTGCCAACGGGAGCAAATGTCACAAGGCATTCCTTGTGGCTCCAGCAGTTGGTCCCTTGCCTCAGGCCTGCTGTATGGCTGTCAATAAGACTTTCACCCTAGGCTCAAGCCTGTCTCCCACATATGGGCATTGCAGATCTGTGCCCAGATTATTCATCAATATTTCATGCTTTTTGAGTAAGCTACATACATGGCATGATTTTTAAAACACAATTTCTAATTATTCTATGAACTATTAGCATCCAAATGTCAGTGATACTTATGAGGGATCTTTTTGGTGGAAAGCATAGTTTACTCCAGGATAGAAAAGCTATTTTATGTTTAAAACAGTTTACCTATATTTTCATAGCACATTTTAGAGGTTATTATCAGCATATTGAACAAATAAGAGAAATGTTCCAGAGATAGATCTACAGATTATCTTCACAATAATCACACTAAAAGGACATGGTTTGGTAGCTTTTAGCATCAAAGCTTTCAACATCAACATCATGTGTGTGGTTAGAAATTAATCTGTTGGTGTGGTTTTACTTCTTGACCTCCCAGTAAACACACTTTCATAAATACCTGGGATGTTGGGTGGTGACAATGTGAGACATCATGAATGTGAGTAGTTATTTGTATATGTACTTACATATGTGTGGATATCTTGGAAGTTGCAATGAATTTTTATTGTGTGGCATATGCAAGATTAAATAATGTATTCATCCCATCCATAGTCAGATCCTAGCACATATGAAGAACAAGATTAGTGTGGTGCTTTTTTTTCTGCATTGCTTAGTCAACATCATTATCTTGGTACCCAAATGACTTCTGTGGAATTTGCTGCAGACTAACAGTATATTTATGACAGTTAAATCACTTACTGCTATCATAGTTTTTTTAAACTTTCTAAATCAATTTTTTCACTCAGAAATTAAGGCCAGCTATTGACAAATGGGAACTTATTATGCTGAAAAGGCTCTTCTGTATCGCAAAGAAAATGATCAATCTAGTGAAGAAGCCCACAGCATGGGAGAGAATCGTTTCCAGCTACGCATCTGATGTATGGTTAATTTCCAAAACATGCAGTGAACTCAAAAGCAATGAATCAAAAATCAAGTGAACCAATTTAAAAAATGGGCCATAGATCTTAACAGACAGTTCTCAAAAGAAAAAGTAAAAATGTCCAAGAAATACTTTTTTTTAAATTTTTATTGAATTTTTGTGTATTTCACACAGAACCTCTCAAGGAATCTTAATCATCTTTATACCCCTGTCCCCACTGGCACCCTCCCATAGCCCTCCCACCCCTACTGGAACCCATATACTCTGTCATCTGTGTTAAGGCCCACTGTGTCAAGTCAGCATCTTCATATTGATATAAATCAGTACATGAATAAATGAGTAGAGGGAATAAGTAAGCAATATACTCAAATGCCAAGTAATCAAGAAGTAACAATAGAATTATTATATCAGTATGGTTCAGAAATTCCCAATTTCCTAAACTATTACCTTCTCATATTATCTTTCTGTATCTTGATACTCAGTTTATACCAGTATTGGCCAATGGAATCCATTCAAGCTGACTTAAGTCTGATGCCTCCAGAGAATAGCCTGAGCATATACTTTGTTCTCTGAGCCCATGTATAAGAGTAATGATGCCCACCTCAAAGAATCGTTTTATGGTCTTGAAGAAAAAATACAAAAAAGTGCAAGGCATCTAGTATGGCATCGTCCCATTGCCTCTTTCATTTTGTCAATGTGATGACTTGGGCATGAACATATTGGCATGACTACAGAGAGACTACTTGGGAAGGTTACAGCAAATGGACAAGTTCATAGTTCTTCTATGTATATGTAGTCACAGGCAGTCCTGTGAGTGTTAGGGTTACGAGATGAGCTGGGGAAAAGGAAAAGCATCACTGCATATCTTCCAGTTAAATAGTCTAGACAGGTAAGACATCATGATTCTATTGCCTTCGTTTCATGTGCTTTCTCATCCCGCTTTCCTCTGTATTCCATGTGCTTTCTTCTCCCTCTTCTGATTTCTAGTGTAACAGTAAAGGGTATGGAGTTTGCATCTCAGAAGCAATTGCTCACAGAGTAGATCAAGTGTGCTGTGGAGTCAGCTGGACATGTTCCTGGAGAAAGAATGACAAGATCCTGGGGACACTATGGGTAAGTTGGTCTCCTTCCACCATTCTTGTCTATTCGGGATCCCATCCTCTGCCTATCAGCAGTTCTGTACAGTTAAGTGTGATCCCGTATGGAAAAGCACCATGTCTTGGAAGGAAGGAAGGACCAGGGCACTCTGGAGTAATCATATTACTCCAGATGTCCCAGAACTCTTTGGTAGATATTACATTAGTGGTACTCAAATATGATGAGTGTTTACATGGCCAGCTCTTTCTGATGCCAGTGTCAGTACAGCTCCTTGTTCGCCATCACTTATAATGACAGAGTCTTCAATACATTTACTCTACATCTATTAAGCACCACATTACATCAAGCATCATACTATACTTCTTGCTTCAACCATTGCACAGAATTTGGAGATATTAAGACGGAAAAAACTTATTCTGTTTAACCGTATTTTACATTCATTTTGTTGTACTTTTTTTCTCTCCAATGTTTCCAGATACCTTCAAAGGTTGATTTGTTTCTGTTTTATGACCCTCCTTTACCATTATTTAAGCATTTGTGTTACATTGATAAACTCTTATGTTTTTTATTTGAGAATATCCTTTTCTCCTCTTAAAACCCTATAGACTAATGTATCTGGATTCAGAAAGTAAAGATTGAAAACTGTTTTACTTCAGCACTTCCAAAATTATTGTGCCATTTCCTATAGACCACATGATTTCTAATTAGAATTGGTTGCCTTGTATGCTATCAAAAATAGAGTATTTCATGTTGATTTCAAGAATTTTTTCCCTTTGTATTTATTATCATGAAGTTTGATCATGTCATGTATTTCATGGATTTCTTTGGGTTCATATTTTAACATGTTTACACAAAGTTTTAAAGATCATATCTCATTTTTTCTTTTGTAATTCATTGTTTAACATATAAAGTAATGGGTTTTATTATGACATTTTCATGTACAACTCAAAATACTGTTATGTTAATAGTCCCTGTCTCTACCACCTTCCCCTTTCTCTCACACTCCCTCTTGCTGGTCTGCAGCCTCCTACAGTTAATCCTGATCTCTGCTTTTATGTCACATGTTTTTCATTACCCTCTCTTTCCCCCTCCTCCTTTAAGCCCATTTCCACCCCTTTATGTACTACTTTCTACTTTCACAACCTATAAACATACACATATGCAAAACTTAATTCTAGATCCAACATATGAGAGCATAAGGTTTTTATTTTTCAGAGTTTGGCTTATTTTATTGAGCTTCTTGGAAACTTAGGTCTTTTGCCATATTTGTGTAGAGGTTATTATTCTTTGAGTATTTTTCAATTATATACTCGTTACCTCATCCTTTGTGTGTACATTCTTCTGTAGTTTGATTTCTTTGTAATCCTAGCTCATCTGGAAATCAGTTTGTAGACAAAGCTGACCTTAAACTTTCAGTGAACCTCCTTCCTGTTTCCTGAGTGTTGCGATTACAGTCATGTACTACCACACCCCAGCATGTAGTTTAGTTTTCTAACCCAAACTTTTGTACTTTTACTGTTGTTAACACATTTTTATTTATATATTATGTTTTAAATATTTATTTTTATGTGTACATGTATGTGCATCTGGGTGAATATATGCCACAATTGTACAGGTGCCCAGGGAGGCCAGAAGAGGGTATCAGGTCCCCTGGAACAGGAGTTAAAGGCAGTTGTGAGTCATCCAGTATGAATGCTGAGAACCAAACTCAGGTCTTTTGGAAGAGCAAAAAGCACTCTTAAATGATGAGCCATCTCTCCAGCCCCATCTACTTTTTCTTTATTATTTCTATTTGCATTCTCTTCTTTTACATGGTGACCAATTTTTGTTTCTTGAAGCTTAAGAACAATTTTATTAGTTTAAGAGAAAAACAACAACAAAGTAGGCAAGCTTTCAGTAGCTGCTAGGAGAAGGGAGATCACAAGAAGATTAGAGAAAATCATGCTAGGGTTCAAGAAAGCAGGCATGCTCAGCAAGGGAGATCAGCAAGCAGCTCTACTTAAGATGGGGAGGTGCAAGACTAGGTCCTTCAGAAAAAGAGTAAGAATGCCCAGGGTGTCCAGGCAAGAAAGATTACAATTTTGACTTGTACTGAAAAAGAGATAAAGGAATTATTTATATATTATGTTTTCTATTATATTTTATTGAAAATTTAGGGAGCCAGGAATACGGCAGATGACCCTGCAGGTAAAAGTGGTTGCCTTGACTTGAAGCCTGACAACCTGAGCTGCATTATCTGAACCCACATAAAAGTCTAGTCATGGTGGCTTGGATCTGTAATTCCAGGATTTCCATAGCAAAATGGGATGAGAATTACCCAGAAGCTTGTGGGCCAGCTAGCCTAGAGTACACAGTGCATACCATGTAGCCCAACTGCAGAAGCAATAAGAGAGGCCCTGCCTCAAAACAAGATGGAAGATAAGAGCTCACTCCCCCAAATTGTGTTCTGATTTTCACATGAGCAACGTGGCATGTGCATTCCTGCATTCACACAAATACACAAACAAAATGAAGAAAAAGTTGCCACACTTAGTACTGAAGATCTGTAAGCAGCTGCCAATTGGCCAAGATATATATATATATATATATATTATAATATAAATAATATGTATGTGTTTACATACATATGTGGGTGCCTACATCCCATAGTGCTCATGTGGAGATCAAAGGACTACTTATGGTAGTTAATATTTTCCTTCCACTGCCTGAGTTCCAGGGATCGAACTCATCTGGCTTGGTTGCAAAAGTGCCTTTACCACTGAGCCAAGTTGTTGACCCTCCGTATTTTTAAAATATTTCATCGAATTTTTTTTAGTTTATATTTATGGGTGTATTGGTTGCATAATCTGTAAGTGTACCCGTGTTGTGCAATGCCTGTGGAGGTAGGAAGAGGGTGTTGGATTCCCCTGGAATTGGAGTTAAGGATGGTTGTTAGCCACCATGTGGGAGCTGGGAATCAAACTGGGTCCTCTGCAAGGGCAGCCAATGCTCTTAACCACTGACTAATCTCTCTAGCCCCCTTATCCTCAATTTTGTAGATTTTGAGTTGAATACTTAGTTTCATTTTATTGATATAGGTATTTATCCATTAAAACCTTTTAATTAATCTAACTTTAAATTCTAAAATGCTTGTTTTCATCATCATTCTCATCAAATTCCATAATTTTAATCTGTATTTGCATTTGAGTCCAAAATTTTTAAAGCCTCATGTGGAGTCAGTGTTCATGAATGTTCCATGTTCATCTGGAAAGCAGGTAGGTGACTCGTAACCAGTTTAAGAGTTCCATTTATTAGTCTATAGGCTTTACCCTTGAGGTTAGATGTTGTAGGTCTTTTCTACATGAATTAAATTACTTTCCACTTGGCTGTTGAGGGCAGTGGGCTACAATCATCTATCATTATTATTAGTGAGATTTTTCTATTCCTCAATGGAAAAATTTGACATGTAATTGGTATATAGTATTAAAACATAATTTTTCCAAAAATTTTAGCCTATAACATTATTGTGTTTCAAAATATCTCTTATTACATTTTGTTATTAACTTTTTCTTGAACATCATGATGATAACCTCTGGTTTCTTTTTACTTTTAATTGGATGGTATATTTTTTCTTATTTTAAATGTTTAGTATAACACTTGAAAGCCTTTGTTTTGAATATGTCTTGAAAGGCAGTAGTTTACAATTTTACTTTAGCAGACAATCTGTAAATCTTTTTCTTTAATAAATTATATCTTTTACATTTTTTATGAAACCAATATATTAGGTCATTTAGGTTCAGTTATGTTCTTTTGTTTAGACATACATAAATAGTATATGTAATTGCAATAGTCATTTACTAGAGCATATATTGATTGATTGATAGATAGATAGATAGATAGATAGATAGATAGATAGATAGATAGATTGATTGATACTGGGTATTGAACCAGGATCTTGCATATCCTAAACATATCCTGTACCATGAAGCCTTACCTGCAGTCATAGGTCATCTATTTTATTTGCTCCCAATACTTAGAATAATATCATTTTCCTAAAGATTTATTTGTTTGTTTCATGGTGTATGTGTTTTTCTGTGTGAGTTTATGTGCATGTGTGTGCAGGAGCTCAAAGAGGGTAGAAGAGAATATCAAATCCCTGAACCCGGTGTTGTGGTTGCTGGGAACCCAACCCGAGTCCTCTTCAAGAAGAGTAAGTGCTCTTAACTGATGAGCTATCTCTCCAGTTCCCAACCAATGCTGATTTTTAAGGGATACTTTTGTATTTATTTATTTTTATTTTTTATTTTATTTACTATTATTATTATTATTATTATTATTATTATTATTATTATGTGTGTGTGTTACTGAGGACTAACGTAAGACTTCCCAATTGCCTGGCAAGGTAAGTGCTTTGCCACTGAGCTCCATTCTTTTTTATTTTTATTTTGTTGAGAATTAATACATAAGTATTGTCTTTGCATTATTTCCATCACTCCTCCTAATCCACCTCCAGCTCCTCCCATGTCTCCCCACTCCCTTTCAATTTCTTGTCCTTTTCTTTGTTTATTATTGTTACATATACATACAAACATTTATAAATACACGTAGATACACACATATTGCACTGAGTCCCTTTAGAGGTGCTTGTGTGTACCTGTGTTTAGGGCTGACCATTTTAAAATAATCTCTCAGGGAACTAGTCCCTGGAAAAAACTGATTCTCCCTCCCTCAGCATCCATTGATTGCCTGTAGCTCTTCATCTTTAGGTGAGATCCCATGACAGTCCCCTCATCCACCATGGTAAATTAAATAGTTTTTTCATTAGGCAGATCTCATTAGAATGTCATACTGTGGAGATTTCACTGGTGCAGATTCATATCATGTCTAAAATGCATTAAGTAGCAACAGGTGCTTTTATCTCTCTGGCTCTTCTGCAATAATCCTTGAACCTTGGATATAGAGGTTGCATTGTATATGTATCACTTAGCGCTGGGCACCTCACAGTCACAGTCACTTTTTCCTCTGTATTTGACCAGATGCGAGGCTTTGGAATAGTCTCCATTTGTTGTAAAAAGAAATTTCTTTGATGATTGATGAGAGCTACTCCTATGTGTAAATAGAAGGATATGTATTTATAATATAATTAGTGCAGCATTACCATTCCACATTACAATTTCCTGAATAAAACAACCTGATGCTTAGCTTTATTTTTTTAAGAGTGGGCTTTTGAAGAGTCTGTCCTACACTGTGGGCTTCTGCTTGACTCAATTTCCTTCCTTTTCTGTAAAGAACCTTTTTAGTTCAATGGGGTCCCTTTTTCAATTGTTTACCTTAATTACTGATTGAACAAAGTCCGATTTAGAACATCCTTTCTTAAACCTGTATTATGTAGTTACTAGAGCTTCTTTTGCTGTTGATTTTAAGCTTTATTGCACTGTTTTTATAGAATACATGGAATGATTTCATTTTGTTGTATTTGTTGAGAGCCTTTTTGTGCCCCAGTACATGATGTATTTTAGAGAAACTTCCATTTGCTGCTGAGTAGAATGTGTAATTTTTGGTGCTGTGTATTTAGTGTTTTTACTATGATATACTTTGTGAACTTATTTTATGGTCCTATCTATTTGGTGTTCTATGTACTTCTTGTATCTGTATGGGCATGTCTTTCCTTAATTTAGAGAAGTTTTCACCTATAATCCTATCGAATATCTGGCCAATGCCATTGACCTGAGATTATTTTCCCTCCTTTCTCCCTACGATTCATAAATTTGGTCTTTTCATGGCATCCCACAGCTGCATACACCATTCTTGTGGGTTTAAACATGTTTTTTCCATATTATTTCTCCAACTTTGTATTCAAGTCTTGATATTTTGTTTTCATTTGATTCAGTCCACTGATCAGACTTACTCTTGTCTTTTCCAGCTTGCTTATTGAATTTTTAAATGTCCTCTTCATCTCAATGTGTGTTTTCTTTAGTATTTCTCTTTTTCGAATTCACTTTTCACATCCTGTCTTGTCTTTTTCACTTTATTCAGCAGCATATTTGTATTTTCTTGAGCTTCAGTCAGGAGTTTATTCCTATTTTCTTTGAGTTCTTTGAGTTATTTGTTCGTGTGTTCTTTAAGGTCCTTGAATTCTTTGATCATGTTTGTGATTTTTCTTTTATATTCTGTGTCCTGGGGTTCATTTCTCTGGGTAGTGTTCATTGTAAAACACTTCTATAGAACTGGTGGTTTTTCATACAATTTATGTTTTTGCACTGTGACCTGAGCATATGGGCTTCTTTTTTGGGTTGTGTGTCTGACATGAAATGCTAACTTGCTTTTGTTGAGTAGAAATTTGGTTCCGTTTTTATTGCTGTTATTATTTGGCTGATTTCTGATCCAAGATTAATAGTTATATCTATGCTGTCGGTTCCCACTTTGATTTCTTTAGTGGAGGGATGAGGCAATTACAGTCTGGTCTAGTGTGCCATGTGGAAATCACAACCAGAACTATGAGTGTGGAGATTGCAAAAAGTAGACAGATTGTAAGTAGCTCACAATGGTGTGAGAGCAGCGGTTCTCCTCCTAGTCCCAGAGAGGAAATGTGGAGAAGGCGGGCTGCATTCTTAAGCTAAGTATTATCCTGAACATGTAAAGAAAAAAAAACTATTAGTAACAAACACAGAGAAGGTCATAAATAACATCAAGTAAATTTACAGATAAAATATGTCAAATCAGAATAATTTTTAGATAAAAGTTTATATTTTGGTTATGATATTGGATTTTTAATTACTTATTTCTTTATATCTTAAGTGTATGGATGTATTGCTTGCATGTATGTAAGTGTACCATGTACTTGCAACACCTTCATAGGCCAAAAGATGGTGATGGATCCCCTGAAACTGGATTATGGATGGTTGTTAGCCACCATGTGGGTGCTGGAAATGAAACCCCGGTCCCCTGCAAGAGCAGCCAGTGATCTTAACCCATGAATCATCTCTCTAGGCTATCATATTGAATTTTAACTGGCAAGTACTTAAAATGTAATCTCAATTTTTCAAAATAGTACATTTAATTGCATATGTTTTTATATAATATACATATATGCATATACATCTCTGCGCTTTCCTCTTCTTAGATTTGTGTGCTTCCCTTTTATTGTTTAACCATTTGTGAGTCTGATGATGGCCATGGATACACCAGTAACTAACTCAGGAAGTTGTTATGAGGATAAATTGTAAAACGAGTGAATCTGTGGAACATATCTGACACATAATACTGAACCAAATGAGTTTATTGACTTCCTTTCTGTTTATTCACTTTCCCACCAAGTAAAAGTAGCATGCACACTTCCAGCCCATCAGTTTTCAAGTAGCAGTGAGTAAAATATTTACAGGTTTATGTGATAGAAAACTGTGTGGTGCATTACCTGATCATAGTAGAGAGACAAAAGCAAATCATCCTCCTTTGTATCTCAGTTTTCACAGTGAATAACAGCTTCCTATTCCATCCCATATAGGAAACAATGGAGATTAAGAGAGTGTGAAGATGTGACTGCTGTACACCACAGTGAAAACAGGAGGCATGAGTCCAATGTCCCAGATTTGTCCTGGTGTATGGGCCTATAGGGAATCACTTCGTGCTGGTATCAGCCTGTACAGAGGAAAAAAGTGTAGATCCTAATAGTTAGGACCAGGGCTTTGGAGTCACATAAAGTAAGTGTTCACAGGAACACTTTTGAATATTGAACTACCACATTCGTGAACTCTAGCAAATGTTAATTTTCTAGAAATTCAAGTGCATTTCCAAGGATTATACATTATATACCTGCAAGAACAATAAAACAATAAAATGGGGGGGTGCATATAATGATACATTTTTCAAAATTAATGGCTGATTAGTTATTGATTAATTTTTTAGTGTTGAAGGTATCTGTTTTACACAAGTTCTGAATTAGTATGGGCCATTTTAAAAATCAGAACCAAACAATATGGAAAACAGTTGTTCTGAAAGCTTGTAAACATAAAATTTATAAAATATAACCAACTCAAATGTTGATGTTGATATTTAAAGTATTGTAGGTGAGATGGAAAGTCGCTTGGAATTTCCTCTGAGATCATTAACCTCCTTCCTGAAGGTAAATTCGACAGAATTTAGCTTTTTATTTTAAAAAAAATGTAATAGTCTTATTATATACAGATATCTGTAAGTGAAATGTGGTACTGTTTTATAGCATTTAAAAAATTTATGGAGTTTTTGTGTATTTCATAAAATAGTTCTTAATCAAATTTAGACCCCCTCTCACATCCATGCCCCCTTATGCTTCCCCACTAGACCTCATCCACTCTGTCATATAGGTTAAGTCCCATCCTGTCAAGAATTTGTACCCAGATGTTGGGGCAAATTCATCTACTGGAGTCTAGTTAGCCTACTTAAAGATCTTAAAGAAGATCTACTCTCCCTCACCCAACAGTAATCAGTTGTCAATAGTTCCCAGGCTAGGACTGGGGCCCACCACCCGTTTTTCTCACTCCATGTTGGACCCTTGTCTGATTGAGTCAGCATGGGTCTTGTAGACAACACCACTGTTGACACAAGTGCACACGAGCAAGCTTCCAGTGGCCTGATAGCCTGTTTCCTTATGTTTATGCACCAATCCTGGCTTTTACAATCTTTCTGTCCCCTCCTCTGCAGTGGTCCCTAAGCCATGGGTGGGTGAGGGTTTATATAGGAGTCCTATCCAGGGACACACACTTTGCAATCTCTTATTCTCTAAAACTTAACCAGTTGTGGCCTTCTGCGTGCATCACACTCTGTTGTATATGGAAACTTCACTGGTGAGAATTGAGGGAGGCACTAGTATTCTCTCCATCCCATTTTACTATGTTCCATGAGCCTTAGGAGTAGAGGTTCCAATAGAAATACATCACCTAGGGCTGGGTCTCTCTCAGACTTACATTCTCTCTGTGTGACCAGTTGTGGAACTCTGCAATAGTCTCCATCTTTTGCCAAAAGAAGCTTCTTTGATTAGTGGTGTACAGTACACTTGTCTGTAAATATAAGGATCCATATTTAGCATAGAGTAAGAAATTTCATTTGTCTAGAGATATGACAGAGATAGGGTTTTTCTAGGATCTATGGCCTCTGTAGCCATGTATATTTAGCTATAATTACTATACCACTCATGAGTTCCCTCCCATTGAGAGGGCTTTACATCCAATGGATAGATATTGATTACCCCCCAGACAACAGTACCAGTACTGAACCAATACAGATAGTTTGCTGTGTCAGTTGTTGTGGTTATTAGGCTTTAGAGCTGAGTTGGACTGTTGATTTTCTCCCTTAGCAGTTTGCATAGTGTCTTCCAGAACCTGAGAGCTAGTCTTCAGGGAGGAGGCTTCCACGTCAGTTCCAGCTCCATTGCTCCAAGTCCTGTGTCCGAAGTATGTCCTGTCTTCAGCAGGTCTTACCTTTAAAATGTGGGAGAAAACCAAGGGCTCTGGACATAGCCTGTGTTATTTTGGAAGTCTGTTGGACTACTCTGATCAACAACTTGACGGGAGGTCTCCTGTCTGACACTGTGCTCCTTGCTTTATTACACATTTTTGTCTGTAGATGCCTCACCACTTCACAGAAAGAGAAGGAAAGAAGGAAGCGGAGAAGAAATGCATGTGCATCTCTCAACAGCAGGCCTGGCAACATCAGCTTCCTTGGGGAAACCTCTTTCATATTTCTTTACCTGACTCTAAATCTTTGAGGCTTTCTCACTTTATCTATTATACTATTTTTATTTAATTGATAATTTGCATGAATTTTTAAGATTTATTGAAATCTAGAAAAATTAAACATTTTCCTTCCTAATGGATTTAAAGCCAGTTAGCCTAAAACAACATGCCAGTGTCTCCTAGCTTGAAACACCTTCCATTTCTCCAAGCCTAAATCTGTCTTTCGTTCTCAGTGTATTCATGCAAGCTTGGCCTAAACATCTAGAATCCAGACTGTCTTGGTTAAAAAAAAGGGGTATTTGCCAGAAGTTACTTGTCCTATGTCCTGACTGCCATCCAAGTCCCTTGGTCAGTTTAGGTTTGAAGTCCATTTAGAATGTGATCTGATTTGGCATTATTAAGTGCTAGACGTGCACATTTTCCTTTCTCCTAATAATATCAGATATACAAGAAAGGTCTTATGAATTCACGAATTCCCTGTTTTAATTCCCATGTGTTGATAGCTCTTGGAACACTGGGCTGAACGAGACTCTGGGAGTTTTTGCCTCAAATCTCACTGTTTAAGCATCTCCCCTGCCTCGGAGTTATGGAGCTGGGCAATGGGCACTTCTACACAGTTCCTCATTATTCTTTCTCCTGAGGATTCACTGTTGGATTTATTGTTGTTGTTATTATTAATCATGCGGGTAAACACAGAAGCCGATTGTGAATTCAATGGACTTTATTTAGGAGAGTGGGGAGAAGGAAGCTGGGAAATTCTTCACTTTGTGGCCTTCATTGACCTATATATAGGAAGTAGAGACATGCTCTGACTGTTAAATGCAGCACTCACCCTAGAGATGCTTCTGCCCTTCCCCTAGTTGACTACTTTCCTTGAAGCTTCTCACCCAAGGATGTCATATGACATTAGTAAACCAGTTTTGGAACCACACCATCCTTTTACCAAGTTCCATGGCTTTAGGGATGTTCCATCTTTGTTATTAAGGCCCTTACTTATGACTATGGCAGGGATATTTATTTATTCTTACTCATTTCACTTTCTCAATCAGAACACATTTATAGTAGATAAAGGGGAAAATGTAAAGACTTCATAAAAACATTAAATGTTTCTCAAAATTCTTAGTCTTTGACTGGAGAGATGGATTAACTGTTAAGTTCGTCTTCCTTTTCCTGAGGACCTAGATTCAGTTATCAGAGTCGACATCAGGTGGCTAGTCACCTGTAACTTCAACTCTGGGGGATCTGACACCCTCCTCTAGCCTGCATGGGCACCCACACTCATGTGGTGCGTACAAAAAACATAAATTTTTAGTCTTTAGTAAGTACTGTTTCCATTTGTGTCTCCCTCCTGTCTTTTCTCCCTTCACATTTCCTCCTTGCATTCTTTTCTTTCTTGCTAGTGAACTATACCACTATGTCATTTTATTTCAGGGAGAGTTTTGCTAGTTGCTGGGTCTGTTCTCACACATGTGATCCTCCTATCTTAGCCTCCATAGTGGCTGGGACACTGGAATGGACTACCATGCCCAGCTTAAAGGTGGCTTAAAATTCTTTATGTATAAAATACTTTTAAATAGACTTAAACTCACATCCTTACAAGGTTACCACTGTGGCTAATTCTCATGCTGTAGCTAAATACTGTTGGACAAAAGCACTTGCACAAGACTGCAGTGTTAGGGAGTAGGACACTGAAGATTAGTGCCCTTATATCATGCACCGAGCCTGGGAAACTACCAACAATTTGTTTTTAGTTGAAAGAAGCAGTATACACAAGCATACATATTTAGGAGATTACTATAATGTTCAGTGTATTATTATGTTTCTAGAAATAGTATGTTACATATTCTTTTCTCTCTCTCTCTTTCACACACACGTGTGTGTGTATGTATGTATGTATGTATGTATGTATGTATAGTATAGTATATCCCCAAACCCTAAGATAGCAGATAGCAAAAACTTATATGGTGCACAGTTGTAGCTACCTCAAGGTTTAGGGATGGTCTGCTCCAGAGACACTCTCATCCTCACACACCTTCTGTTGCCCTACACCTGGACTTCCTGCCTCTCATCATATGTGTGCCCAGAGTAGTATAAACTTTTACAACCATCTTTTACATCTGCCATGTTTGGTTCAGATAGTATTTTTTTTAGTTTTTTCTCCTTGTATACTGTATTCATTGATGATAGAGTTATGTTGGTGCCACTTCATGCCAAAATAACCATCACATAGCAGTAAGGAGAGAGGGGCTGTGGCTGAAGCTCACCCTACTGAGATTTCTGGAATCCTGAAGGGGTAAATGGGCATTCATGGGATATGTGGGTGCTATAGGAATCAACACAGAATTTTCAGTTTTTTCTACACTAAAGAAAAATATGTACATGAGAGGAAAAAATTTATTTCTATAATTTTGCTTTTTGAGACTTCTAAATAAGTCCCTGGAGGCCTATATTAGCAAATAGGAATCCATGCCACTTACCACTTAGCAATCTGATCTTTTACTGTGGCGACCTTTGCATATATGTATTTCTATATAACATTTTACATTAGTTTATAACTAATTTTAATTTTTATATACTCTGGGTATTTCATCATATGAACTCACAGTCTTTATTTTCCCAGTGTTCTACTGGCAACCATTTAGCTTGTTCACATAAAGTCTTTTAATTTTTTATTGATTTATTTTTATTTTATGTGTATGAGGTGTATGAGTGTTTTGCATGCATATATGTAAGTGCATCTGTGCATGGGGTGTCAGATCATCTGAAACTGAAATTACAGACAGTTGTTAGAAAGAATGAGAATGGTTACTGGCAGATAATAAACTACTTTTTGTGAGAGGTGGGGTGCACATTTCCCCTCTTCCACGCTGGGTTTTTGTCTGCGTTGAGCTTGCATGGGTCTTGAGCATACTGTTAACATTCTTGTAAATTCATATGAGCAGCTTCACAGATGCCTGGAAAACCCAAGACTCAAAGCACATAGTGGAAAAGGGGACAGGAAGAATATAAATGCATCTCTCAACTCTCACCAGCAAAACTAATACAGCAGATGGTGATTAACCCAGAAAGCCACAACAGGCCAAAGTGCAAAGCATAGGAGATCACAGAGTGCTTGTTCCTGAATAGGACACCCATATCAAACCTCTGCCACCCAAAGCTCGGGAACCGTTGTGGAAAAAGGACTGGAAAGACCGTAAGAGCCAGGGGTGGTGGATGACCACAAGAAAACACTTTTCCAGGCAGCTGGGAAGTTGCTCATATAGACTTACAGCAATGTGTGGTTTTTAAGCTCTTTTAGAAAAGCTTTGAGAAAATATTATGATTGTTGTAACAGAATCTTCTCTCTCTCCCCCCCCCATGGGTTTTAGCAACCACACTTCCCTCTTTTTCCTTCTGACTCTTTGTAGCTTTCATATTCTTTGGTTTCCATCCTAAATTCAGGTCCAGGGATGAAGGAAGGTAATTCTTAGGATGTCAGTCCTTACAACTGAATTTATTATCAGCATTCTTCAAAGACGAACTTGCAAAAATTTTGTAGGTGCAAGGGAGGGTACCTACTTAGCCTTTTGATAAGTGTTGACATACTGTCCCTCAAAAAGATAGTGTACTTTAGTTTATTTGTGACAGTGTGAATATGAAATCCTTGCCCAAAATACTCATATGCCGAAGTCTTTTAAAAAATATTTTATTATTTTTATTTTATATGTATGAGTGTTGCCTGCCTGACTGTTTCTTTTATTCATTTCCCATAAAGTACTTACAAATATTCTGGTTTGCATAGTTGTCACTACTTAAGTGCTCAGTTGTAATTTTCAAAGAATTAGGGGTAAAGAAGGCTTGGACTTGAGCGGTGGCAGGCAGAATAGAAAACGAGTACAAGGGGAGGGAATGGTGAAGTCTTTTAAAAAATATTTTATTATTTTTATTTTATATGTATGAGTGTATTGCCTGCCTGTATGTAAGTGCACCCATTTCGTGAAATGCCCACGGAGGTCTGAAGAGGGTGCTGGATTTCCCTGGAACTGGAATTATGGACAGTTGTCAGACACCATGTGGGTGCTTGGGATAGAACCCAGGTCCTCTGCAAGAGCAGTCAGTGTTCTTAACAACTAAGCCATCTCTCCAGTCCCATGTGTTGAAGTCTTAATCCCCTGCTTCTGGAAGTAATTTGATCATGAAACTAGATTAACAGATGACTGTGAACAACACTGTGGGTGCTGGGAACCAAACCCAAGTCCAGCAGCAAGTGTTCTTAAACAATGAGCCATCTCTACAGCCCCTGAAATATTTAATTTTTAAAACTATAAACATCCTGACTTTCATTTTGCATCATCTCCAGTGAGAGCACTCCTCTCCTCTGCCCATTGGCTCAGGAAATCAGACTTGTAGCCCCTGATTTTAGCCATTCTTACAAAGTATGGCCAGGTAATTTGGGAAGAGTTAGTTCTTTGATGCTGGAACTGAAGATGGATGAACTTGATGTGGTACACAACTATCTGGTTTTTCTTTCTTTGTTTTGAGGCTGGAATTGCAATATGGCCGAAGGTATCCTTGAACTCATGATCCTCCTACTTTAGTGCTGAGATTACACACATATCTGACTACTTTGCCAGGAGTTATAAGGATATAAATTCAGATGTGCCTGTGACCATATGTTTCCTCTCTTTCAGGAAATTACGAGAATGATGGTGGTGAATTAAGAGACTACAGATTATACATTTTTCTCTTCAAAATATTTGAATGCTAATTTCTGTTTACTTTCAAGAGCATATGTTTGGCTTATAAAACTTACCACATGAACTTGACACAATGAAAATTACGTTACTATTTAATGACCAGCAAAATGGGATTGGTTTTGATTCTATTGTTAATACATAATCAGATAACTTCCTTTTAATTATGGCCGCTGGCAATCTATAATCATAAGTGAACTGTGTGTGGATATTTGTGTGTATGTGAGTGCAGTCTAGAAAAAACCAGTAGTGAAAATTCCCAGCACATGGAAAGGAAACTTCATTAATCTATAGATGCAAGATGAGGTATGTTTTAGAATTAAATTAAAATGTTTTTTTGACCAAAAATACTTTAAATGTCCTGAAGATATTCAAAATGATATTGAGTTATATTTAAGAAGATTTGTCAATTCATATTTTAGAAAGGGTCTATGTGGTAAACTGTATATAAAATGATATTATTCAGAATTTAGCAACAAGAAAAAATCTCTAAAAGATAAAAGGTATTGATATGAGAAAATATGAATTATTCTAGGAATAAACTTGTGTTCATTAAAAATCAGTGGTAGAAAGATGACTTAGCATTTAGAGGACATGAGTTCAGTTCCCAGTGCTAGATTTTTGGAGAATAAAAGGAAAGATAGAGGAGTAGGGGACAAGAAAACATAGCCAGGCCTGCAACAGGCAAGGAATATATCTTCCTTTACTCAAAAGATACAGTGGGGGCCTCTGGGATGGACCCTTAAACCCTTTCCTGTATGGACCACCATATGTTAGATTTTTGGAGAATAAAAGGAAAGATAGAAGAGTAGGAGACAAGAAACCAGAGCCAGACCTGCAACAGGCAAGGAATAGATCTTCAAAGAAGATACAGTGAGAGGTAGAGGCTGACCACAGGAACCAAGCTTCTACACTAGACAAAGAATCCGCAGGGGGGTGTGTTATATGAAAGTTGTGAGACATAGCTGCTTGTGAGACATAGCTGGGGAGTTGAATTAGTGCCAGGGTTTGGTGTCCTTGAGGGTCTCTTTTCTCAGACAGGCCGGTGAGTTATCTGTAGCACTAAAGGAGACAGGTGGGCTCCATAAACAGTCTCTCTCTCAGTCCAGGGAGTGACCAATTGATAAGGCTTGAGCAAGGCCAGGCTTGAGGAAGGCCAGGCTGCCAATTTAGGGCCAGTTGGACACTTAAGGAATTTATGGCTTTCCCTAATGAGGCTTGTGGCTCTTCTGCAATTCATGTATTCTATCACGCAGCACCCAATCTAGACAGCTCACAACAGCCAGTAACTCCAGCTCCAGAGGATCTGATGTGCTCTTCTAGCTCTCACTGGCAACTGCACTCATGTACACATATCCACACACAGACACATACACACAGAGAGATTAAAAGTAAATATTTAAAATTAAAAATCATAGGTTTGAGTTACTCATAAATAAGGAAACACCCCACCTCAAAGAACAGATGAGGTCATTTTAAATTCAGCACATTTGTTGGCTATCCATATTTTCTTATTGACTTTAAATAACAAAAATTTATTCTCTCTCAGGTGATGGATATCAAGATCCAAAATGAGTATTATTGAGCTAAATTCAAGATATGATCTGTGCTGTATTCACCATCTAGAGGTTTGTGGCATCGCAGTTTTCACCCTCAAAGTTAACATTATAGCATCTTCACTCTACTGCCACTGAATCTGTTGTCACACTTCTCTGACTCTCCTATCTCTTTCCTTTAAATGAATTTTCATTTTTATTGTGACAATGTATATTTAATATTTACCATGTAAACCATTTTAGATGTACTAGTTAGTAGTAGTATGTGGATTCAGAATGTTGTTCAACCATTACTAATGCTTTCTAAAATGTTTTTGTTTATTTTTATTTTTTATTTTCATTTTATGTGTATGAGTATTTTGCCTCGATGTGTGTAAGTGCACCTGTATATGAAATGCCCATGGAGGCCAGAAGAGGGCCTGGGTCCTCTGCAAGAGCAATCAATGTTCTTAACTCCCGAGTCATCTCTCTAGCCTTAACCACTACTTCTAGAACATTTTTATAACCCCAAACAGAAACTCTATAGCTATTAAATAACGACTCTCTATTTCCCTTACACACTTCCTCATAATCTATTCTTGCTTCCATTTGTATGAATTTGGCTACTCCAGTGACCTCGTATAAGTAATCATAGAACAGATGTCCTCTTTGTGATTGGCTTATTTGATACAGTACAATGCTTTGGTGATTCTGTGATAGTGTATCCTGAATTAAAATTAGAATTCTGGGGGCTGGAGAGATGGCTTAGCGGTTAAGAGCATTGACTGCTCTTGCAGAGGACCTGGGTTCGATTCCCAGCACCCACATGGCAGCTACGAACCGTCCTTAACTCCAGTTCCAGAATAAAATATTTTTTTTTTAAATTAGAATTCTGTTGAAAGTTGCTTAATATCCCTTTCTATGTTTTTATCACATTAAAATAAATATTCTTCTACTAGTGGGCACCTTAGTTGCTTCCACTTTTGACTATTGTGAATAATGGTTTTTGAGAAGAACCATATGTATTCTTCGAGAAATAGTGAGAGCCAGAAAGAGGAGAAGAGATGTGAGCTAACCTTGAGGGGAAATTCAGGACTCTTGCAGCATAGCTTACTATGGATATGGTTGAAGTGAGCGGTCCTGGGCTGTGTGACCTCCATTCCACTTCCAGAACCTAGAATCAGATAGGATATTGCTGCCGTGAAGAAGGATTAGGTATGCAGATAGTCTAGATGTGTGCTGCTCACGGATGTTCCCCAATCATTAAAGAACATATTAGGAATGGAGGATAAGCATTCCTCAGGATAAACCAATGTATGGCTGAATTGACTATGTTTATGCCTACTAAATGATTATTATTTGGACACAGTATTTGTATTTTAGTTTTTAGTTTTTGGTCAGAGATGGGTAAGTACATAGTATGGTATATGAAATTTTATGCTCAGTGGCAGAGGATCACCTCATTGCTGTGAGCACTAAAAGATAGCCCTGAATCCCTGTTTTGATACCACTCCCTAACTGTCAAGCTTTCTTTTTTGTTTGGTTTGGTTTGGTTTGGTTTGGTTTGGTTGGATAAGGTCTAGATAAATAACCCAAGCTGGCCTCAAACTCACTATTTTTCCCCTGTTTCCCGTGTGTGCACCACTATACCTCACTTAACTGTGATTTATTTTCTTCTTTATGTCCTTTCATTTTACACTTGATCTTAACCAAAAGGATAAGAAGAAATATCCTTTCATTTCAAAATTATATACTATACAAAGCAATGTGCTTTATTATGACATGTCCAAAACTGTATGAAATACATTTTGATCATATTCAGCTCTCCATTACCCTTGGTTATCACCTGTCCTCTTCCCCAGTGCCCTTCTCTCTTAATAGTACCCCTTAGTTCATGTCTTTTTTTTTCTAGTTTACACAAATGAGATAAAATGGGATACTTGTCACTGCTGTTTTTTCTGTTTCCTTCAATCTTTTTTCCTTTGTACATCTCAAATTTTTTGATTGATTTATATTTTTTGCCCTGTAAGTTTGGACACAAGCAAAATACATGACCACAGAGATGCTTTGTTCCACTAAGCTAAGCAGAGTTCTGCTTATTGCCTGTGTCCTTGCCTACTTTCTCCAATGAGCATGCTTTACTTTCACAGAAAGAAGGAAGGAATGTGTGGAGGCATTTCCAGTTTGTAGAATACCTTGATGCATTGTGGCTGCCACAGAAATCTGACATCATTGGGCTGTCTGATTTTTAGTGGAGACCTGCATGATAGGTTGCAAAAATCAGGGTCCGAGCCCAGCAGACATTCTTTATCCCCACAATCTGGGCAGATTTCTACCAATTGCTTCCATCCCTCCCAACTTCCACTGAATCTGTTTTCCCAGGAGCCCTGAAGGGGCAAGATATTTTACTTTCAGTGAAAGGCAAGGGAACTGAAAGGAGGGTCAGGAAGAGGCATTCCAGTCTACAGACGTCTGTAAGTCAGTTACCACAGAAACTGCCATTGTTATTGTGAACCATGACAACCCTTTGAAGGACACTCCAGTGATCTGGTGAGAAGAGCAGAAGCTACATTACAGGTGTTTGCCCAGATGAGGATGTGGGTGCCCTGTCATAGGGGCTGACCTCCTTCCCTACCTCAGGGATTGAGGAGACAGATAAAGAGATCTCAGACCCACATAAATTCATTCCAGTTTCTAGGCCCTGTGCTTGGAGTTTCTCCAGGGGGAAAGAGACCCTCCTGGCTCCACTGAATTTGGTTCCCTGATCCAGGATGTTCTGGGCTCATCCATGTACAGGCTGGGCAATTGTTGGAAGAGTGATGAGAAAGGCCTTCTTGCCTGAGACTAGCTTCCTTCTATGTGAAATGGGAGTTAGAATTACTGGGGCCTTCAGTGATAAGACCTGCTTTAGTCAGTGGTTCCTGTGTATGTCTCAGATCGATGTTGAAAAACCGTATTCAGTTAGATGACTTTAGGATGCATTTTTCACTGGTAATCATGCTGTCACCCATTTTATGATGACATATTTTCAAAATCCAGAGCTATCAAAATATTAGGTCAAAATATTAGGTTCAAGAATTGAGTATATTTTTTAAAAAGTAGAAATTATTGTTTGATCTACAGTAAAAAATATTGAAAGTTCTCCATAACAATCAAGTAGGACTAAGTATCATTATTTCCCAAGGCATAAGATTTCTATTTGTTACCCAGGCTCCCAACCCCTCCCATTGCCATAACACTTTCTGTAGGCAAATACGCACACTGTCACTACAGACTAATGTATGTGTCCTATAATATATTTAAATGGAATCAGAGAGTTAATTTAATGGCATCTGGCTTCTTTCATTCACCCTGTATGTTTTAATTTATTCATTTTGTTGTATGTGTCGATAGCTCATTTTTAACAAAAAATTAAATTCTTTTTTAAATGTGTTTGGGTGTTTTGCTTGCATGCATGTTAGTGCACCAGATTCATGCAGTGCCCACAGAGTTCATAACAGGCCATCAAATTTCCTGGAACCGGAGTTACAGATAGCTTTTAGCCTCCATGTTGGTACTGATAACTAAACCTCTGACTTCTGCAAGAGCAGGCAGTGCTCTTAACCACTGAGCCATCTAGCCAGTCCCAGTTCATTCTTTGTTGACACTGAATAATATTAGAGTGTATAAACAAATTGATGATATTTTGGCTGTCTTTATTTGAACTTTTATAAATAAACCTGCTATGAATTTAGAAGAATAAATCTTTTTGTGAAAATACACTTTCTTTCTCCAGAGTACATATTCAGGAATGCACTAACACTCTAAGAAGTTGAAAAACTGTTTCCAAAGTGATTGCAATATTTTTCATTGCCCCTGTCAGTGGGTACAAGAGTTTCATCTTCCAAAACCTTGCCAGTGCTTGGTATGGTGAGTCTTTAACTTTGAATATTCTCCTGGGAATGTACTAGTGTCCCATCATAGTTACCATTTTCTCTTCCCTAAAGATTAATGATTTTGAGTATCCTTTCTTATGCTTATCTGACCTTTGTATATTTTCTTAATTGGAGTGTCTATTCAAATCTTTGCCCCATTTCTTTATTGTATTGTCTATTTTCTTTTAAAAATATTTATTTATTTTTATTTTATGTGTATGTGTTTTTTGCCTGCATGTAAGTGTACCACATGCGTGCAGCGTCCATGGAGACAAGAAGAGGCATTGGATCCCCTAGAACTGGAGTTATGGATGGTTGTTAGCCACCATGTGGGACTTGGGAACCAAATCTGGGTCCTTTGCAAGAGCAGCCAGTGCTCTTAACCACTGAGCCATCTCTCTAGCCCTTGTATTGTCTATTCTCTTAATGACTTATGAGGTTTTCTGTATTCTGGGTATAAGAAGCCTTTCATCTGATATATAATTTTCTTTTATATATTTGGAACAGTGTACATATTTTTTCTTATAATTTTTATTTTATTTTTATTGTTTGAGATTTCATACATGCATATAAAATATTTTCATCAAATTCACCCCCACATTCCCTCTCCTTCAACTCATCCCCTATTCTTCTAACACTTTTCCCTTGTGCTACTTTTAAAAAACTTGCTGACTCCACTTAGTGCTGCAGTGTACATTTTTAACTTCATGGCAGTCCAAGCAATCAACTTTTTCCCTTTTGAATGGGACTACTTGGTCATATCTAATTTTTTCCTAATCCATTTTCTTGAACATTAGGGTGCTTTATGCTTCAAGATTCACAGCTTTAGATTGAATGTTTAAACCTAGTATTCATTCCGAGTTAACTTTTGTATGCCATGATTTTTACCTGCATTTATATTTGTGCATGTGGCTATCCATTTGTCTTGAGGCAAGATAGAAAGACAGAAAGGAGCCCCTCACCCTGCCATCTAGGTTGCCTTTCTTGCTGGCTTAGAGTCAAGAAACCTCAACACAAATGATAAAGCCAAAATTGCCTATGGAGATAGTACAAGTTTTCTAAAGACATCCAACGAAGGCTGTTGTAAGAGCCAGAGAGGGTGGATGACCACAAGGAAACAGAGTCTTCCTGATAGCTAGTCATTTACTCATATGAACTCACACCAATGTTGAGAGCATGCACAGCACCTATTACAAACTTAAACCAGACAAAATCCTAGCATAGACATGGGGAAGTGGGTAAGAACTCCCAATCCAACCTAAGGAAGTTTTGGCAGTTGATGGCTGCTGGGAGGAGGAAATGCAGTGTCTTTCGGGGTTGGGACTCTTGATGGTCCCAGTGAATAGACCCACATTGAAGGACATTGGGTGACACAAATCATACACTGTAGGCCATATAGAGAGTTCATTAAATTGGGTGAGGGGCAGTGGGGAGAAGCATATTTAAACGTCATCAAACTATATTGTATGAAAATCACAAAAATTCAGGTTTCAAATGCATAAAGAATGCTAGGTGGTCTAGTGGTAAAAATGTAGTATGAATCAATAACAACAATAACAACAACAACAACAACAACAACAACAAAAAGCAACACATAAACTATGCTTAGGGCCAGAATGCGTGTAAACTTGAGTTTTACCGAGTTAGCACTCCTCTCTCACCCTGAAATGTAAACAATGCACCATATACAACCACCTTATAATTTCATTTACTAAGGGACGTTCTTTAAATAAAAGAAATAAGTAAAACAGACCTTATACTTTTACTTTTTTGTTTGTTTGTTTGTTTTCAGACAAGTTCTTCTTATAGCCCCTGCTGGCCTGAAACTTGCTATGTATACCAGGCTGGCTTTACTCTCACAGAGATCCACCTGCCTCTGAGTTTTGGAATTAAAGTCTTGCATTACCACACCTGGCACTTTTAATTTTTAACTTGCATTTTAAGATTTGTTTAATCACTGAACCTTTTAAATTATACTCCTTGAACAATTACACTTAGAAAGCCACAAAAGTATACATATATACATATACTAAACATGGTAAAGATACCTAATCTTAACTCTTTCTCTAGAAGCCCGCACCCAAGTCTTGGGATATAAACTTTCATTTTTCTATGTGAGTTTCTGTCCAAAGTCACTAACTTTTCTTCACACTGGTTCATCCTGAAATTATTTTCTGCAGCATAGGTATGGATACAGCTTTACCTGAGTGGAGGTCAGGGAAAGGAGACTCCTTAGACTGCTGGTAGTAGTGCTGGGCTGAACTGCCCTGTTTCTGCTGACAATCACAGCAAAGCTTGTTGAAACAAAGTTTCTTTATTAATTGAAGTGTATCTGTGCCATGGTCAAGAACTAGTTGTTCGTATGTGTGGCTCTGATATTGGATTCTTTCTTCTGTCCCCTTCATACAGTTCATACACCAAGATAGAAATCTTGGTGCCATTATCAATCACACTGTCTTCATAACATAGGTTTATAAGGAATTTTGAAATCAGAAGTTCATCCTCCAATTTTGTTCTTTTTCAAAGTGGTTTTCTACATTTACTCCTTATATTTCCTGTGAATTTTAGAACTGGCCTGCTAGTTTCTTTCTAAAATATCTGTTAAGGGTTCTATGCGTATTATACTGGAGCTATAGATAAGTTTCAGGAAAATAGACATCTTATTAATGTAGAGTCTTCCATATCTTTAGTTTCTCTCAACAGTGTTTTGTCATGTTTAACGTGTAAGTACCATATAGTAGACAGATTTTCCCTAATTATTTCATATTTGCTAGTGCTACTGTAATTGACAAGTTTGGGGTTTTTTGTTTTTTTGTTTTGTTTTGTTTTGTTTTGTTTGAGATAGGGTTTCCTTGTGACCCTAGCTTGCCAGGAACTCACTATGAAGAACAGGCTGAGCTCCATATCACAGAGATCAGCCTGCCTCTGCCTCCCCAAGTG
>NW_008329133.1:667665-679332 GCF_000622305.1 Nannospalax galili | reverse complement strand
ATATTTGCTAGTGCTACTGTAATTGACAAGTTTGGGGTTTTTTGTTTTTTTTGTTTTGTTTTGTTTTGTTTTGTTTGAGATAGGGTTTCCTTGTGACCCTAGCTTGCCAGGAACTCACTATGAAGAACAGGCTGAGCTCCATATCACAGAGATCAGCCTGCCTCTGCCTCCCCAAGTGCTGAGATTAAAGGCAAGTGCCACCATGCAAGAAAGTGACAATATTTTTTAAATTAAAGTTTCCATCCAGTATGGTGGTGAATAAATTTAATCCCAGCACTCGAGAGGCAGAGGCAGAGGCAGACAGATCTCTATAAGATCAAGGCCAGCTTGGTCTACATAGCGAATTCTAGGCGAGCCAGGACCTGTCCCCCAAAATACTGTTTCCACAATTTTCCTTTAGTCAACTGTCAGCAGGCACATCTTAACTGTAGCTGTTGAAGAATTTTTTACGTTGAAATCCTTGGTCATTTATTCTATGATGAAAAATTCTTGGAGGCTAACATATGTTTACCTGTGTTTTGGTGTTAGCATTTAGAAGTTATTGAGAATGTAGTAAAATTCGGGAGAAGAAACAAATGTCCAAGAATCAGTTTTAGGTAAGACCTCTAAAATACCCCATTGAATATGTGCTCAAAACGGAATCTGTAGAATCATGGAGCTTTTCCTTCTGTATCCCCCAGCAAACTACTTCAAGGAACTGCTGAGATCATGGGCAGAGAGAGTTTGAGGAATGTGAGTATATATATATATATGTATATTAGTGAATATAGCAGAAATGTTTATGTTGTGAGGGATACTTACACTTAATTATTTTTTAATCATATCTAGTCTATTCAATTCCTAATACATATAAGGAGGATGTGTTCAGGTTAGTGCTTGTTTTATCTCTAATTTTTCTAGCCAGCATGCAGACTTTAACCACGACTGTTGTGAGATTTGGTGAAGATAGAATATCTGTGTATGATTCTTGCCTGTATCATTTACTGCCATGAGCACTACTAAGTGTTACTTTTCCAGTGCTACTATTTGTCTACAGTTACTGTCTTTGACTGTAGTTTCACTTTTCATTTATTTGCCTGTTTATATATTCATTTATTTAGATCTTTTATGATTCAATGATCCTCATTTTTAAAGGTGTACTCTAGTTACCATCATTATATATTTTGATGTTCAAGTTGTCCTATAAATGGCCAGAGGAAGCCCATATAAATGAACCTGTTGTCCATTTGTTATCTGTTTATCTCCCTAAGATTCCTTGCCATCTAACCACTTCTAGAAGAAAAGTAATTATGCCCATCTCATAGTATCACTTTGAGAACATGAAGATAAAGGTAAGAAAACAATTTATAGGGAATGACTTGTAGAAATTCAACAGCAGATATTAGTTTCCAGTGGCACTTTAACACTTTTTTTCTGCTAATGCCAGGTCTCTTATATTAGCATAAGCAGCATGACAAGAAAGAAAACACATCTTAAGGTAGCAATAAACTATGTCCATTATTCTATCATGTGTGTCTGGTCAGGGTCACTGGTGTGTGCATGCAGGTTGTGAGATGACTGCAGGACAGGAAAAGTATCTTAGAGTAGCTTGTACCAGACTGAACATAGACAAGTAAGGCACCACACCTCTACTCCCCCCCATATTTCTTGTGCCATTTCAACTGTTTTATTCTCTTTTCCATGTGTTTGATTTCCCCTTATTCTGCCTTCTAATGTAATGAGAGAAAACTGTGGACTCTGCATCTCAGAACCAGTTCGTAGAGAAGAGTCAAGTGGGGCTTGAAGTCTGCTGGGCATGTTAAGGGAGCAAGAGTGACAAAATCATGGGGGACACTATGGGTAAGCAAGTTCGTTTTCCCATCCCATCCTTTTGACTATCATCAGTCTATGAAGTTAAATGTTATCCCATGTAGGAAAACAACCTATGATCGCAGGTGGTAGGAAAGGCTGGGGCACTTTGGAACAATTATATTAATAGACTTCCCAGATGTGGTACCAAATCACTGGTGCTCAAATAGAAGCTGTTGGTGTCAAAATATTTTCAGGGATGGTCCATGAACTACTTCATCAAATTGCCAGGCGGTGCTTATTAAAATGGTAGATAGTTGGGTCCACAAAAACGAAGTTGAATCAAAACTTAGGATGTAGAATGAGAGGCATCCACATTTTGAGCGAATTTCCCACATGGTTCTGTTAGCCATCTATGTCTAAACAGCATTGCTAGTAGGTTTGCAATACAGTCTTATGATGTTGAGTCATGGATCATCTAATTCCATTAGAAGTTTCTCTTGTTACTCAAATTTAAATATCATTGTCTTCTGTGGTATATCAGATAGGTTGAATTCCTTCAACTATGTAATAGTTATTCAGAGACTTACATGTTAGCTTCTTGTCTGGGCACTAAGAAAATCACACTGAGAGGAAGACAGGCAAGGACCCTGGAGTATTATACTACATTGGAAGAAAGAACTAGCAGTAAGCAGGGAGGAAAATCAGTAATCTGAGTAGAAAAATGGCTGGGACAGGGATCATGGTAGACGGGGTTGTCATTGAAGGTCTGTCTCAGAAACTGACATTTGAGCTAAGTCTTGAATGACAAAAAGAAGCCAGATGTGGGTAGGCTATTTAGTAGTGTGCTTAGTTGCCCCAAGAGCAGAGGAGAAACCCAGTTATTGGGAGCCTGGAAAGCAATATGTAGGCAGGTGGGTGAGATCCGAAGAGCAGAGCAAGGTTTGAGCCACGTGTGACATTTCAATTCTACTGTGAGTGTGGAAGCTTAGAGTATAGGAGAGACATGACTTGATTTTTGTTGCCGGAAGGTGACCTTCCACTGTGTGGAAGATGAACTGAGGAGGGACAGGATGAAAGTATATGAGGACAATTGGCAGGATGTTTCAGCAAGTCAGGGAGGGAAGAGAATGGATGAGAATCATGCTGCAGCAGTGTAGAGAGGGAGGTCATCCCCTGGACACAGCTGTCTGGGGTAGGACAAGTGGTACCTGGCTCTGTTGTGCACTGAAATTGTGGACATGAGGGAGGTCAAACACTTCTAGCTTTGTCTGGCCACATGAAGACACAGTGGTGCTCTTTTCTCTTTTTTAATATTATATTTATTATTTTTATTTTATGCACATGAGTGTATTGTCTGCATGTATATAAGTGTACCCTTGTCCTTCAGTGCCCATGTAGGTGAGAAGAAGGTGTTGGATTCCCCAGGAACTGGAGTTAATGGTCAGTTGTTTTAGCTGCCATGTGGGTACTAAGAATCAAACTCAGGTCCTCTGCAAGAGAAATGGGTGCTCTTAGTCACTGAGCCATCTCTCCACAGGGATGTTCTTTTCTGACGTTAGTTGTTCCATGTGTTTTTGAAACAGACTCATGCTAGTTTGAGAACCCAAAGCAGTTATTTTGAAAATTAGTAATTTAACAATATATGTCAGTTGATGAAACAGTTTCAGGTATGAACATTGTTTTCTAAGCACATCTATAGTGGACTTTCTAAAAGAATGTGATTCTTTACATTTTTTATAATAAAAAGTGACCATAAATGTTAATATAATTTTGAAAATCTTTATTTTTCCACGGCATGTACACATAGTGCCAATTCTATTGATGAGGCAAATGAGCATGTTTTAAATGAAGTAAAAGTAAAATCACGGTTCCACATGCATGGTGCAGCTACTTCTTTCTCCATAAGAAGATTGTCTAATGAAATGCATATTTCATCATTGATCTGAGACATACACAGGAACCACTGACTACTTACCACTTAATCACCGAAGATCCCAGCAATTCTGTAAGTGAGCATTCTGACTCCCATTTCACGGGGAGGGAAGCTAGTCTCAGGCAAGAGGAACTTCCTCTATCATAACTCCAACAAAAGCCCAGCCTGTACATGGAAAGTAAGTTGAGAACTTCCTGGATCAGGGAACCAAACTCAGTGGAGGCAGGAGGGTCTCTCTCCCACTGGAAAATCCCAGCGTATTGTCCTAAAACTCAAATGGGTCAGGAACTCCTTCTTCTGTCTCCCCAAACCCTAAGATTGTTCAGCCCCACAGCAGAGGCTATGAACTCACACCCTCAGCTGATGGCAAACACCTGAAGGAGGGACTTTGCTCTTCTTACATCATTATTCAGGTTTCCATACACCGCTCTTTATTTTTAAATTTCTTCCTCTTCTTTTGGATCATAATCAATAGCTGAAATGATGTGACTGATCATTTTGGTCAATTTTTTTTTGTTTTACTTTCTTACGTGACTCTTCCCCAGTGCCAGGATCATTATCTTTATTTTTAAATTTCTTCCTCTTCTTTTGGATCATAATCAATAGCTGAAATGATGTGACTGATCATTTTGGTCAATTTTTTTTTTGTTTTACTTTCTTACGTGACTCTTCCCCAGTGCCAGGATCATTAGCTCTACACACACAGCCTCAGGGAGCACATCAGCAGCATCCAGCCCCTTGCTATTTTTCCATGGGGAAGTCAGGGAATCAAGGTCTGCTGGCAGGAGACTGAGGTTGTTCTCAGGATCATGAAGTCCTTGCCAGTCTGGAATCATTGATGCTATGGCATTTAGTTCCACACCGTATGACTACAATTGTGCAAGCTCTTGCACACACAAAAGAGGTGGCAGAACATTTGAAGTTTTTTTTTTTTTTTGGACAGTTTTTTTGGGGGGAGACCTAACCCCAGCCCATTTGGAACTCAATATGTAAACCAGGCTGGCCTCGGTCTCACAGAGATCCATATGCCTCTGCTTCTTGTGTACTGGGAATAAAGGCATGCACCACCATGCCCGACATTGGAGATGTCTTAATGTGGTCCCAGGCATTGCTATTTCTTTCATAAGTGAGGCAGGAGATTCCATTCACACTGTTGATTTTTCTAGCAGTTTACAAATAGATATGCTAACACAAAAGGAAGTCATTGGTTTAAAAGGCCCAAATTTGGGAGCTGGGATGTAGCTCAGCAGGTAGAGAGAGTGCTTGCCTAGCATGAAGCTCTGGGTTCTTCAATCCCCACCACTACATAAACTGGGCATGTTAGCCCACATCTGTAATCCTTGAACTCTGGAGGTGGAGGCAGGAGAATTAAAATTTCACAGCCATCCTTGAATACGTAGAGCATTCAAGAAGAGAGTTCAAAAGTGTACCTACAGTTAAAATACAGGCACTGAGTGAGAAAGAATGGAATCTTGTAAATTAGTTGAAAATATGCGGAACCCAACTGCCAGTGTCCAGGCTACTTTCTCTTAGTGAGTCAGCTTTCTTGGATGGCCTGGAGGGATTTTGCTTTGAGGAAAAGGCAGGGGCAGTGAAAGGTGGACTGTGTGGAAGTATTTCCAGTGCTGAGGAGCAGGCCCTGAAATAATGGTTGCCATAGAAACCTGACCTCATTATGGCACACTTGACAACTTCTAGTAGAGAATGAAGTGATCATGAGAAGGGCAGGGTCCAACTTTCAGGTGTTTAGATCCAGTTGAGGGTGGAGGGTACCCCATGTCTGGGGCTGAACCTACCTGGGTGTTGGGGTAATGAAGGGATCCCTGACCCACATATACTGTTTCCTGCTTTTGCAAGTAGTACTGGATCTTCTCTTATGAGAGAGAGAGATGTTGGGCACTCCTGGCCTTGGGGAATGTTCTGTTACCAGGTGTCTTGTAGACACTTACCATATACAAATGGGATATTCACAGGAAGGTAAGACAGGGTAGCACTCTTTCAACTTAGCTTCCTCTCTGAAATGTGGGTCAGAATGTTCACAGGACCACCCTGACTTTCAGTGGTAACACAATTATGTAATCCCTGCCTGTGGTTATTATGGGATCACCAATGCCTCTAGAGTTTAGGCCACTTTTTATTACTTTTTCAGTTTTGTTATTAGGGCTTTCTGGATGAGGAAATGAGAAGAGTAAGGCCCAGGCAAGAAATCTATTGTATCTTCCAGCTGTTAAAATCAGGACAGAAATGATTTAGTGCCACAAAAGCTTCACATGGTTCCTGGCAAATGCTTACTCATTACAGTGTAGTGGATTCTGGGTTCTGTTTCTCTTTGGGCGGCTCTTCAATGAATGACTGAGGTCGTAGCAGATGTCTGAAGGGGGTAAGTTCTGAGGAAATATGTGATAATGGCTGACAAAATGTCTACTCCAGATTTTAAAAGCAATGGTGCCTAGAACACCCAACCACTTGTATCCCTTACGAGGTATGACAACTGCCCCCAGTGACTTCATAAAGCTAAGTAAAAACATGTTGTATAAAGTGCACATAAGCTTCATGAAATAGGTAGAAAAGTGGAGAAGCTACTTTGATGTCATCACCAAAGAGGAATTGTTTCTTCAGCACCCATATGCTTCGTAGTTAAATAAAGTAAGCAAGGCCTCTTCCCTTCTTTCTCTACCTAAGGCGGAGCCTATACAATCTTACTTAAAGAAAATTACAGGGAATAAAATTGAGGTCAATCTTAGGATGCCTTTCCTTTATGGAAAACCAATGAATAGTTCATTTAGGGAAGGAAATTGATGTTTAAGATACATCTGCATTATGTACACATGTATTTTTATGTAAGGTACAGTAAGCCACTTATTTAGACATCATTATTATGTATATCTTAGATGTGTCCTGAAATATGCAGTTGATTGGAAATCCTTCCTCAGCAATTTGAAATTATAGCATGGATTCTTCCCAGGTAACCTTGGTTGCTTCTATTGTACAAAGAACTGTTTTGAATTTTAGAATTTTCAGTCGTTACATCAGCAAATTTTAAGAATTTAGAATTTCAAAATGATAAATACCTGTATGTTTTCCTGATTTTGATGGCTTTGGAATGAATTCTTCTGTATGAAAAAAAAAATTAAAAAAATAATGATTAAAAAACAATAATTAGTAGATGTGAAAAACATTACCATTGAAATCTACCTGATGACTTTATATCCATGCTCAGATGCCTAGAAGCTCAGAAAGTAACCAACAGTGACTAGTAATAATCAGATATTTAGAGATTAGAAATGCATGTGCAAACATCCAATGTCAATTGCATTGAAAAAGAATTTTTCTGTATGAAACTGTGTATTTTAATAATGAAATGGAGATCTTTTTAAAGGTTAAAACATCATTTAATTTATGTCTTATAGGGTTTATAATGAGTACAATATTGTATAACTGTAATAATTCAACTGTAAACCTAAAAATTTACAGCCAATTTTGAAAGAGATGCATCCTACCTCAGGAAACCGTTATTGAATATGTCAATTGTGTTGTAATGATATGCTTCTTCTAAGTATGTTGTTATTAAATAAATCATTTTTAAAAATTAAAAAAAAATTTAAAAAAATACCATGATGATTATATTCCTGAGACATCATATTCTTTGGTATTCCCTAATTGCCATGCTGTCTCCAGACCATCACTGATCTTCTATCAGTAGATGAATTCCCATTTCCTGTCATTTTCTTTATGAGATTGTCTAGGCTGTTTCTTATGTAGAAGAGGAAGAAGGAAAGAGAGGCCTTGATTATTTTAGTTAACTTTTTTTTTTACAGAATGAACCCAGGTCCCGCATATGCTAGGTAAGCACATTGACACTGAGCTAATTCTTCAGCCTTCATCTACTTTAAAATTTTTAATTTTACTTTTTGAAATACTTGTATGAGACATGAATACATAAAACAACAGGTATATTATTTCTCTGCACTTGGGAAACTATTTTTAAGCATACCATCTGAAATAAGAAAACTTGTGTTTGGGAAATAAAGAGTTTACCAGTTCTTTTGTGAATCAGAAAAATATCCATTTAGTATAGTATGAAGAAGACATGCCTACAGATTTATCTTCATGTTCAGGATTATAATGAATATTTAACAAATTATTGTAACGAGTTGAACTGATGACTGACACCTCTGCCAAAGCTGAGGGCTTAATGCCCCCCAAATTCATATACTGAATCTGTCCTCCTCCAAGTGATGAAATTTGGAAGTAAGATGTGTTTAGATATTGTAGCTATCAGTGCAGAGTTCTGTGAAGGTATCAGGTTCCTTATAAAAACAAGACAGAGAGAGGGAGGGAAAAAGGGATGAGAGAGAGAGAGATATCCATGCTCTGTGCTTAACATGTGAAATTATAGCAAAAGAGTACTGTCTGAATATGTGACATATTGATGTTAGACATCTCAGACTCCTGAGTAAAGAGACAAATGTTTACTTAAGTCACTTAGTCTATGTATTCTGCGATAGCATCCTTGACTAAGCCAAAAGACATTAAAAAAAATAGTATATTTTTCCCAGTTGTAAAGCAAGCTTTTGTGTCTTGATGATAAAGACTAACCTACAGAAATGGGTTGATCCTAGATGATTTGTTTTGTCCTTACATATTTAACATCAATGCTAGAAATATTAGTAGACAAAGAATAATCATACAAACATTTTTAGTTTCATAACTTCTGTTAAAGCCATTTCATGGACCATATATTGTTTTCTTTTAAATGTATATTTTTATTGGATTTCATGCATTTCATACAATACATCCTAATCATATTTCGACCCCATCCTCTATCTGCACCATCCCCCACCCCGTAGCCTGCCCACAAGGTTTCATGCATTCTGTCTGTTCTAATTTTCTTCTCCATTGTAGTGACAAAATGCACTGACCAATACCAACTTGGGGAGGAAAAGGTTTATTCAGCTTACATCTCCCTGGTTGCAGTTCATCTCTGAGGGAGTCCAAGTCAGGAACTCAGGGCAGGAACCTGGAGTCAGATGCTGGAGCAGAGGCCATGAAGGAATGCTGCTTACTGGCTTGCTCCCCTGGCCCCTTCTCAACCTGCTTTCTTATACAACACAGGCCCACCTGCCCAGGGGTTAACACCACCCACAGTGGGCTGGGCCCTACCACATCACTTAATAATCAAGAAGATGCCCCCCACACATGGCCACAGACCAGCCCAATGGAGGCAATTCACCAATTGAGGCTCCCTCTACCCATGTGTGTCAAAGCTATCCAGCACACTGTGATATATGTCAAGGTCCATCAAGTCAAGTTTGTGTGCCCAGATGTCACATGGTATGAGTTCATCCACTGGAGCCTGTTCAGCCTATCCAGTGTCACTCCCTTAAAGAAGATCAATTGTCCTTCAAACAGTGATCAATTGCCAAAAGTCCCTCAGCTAAGGTTTGGACATCCTGCCCATTTCCCTAGTTCTCTTCGGGGTTTTTGTCTGATTGAGCTTGTTTAGGTCTTGTGCATGCTGTCACCATTGCTGTAAGTTCATATTAGCAAGTTCTCAGAAGCCTGGAAGACTCTGTTTCCTTGTGGTCATGCACCAACTCTGAGTCTTACAATATTTCTGCCCTCTCTTCTGCAATGGCCCCTGAGCTGTCGGTGAGGTTTACTACAGGAGTCCTATCCAGAGACACAGACTCTTTAGTCTTATTTTCTATGATTTGGTTCATTGTGGCCTTCTGTATTCATTACCCTCTGTTGCACGAGGAAGCTTTGCTGGTGAGAGTTGAGAGATGCATTAATATTCTCTCTATCCCCTGAAGCATATGTCTTTAGATGTGATTTCTTGGATATCTATGAGCTAAAAAAAATATATTTTTAATCTTGCCGACTGAATTATTTGATAGTTTTATGCCTTGTGTAATGTTAACAGTGTGCAATAGGAACATTTAGTCACTATTATAGATTAGTTTTGTTTCAGAATCTTTTTTGAACTAAAAATCACAAGAATATATTTTGATTTGGTATAAACATGTTTATAAATGAGACTTGTGCCTCTATATATGTTATTCCATTCATTTTTTATCCCTATGTTAAATTTACTTTAAAAATAATAATACCTTACTCAACTGTTACATCCCATTAATAAATTGCAGCTTGCTTTAGGAAACATTACTCTCAAAAAACCTCTAAGACACAGGTCAAAGTTCAGCTATTGCTAGTTGATGGGTCCTGCTTTCCTCAATATCCATGAGCTACTAATATTATAGGTTCTACTCCTCAGGGCCCCTAGTGTCACGCAAATAAAGACACACCTTTATTAGTAAACCCAGTGTCTTTTTTATTTTGTGATATTGCCTTTCTTTTGTAGTGTCCTACAATGTTTCTGCCATTTATGCTTTGACCATTTTATGATTCCACTTTCTGACCTTTATTACTGTGTCTATTTTCTTTTCCTGATTTACTGTTTGCACTAAAGTTAGCAATATAGAGTTATTACTAATTCAAACATATGTTCAAATAACTCTACTGATTTACATCTGGTGTAAATAATTTTGTATTGATAAAATAATCAAATTCCTACTTCTTACTCCATGTATTGTTTTGTCTGTTATTGTTTACTTCACTTTTACAAAATCATACACATATATAGTCCCACAAATAATAAAATATATTGTTGCACTATTGTTATTTTGAACATGTTATTATTTGTTAGGTCAGTTCAGAATGAGGAAACTAGAAAATTTTACCTCTATTTACTCTACTTTGTTTAATGTTCTATAATGCTCTTTTTCCCTAATTTATTTAGTTTTCCTTATCTGTAAATAATTTGTAATGTTCCTTAAAGGTGAATCTGCTGGCAACAAATACCATCAACTTTTTCACATTTTTAAATAGTATTTATTTTAAAATATATTTTTGTTTTTTCATTGAGAATTTCATACATGTATACAACGTATTTTGATCATATAGCCCACATCCTCTTTTCTAATTCCTCCTAGATCCACTCACCATTTCTCCCCCTAACTTCATGTCCTCCTTTTTGAGCCCACTGAATCCAGTTATGTATTTATAACTAAGGCCTTAGCATAGCAGTGATCAGGTGAGCTCACACACACAAGGGATTTTAAAAACTGATTGTTCATTTTCCAGTGAATGGCCCTACACACATGTGCATATAGGCAATGCCATCAATTTTTGTTTTTCTCAAAAAACTCTTTTTTTTCTCTTCACTTTTGAAGGATATTTTCAGGGAATATTGAATTCTAAACTGGGGATTTTTTTTTCATTCAGCACTTTAAATTTTTAGGAACTTCTCCCCTTCCTTGTATGAAGACAGCTGAAATGTATTCTTACTTTCCTTCTTCTATAGATTGGGTGCTGCTCCTGTCCTGCGCTAGAGAAGAATATTTTTCTTGGTTTTTCCTTTCCACAACTTGAATGTGATATACATAACTATCTTTTGCTTGTTTTTGTTTGAAGTGTTTTCTTTTGATTTTTATCTTGCTTGATGTTCTCTGGTCTTTTAAACCAGGAATTAGGTATTTGCCATTAAGCAGGATAAGTTCCCTGACATTGTTAAGCCAAATATTGCTTCATCTAGTTTCTCATGCTCTTTCTTTCTGATGGTCCTTTTATGTGTGTTACAACTATTATAGTTGGCCTATATGTCCTAGATATTGTATATCTTTTTTATCTTTTTGTCTATTTGCTTTTCAGTTTCAGAGGTTGTTGTTAACACCTCCTCATACCCAAAAGTCTTCCATTTCCAGTGTACTGATGAGCCCCATTGAAGGTATTCTTCCTTTGTAAGAGATTTGGTAGCATTAAAATATTCTGAGAGGGGCCTGGGAGACCAAGAGATGGGAAAGAAGAGTAGGTGGATGGTGGGGATCAACTGAAAGTAAGTAGTATGAGAATGCTGAAGGAAAACTATTACTGTGAAAAGT
>NW_008329133.1:655613-667626 GCF_000622305.1 Nannospalax galili | reverse complement strand
TTTATATATAATATATTAAATATATTTTATAATTATATAATATTAAATATATAGTATTAATTATATAATATCATATACTCTTTCTTGGGATTTCCTTGTCTTTGATTCTAGTGCCTTTTTGTTCTTGCATATTGCCTAATTTACCCTTAAAACATTTTATGCATAATCACAAGTAATACTGAGCATGTGTTTTAACAAAACTGTCGGGAGTAAAAAGAAAAAGTTAACTGGGAATGTAATGCAGAAACCTATTTGGAATGTCAAATTGGAATGGTGGAGTGGGGGTAAGGGAGAAGGAAGAAAAGAGGGAACAAGGAAAGGGAGATAAAGAGATGCATCTTATTACAGAAGTAGTGATGAGATGGTCCAAGGAGAGGTTTTAGATTTTTTCCTCTTTTTTTCGAAACGTGCAAGTTTGAAGGTTAACATAAAAGACCTCACATTTAAAACTCAAGGTGGTGCACATATTTACTTCTTCTTCTCCCCTAATTCTCACCGTAGAGGGCATACCACACCTCCAGTGATAATATGTCTTGTGAACTCAATTCGTATTTAGTTGTTAGTGACTGAAAGAATAGACAGTTGTGAAAGAAACCCAGTAACATTTGCATTTTGGTAACTCAGGGATGGAAGCAGGTGCCTGAGATCCTATTGTGGCTTGGCTGGATAATGCAGTTTCTGAGGACCCTGTGGTACTGACTGCAAGGTGGGTAGAATTTTCTTATAAATACATTAACATGCCGAGCAGTTCAAGGGCATCAGTGAGGCAGCTACTGTGCCTTGCCTCCCTGCTGTGATATGTCACTGAGTATTACAGGAGCATTGTTACCCCCACACCTCTATTTCTTGGGAGGAACTCTACCTGGATTTCCTCAGAAGCATAGAAACAGCCCTTGTGACATCATGAAAGTCCCAAGAATGGAAAGAACTTTCTGCCTCTAAAACTTTAAACTCAAGGAATCCAGTGCAGTAGCTTCATCAGCATAGCTGTGTTTTCATTAGCAGTGGCACAATGAAAAATGATTTTCACCATGTGAGGCTAGACCAAGCCTCTACTGCTGTGTTTGAAAATTTAAAGGGCCGCTGATGTTCCACTCTATATCATGAACATGGACAAGTTTGCTAAGTCATACTTGGTTCATCCCTGAAAGAAGGAGGTTATCTTGAGACTAGTTTCAGATGCGCAAACTGAGGCTCACCTAGCCTGCATCACAGTGGCAGGATTGGAAGCAGGTTCCATGCCCTACCCTTCATAAAGGGCACAGGACAGCCTCCCCTTTAGAAGCTGGGTTTCCGAGGCTTTGAGACAGTGTCACTTTCCACTCTGTGGTGTTGTGGCCCCCAAGGGTCTTCATCAGCCCCTCCTGGTGGGTCTTTAGTATAATGTAAATAAATCAGCCACTCCTGGTAGTGAAGATAGACTAGGAGAGGAAATTCCACCCTTCGTGCCAGGAAACTTCTCTCTAGGGTCCTATCAAATGGCTGGCCCATAGCTGGGGTGGAGAGTGGGGTCTGGAAGCAGCTCAATTCAGGCAGGGACAGGTGAGTGTCAGGGAGGGAAAGTGCTATGCACTGAACTGTGTTAATTCACCATTCACCTCACTTCACATCTCCTCTCCTTTAATCCCAGCAGCTATTGACATCACCCATCACTATAATCATTGTTAAGAATACAATACTGACATTAGTGGAGTGTAAGTAAATCAAGGAGGCATCTTTATCATTTCCCTCTTTGCAACCCACTCTGAATGATTTATATTGAAGGGATGTTCTTGTTAGAGTAAATCAGGTCTAACCTGTAAAGATTTTAAGCCACAATACCATTATTGGAATTGTACAAACAGGGCCTGCAGGTAAAAGTGCCTGGTGCCAAGCCCGACCATCTAATTTAAGATCCCCAGTACTGACATGGTAGGAGAAAACTGAGTTCCCCCAAGTTATTCTCTCACCTCTTACATGACATGTTTGCGCCCCTTCCCATACACAGCATATACACAAATGACTCATACTGTTGTAGAGACACTTGTACAACCATATTTGTTGCTGCTCTTTCACAATAGCTAAGAGATGGAAGCAACCTAAGTGCCCCTCAACTGATGAGTGATTAACAAAAATGTGATATATTTACACAATGGAGTTCTATTCAGCAGTAAAGAAAGATGAAATCATGAAATTTGCAGGTAAATGGATGGAACAAGAAACAGTTATACTAAGTGAAGTAACACAGACTCAGAAAAAAAAGAATCTGAAAGACAAGAACAGTTGGAAACAGGTGTTGATAAGGGAGATATGGATAAAAATGGGGTTATTTTAAGGTGAGGGAGTGTTATACAAGGAACCTAGGGGATAAAGAGAAAGAGAAGTGGGACCATAGGAGAAAGGTATTATTAAGGGAGAAATGAGAAAAATGGGGGCACTTTAAATGGGGAAACCATGGTGGAAGGGTTAGACAATGCAAGAGATAAATAATGCCTAGCTACTTAAAAAAAAACAGGAAACCACATTAGTCCAACAACCTGCTGACAAATTACACATACAACTAGCTCAAGGAACATAATATCTGAGAACCTTTGATTTTTTTCCCAAGCTTTATCTACATAGCACATGATAACTAAAATTACCAGACTGGTGGAACTAACCTTCTTGGATGTTTAACAGCCATACTTTGAGGCCTCTACTAATCTGGTCAGAGAGATTTAAAAGACAGTTTTTGCTCCTTGTCCTCCAAGGTCGACTAAGTTTGAAGGGACTATGGAGCATCTCTCAAAATGTCCTGTAACTGTGGTGAGTCACCTGTCCTCTTGATCAAGGAGGTCATGGAGACCCCACCAGATGGAGTTGAACCAATGTCCAGTCTACAAAGAGGAGGGTCAACACAGAGAAAACATTTCCTCCATGCTTCCAAGTGAAGCCAGCCACGGTTGAGCAGGACCTTTGACTTATCTTCACATAGATGTAACTGGTAGAGGAAAGGAGCCAGGGGCTCCTCCCAAGCCCATGTGACCCCTCAGGAACAGATCCTCAAACGACCTTAAGAGTAAAAAAATGGTTTATCTGGGCCAACTGCATGGTCTTAAACACCCAAAATGAAAGCATAACCAAAGATTAAAGAGATCAATATAATTCTTTAAGAGTCCACGTGTACAGCTAAAGGCTGCATAACAAGAAACATCTCAGACAGGAGATACCTTCCTTTTACTTGTTCGCCAGGGTGGCCTAAGAGACTCCCAGACAGTAACCCAGCATAGAACTGAGAAAATGAAGAGCAGACTCCAATCTTATATAAAGGAATATTGGCAACAGCTTGCTGCTAGATGAGGAACAGCTGATTTTCCTAAAACAAGGAACTATAAATTGGCTGACTAGACTCATTGGATGGATAAGCACTGGGGAATGGCTGGGGGCCCTGACAACACAGTGGACAGTAGCAGGGGTGACAGAATATATGGGCTCCAGTGGGGAGAGGAATTGAAGGCCATCACTTGGGATGTGGGTATATAGATGAATAAGACTGTTTGGGATGTTCTATATGAAATACACACAAAAAATCAATCAATAAAAAATGAGTTCTATTTGAGGAAGAAGCATAAAAATTTGCTTCATGTTAATTAGTAGATGTGAAAAACATTACCATTGGAATCTACCTGATAACTTTAAATCCATGCTCAGGTGTCAAGGATTTCAGAAAGTAACCGACTGTGACTAATAATAATCAGATATATAGAGATTAGAGACATGTGCAAAAATCTAAGTGTTAGTTTCATTAAAAATGAGTTTTTCCGTACAAAACAGTATATTTTAAAGAGGATGGCATTTGAGGTGCAACACTAGAGTTGTCATTCTCATGCAGACACATGCATGTGCACCTTAAACTCACACATACGTAACCCCCCTCCCAAAATTGATAAACATGCATGACCTTCCATACTTTGGAAAGATATTCACTGCATTCAACTTCATGGGGCAAAGGAAGTAGATGGACACATGGAATTACTGTGTGCATGTACCTGCGTGTTCATGTGTACACACATACTTCTAGCTTCCCTAGCTCCATCACCTCTAATAGGATTCACAGTTATGGCTTTATATTTGATTTAGATCAGAACTTGTTTTCAACCTCAAATTTATATCTCATAAGATGTGATTTTTAAACCCCAGGTAAATGATGCAGAGGTGAGAAAGCTCCAAAAGCTGCAGAGGTAAGATCTCATTCATTACAGTTCACAGCCTGTGTTCCTCCCTCCCGACCAGGTGACCTGAGACTCTTACAAATGCAGTCTTCATTGTGCCCAGCAGGTGGCAGTCATTTTATTTTTATTTTTATTACTTCTTTGGGAATTTCATACAGTGTGTTTTAATCATATCCATCTCCCTTGCTTCCAACTTCTCTCAGCTTCACCTCTTTCCCTACCCACCCAGCTTTGTGTGCTCTTTTTAAAAAAAAAATTCACCGAGTTCAATATGCTGCCCATACACTACTGAATGTGGGGCCATCCACAGGATTGTGGTCAACCTCCCAGTGGCCACACTCTTAAAAATAACTGACTCTCCCTCTCCCAGCAGCTATCAGTTACCAATAGCACCTCAGATAGAGGTGAGGCTTCATGCCGCCCTCCCCCGTCCATGCTGGGACTTTGTCTAGCTTGAGTTTGCACAGCTCTTGTGCATGCTGTCACAACCACTGTGAGTTCATAGTGCACCTACCCTGTTGTGTCCAGAAAGCACTGTTTCCATTTAATCATCCACCATTATTAATTATTAATTATATTGGTAACATTTTTCACAGTAGCAAAGATTCTCAAATGCTTTTGTTTGGAAGCTTAACATGTATATTAAAACAGTTCAATTTACTCATGACCGCAAATTTATCTAATGTTTACTGCTTTATGACATCCTCCCTTAGTATAAAGAGAAGTATGCTGACTGTACATAAAGGGGTCCCTTTTGGAGAACAGGATGTTCACACTTGTGTTACTCAACACTTGAATGGATTTCCCAGATCTCCCATCCACTGTCCAGGAGGCCAAGGTTCAGCTAACCAGACCCAACCCTGGGGCCACCATCTTTTGTCAATAATCTGCATTCTCTGTCAATCATCTGCATTGTGCTTTCCTATGCTTGTGGTGACTCCCAAGTGATAGCAGAACAACCTGGTGTTTTGTGGTACATGTTTTCCAATTATTCTTTCATGTTTATCATTTTTTTCTACAGGCAGAATTAGGATTATTTTGTACAAGCTGGTTTTGGTTGTGTGTGTACACGTGTGAACATGTGCACATGTGAATGTATATGGAGGCCAGAAGAGGACATTTGGTACCCTGCTCTATGTCTTTGTGCCTTTTTCACTTGAAATAGTCTCTCTCTGGACCTGAAGCTAGGCTGGTAGCCATCAAGCTCCAGGGTTCCTCCTGTTTCCACTCCCCACAGCACTGGGGATATAAGTGCATGTGTAATTCTGGCGATTTTTTTTGGGGGGGGGTATGGGTGCTCAGCATTCAAATTCAGGTCTTCGTGTTTGCACAGCAAGTGATCTTATCCACTAAGATATGACCCTAGCTTGTTTTATTTTGTGTGACAGGGACTTAGATTGCCCAGGGTGGCCTCAAACTAGTTGTGTAGCTAAAGATGGCCTAGAACTACAATTGTCCTTTCTCCATCGCCTGAGTGATGAGGTTAGCGGTTATGCGCCTGTACTTCTGTGCCTGGTTTTTATTCAGTGTTGGTGATTGGCCCTGGGGCTTTGTGCATGCAAGGTAATCGCTCCACCAACTGAGGTGCATCCCCAGGCCCATGAACAGATTTTAAGCATGGTATTTTTTCTATTCATTATACTAGCTTCGTTGTAGAGGCATTTAGTAAGTGAGATGTGCTGATGACACTAGATGGCAAAATTATGAACAATAATTGGACTACCATTGATAAGGAAGCTGTGAAGAAGGGGCTGTTGCTAACTTACCTTAAGAGCTTTCTGAAAGTGTGGGTGGGAAAAGGGATAATCCTAAAGTATGGGAAGACTGTGTGCCAGCAGACAAACAATACGGTCAATTATCATGAACAAAATGCTGTATATGTTAGGAACAAAAGGATATTTCTTATTTCTGTTTTAAATGTTTTGATGTATTTTTATTTTATATGTCTGAGTGTTTTGCCTGCATTTATCCAGGTATACCACATATATGCAATGACCGCAGAGACCAGAGAGGATGTCAGATGCCCTGGAACTGGAATTACAGATGGTTGATACCTGTCATGTGGGTGCTGGGTACACAAAGCTGGATCTTCTGCAAGAGTAGCCAGTACTTTTAATATCTGAGCTATCTCCCCAGCTCTGACCTTTTTTTATACATTGAAACTTCTGGATAAATAGCTAGAGATGGGTAAGAGAAATTGGTCTGAGTCGTTATGATTATTGTAAATCAACTTTTCCCCTATTAAGATCATCTTTTCAGTAGTGTATCTCATTCATTCAATCACTCAGGCAGTGTCTTGTAATGTAACCCGTGTTGGTCTAGAACTCACTGTGTAGCCCAGGCTGGATTGAATGTGTGATACAACTTAGCATATCATCCGTTTATACTAGTTTCACAAATGTTAAATCCTCCCCTGTAGATCACTAGCTCCAAAAGAATCTCTCTCCTGCTACTATGACTTAGCTCCTGCTTGTCTGCCACTTTAATCCTTGGTGGCCTATTGTCTCCATGAGATCCCCCTGTACATGGTACATAAAAGGTTTCTTAACCTTCTTTAATCATCACCCCAAAAGAGCATTGTTTTGGACAGTTTCCTACCTTCACATGTTCTTTTCTGCCCAGAGCATGACTTTGTAACATCACAGATGAAGTGTTAACTGTTTATGTATTTTGGATCTCCCACAGAGCAGATATAATGTGTACCATTCCTCTTGTCTGCATATTTCCCTGTGGAGAATTCGGGAACTGGTGGAAGGAAGTATGTAGTCACATTGCTCCCTTTACTTGATGTGTGATGCTGGAATCCTTTAATAGCCTCTGTTAGGCTGAACTTGGTCATCTGTTAAGAGGACACACAATGCTCTCTTTATAAAACCGTTCTTTGGGGGCAAATGAGAAGTTAGGCATTAGATTTCAGCAATGTTCTTTCTGGCCAAATTTCTCCTCCCTTCCAGAGAAGAAAAGACAGTTCCATAAAGGAAGGAGTACTAATGCCACAGACACCAGCTACAGATGTCACAGACAGAAGTAGCAGCACTCACTCCTAATGGTATGAGCCAAGACTTGGGCTCGCTTCTGTGTTGCAGGAAGGCCAGGTTAAGAAAGAACATTCTCGAGGCATTTCTTTTGATTTTCCATTGTTTTAAGCCCCTGGTTTGATATTCTAGTTTGACATTATAAATGCAGTTATGTACGGAGCCTTAAATGAAGGGAAAATGCAGTAAAGAAGAGGCAGGGCTCATATGCCATTGGCCCTTACACTGCGCCTTTACTAGCAACAGGGCCCTGTGCTGGAATTCTTATGCCCCATTAGCTTCTCCAAAGACAGAAGTGTTGTTGAGTGAATATTCACAAGCACACAAGAGTAGAATCCTGTGGAATTGCAAGAGGTTGTTGTTGTTGTTGTTGTTGTTGTTGTCATCTAAGATGTCACGGATGAATAAAACACACTCCTATGTGACATTTGGGGTCAACAGAAGACCATTCAAGTTGTTTATCTAAAGTAGTATGGTCTTCAGAAAACAGTACTTCATTTTGGAACTGTTCAAGGATAAATTCAGGCACACTGGAACTTTAAAGAGTCTAAGTACATAGCAATTCTTAAATTGGCATCTCCAAAAACAAGGTTTGGACTACACTGAGGATCAGAAACAGGTAACTTTTATAAGCTGTTTATAGAAGCAAGACACAGAAACCATAGCATAAGTGCTCATTACAGCTCTTCTGCCTTGAGCAGCCATGCTGCCATGATGATCCTTGCACACATTTCCTCAACCACGTATACGTGGTGCATGCTTCTCTGTAACTAATAGGGCATTTGTGGGTGGAAGCTTCACTTTTATTTCTAATTGATGTTCCCTAGTTTTTCTACAATGAGACGATGCGAAACTTCTCTTCCAGCAGTATGTGACATTCTTTCTCCCACATCCGCCAAAAAAAGAAGCGGTAGGACATGCAGATATAGAGTTGAATTAACAGTGCCTAGCACACAATAAACACCCAATTTGCAGAAATAAATTAATTCCATACCTTAAGAAATACTCAGGAATTTTTATATATATATATATATATATATATATATGCAGGATGGGAAAGGTTGATACTTATTGTTTTGTTGTGTTTTGAGAAAAAGTTTTGGTTTTGTTCATAAAAATTACACACTTTCATGTTGAGAAAAGCTGTTGATTATGGAGCCAGGCGCCATCTGGTGATCAATATGAGAACTGCGGGGCTGAAGCCAACTATGGAATTTGCCCATAGGCGAGAGGTTTGAGCCAACTGAGGGAGGTGCATGCACCCAGGGCACTTGGGGAGATCCATAAACTCAGGGTCTTGGCCTCTTCTGGACACAACAGTAAAACTTTTGAAAAATTCCCTTGGTCAGCTCTAAAACAACTCTATATATCCTTACAGAATTGTAGCAAAGGCTCCATGAGAAATCCTGTGTAAAATGTATGGCACAGGATAGGACCTCAGTTAATGTCCACCCTTGTCCACCCTGGCCCAACTTTCACCTTCCTTCCAGAGAAGTGATGAGAGTTGCTGGATTCAAGCAGTGTGGCTGACACAGAGACCACTTAGAAGTGTAAGAAATGACACCGATATTTACATGGGATTAAAGCTTTGAAGCAATTACTGTTGTACAGGATGGTGTTGATATGAATTTGTGGAGGGAAGATCATCAGATTGTTTCTTTACTCCCCATTAACTTCTGTCTTCTTGATATTCTAATTCAATATCAGTAAAGCAGATTTCCAATAACTGCTATATGAAGGGAATGTACGCACAAAAGGGAAGCAGGAATAACAAGTCCCTGGCCGTTATAGTCTATCCACCATAATTTACAGAACCCTGCACTGGGGTGTCTTCTGCTCTGTCAGCTTCTTTCTCTAAACACACAGGGCTTGACTGAGTGTGCACAAGCACACAATACTATAACTTTGACATTTTTCATTGGTGTAGGTGACTGATAGATGCCCTCTTGGGAAGGGTAAAAGAATCTCATTCCTGCTCCTTAATCGATTCTGTGTCATTTCTCATTAGTGGGCTTTATTCTGACAAATGTAAAATGACAATAATGGTACCTTCCTCTCCAAATGGTAATGAGATAATGATGCAAGACATCATTGTTTACATGTGTGTATCTATCAATGAAAGCAAACATTAAGATCATGATTGCAACTCTTCTTTCTTTTGAAAAGTCTTACTGAGATTCCTCTAATTAAGTCATCTGGGCAGCCATGTGACCATATCTGATTTGAGAACATGTTTTCTAGAGCATGTGTGCTTAGAATTCTCCCCTCTCCATTCCTAAGACAATATTAGTTGTGGAAGTCTCAATTTTTTTGTCAGTATTGCCTAGGTTTTCTTCAAGGAGGGGATACACAATACGTCCTCTTCTGACAATGTAGTTTTCTTCTCTTACATTTTCTCCTGAAATGTGATACGGTAATCCATAATCCAGTCATCAAGGCTTCCCTTTAAACTCGCTAAAGTGTGTAAAGAGCATCAAGATTAGCCAGTATCAAAAATTTAGTGAAGTGCCTAATTTACTTAGATCTTCAAAAACCGACATTCTTTTCTGGTAGTGTGTTGGAATATGCAATAAAAAAAGATTTAGTCCCTTCCTATGGTCCCCTCCTGTGATCTGGAGCCGTGGTCCCCTCCTGTAAACCCGGAGTGGTCCCCTTCTGTGCACCAGAGTTGTGGTCCCCTCCTGTGAGCTGGAGTCCTCCTGTGAATATGGAGTCAGAGCTGTGGTCCCCTCCCATGAACCTGGAACTGTGGTCCCCAACTATGAGCCTTGGTTCCACATTTCTCCTGTGGTGGGCTGATAGTGGAGCAGATTGGAGGGTGGAGGACTTCCTGAAGTTGGGCAGCAGTTTCAGCCTTCTCTGGGTGGCTGCATTCCCCAAAACCCTCTCCCACGAGGTCACAGGTTGTGTATGGCTGTGACTTTGCCTTTGTGTTTGACTTATGCTAGGAACTAGGGAGGTTACTGTTACTTGTCGTTTCTAGTCTTGGGACGACTGAATCTCAAGAATGGACTTCTTACTTCCCTTGATGACCATCTATGTTCTTGACTCCACAGGTGGTCCTGGGCATCCAGGCCTTGATGTTGGACCTTTCCCTCGTTTTTCTATTACTCTTCTACAGCCCCAGTGTACCTTCACCTGTGCTCTACAGGAACAGGTATGTTAAATTTAAAACATCTAATTAAACTTCTAGAGATAAAATCACAGTCTGGGAAGTTAAAAATAAAAGAAAGAAAGATTGAACAGTAAGTATTAAAATGTTGAATTCTCATACTGTTTGTGGAAGCAGTCCTACTTGTCTAATTAATGCCCCTGATATAACAGGGGAGCCCCTGATCATCTCACTCACCCGTCCATACTGTTCAGGAGCAGAGCTGACCAGTTCCCTGACTAGCTCAGAATCTTCAAGTTTCCTGTCCCGAAGGCATTGTTCCACCTCCCATTACTATTCATACACCTAAATTAAATCTGCCAACACTGCACAGAGCAAGCTTTATGGAGTAGGACAACAGTGCTTTAGTAAACAGTGGCACCTAAACTTCCAGCACATGATAGCACCGAAATAGTAGAAATTTATTCTTACAGGATTGGATACTGGAAGTCCCAAATCAGTGTATAAACAGGGTCTTGCAACTCTGAAGGCTTAGTGAGAAGTTCCTTCTTTGCCTCTTCCAGCTTGTGGTAGATAATTCTTTCCCAGGTTTTGTGGCAGCATGACTCTGTTTCCATGTGTGTGTCGAATTTGTCTATTGTTTCTACATGTGTGACAGTTGTTGGATTTAGGGTCCGTCCTAAACAAAGATGACCTCTTCTCAACTACTTAAATTATGTGTACACACATTCATTTACAAAAATATACTGTGGGTAAAACAAAAACATTTCATTGAGGAAGAAACTCACTTCAGTGCTAAAAACAGGTTTAAAAAACTAAGACAGCATTCTCTATTTTGTACATAAATATTTTTTAAATGCCCATGATGTATAAATACATGCAAAAGAAAACTTGCAAAATAATATAATAATATGAAAACATTATCAGGTTTACGTTTTAGGTTATGTTTGGGGAATGCTGTTTTATATTCCTATGTTTTATATTTTAACTATAACAAACACCTTGCTCTCATAAATACACAAAATAATAAAATCAGTAGAAAACATAAGCATCTACTGCCCTACTTATAGGAAAACCATTCACTTAAGAAAGAAATATCTGATCAAAGGAAGGGATACAAGATACTGGGCAGCCCCTTCCAAGGTATGGCATATTTATACTGTGAGAACATCTCCTCAAATTTCAAGTCATATTTTTCTCTATTTCAAATTTCTGCCTAGTCAACTAAGAAAGAACCTGCTACACCTCAGTTTCATTCATTTTGCTGTATTCAGGTCAACATTCACACTCGTTGTCTCTGAGATGCAGGGAACAGTACTAACTGGTTATTACAGCTTTGTACCTGGGAACTGCGCTGCCTGAGTCAGATGGAAATCTCACCACTTCCTAGCCCTGACCTTATTGCACATTAATTCCCTTATATAATTCTCATTGGTTGTGTGGAAGGTTAAACAAGTAAGTAAATATAGGTATAGATTGACAATGGTATGGGGCACTGAAGCAGACAGAAATAAATAGTAACAACTTTTGCTCCATTGGATATTAAATGCATAATTTCATGCATAGTAGTGAAGTAGTCTAGCACTGAGCTATTCCGTCAGTATAAGTTTTAACTTTTTATTGTTACTGTTATAATATCTTAATAGATTCTTTCTGATGTTACTGTCATTACTATT
>NW_008329133.1:629222-655393 GCF_000622305.1 Nannospalax galili | reverse complement strand
ATGCCACTATGCACTGACTTTCCTAATGACCGTCATTAAAAAGTAGCTCACAAAGCTAGAAGGAGGATATTATATCATTTCTATTCTTCAATATGGTTATATCCGAAGAATACAATTTCTGAAAATAATTCAAATGTTGTAGCTTGGTGAGAGAGTACTTTGCTAGTTTGTGAAAGGTTCAGAGTTCTACTCCCAGGACTACAAAATTTTTTTTTTAATTTCTTTAGTTTTTTTGAGATATGGTCTCCCTGTGGCCCCATCTGGCCTGTAACTTGCTATATAGACTAGGCTGGCCTTGATCTCACAGAGATCTGCCTGGCCTGCCTACCTCTACCTCTGGAGTCCTGGGATTAAAGGCAGATGCCACTAGGCCCAGCAAAAAAATCAAATTTTAACGGTGCTTATTCATCAGTGATAAATTTTTAATGGTATTGAACAATTTTAGTTCTTACATGCATTTTCCATGCAACAACAGAACCTTAGTTTAGGACGTGAAAAAATAAGTACAAACAAATCTATAGCCCTTCACGTCAGCAGCAGTGGAAAGATAGCCCAGCCAGCGGCTGTGTTCCCTTCCTTGTAAGGATTTCCACTCATGCTAGATCACTGATTACATTGTAGAAAAGAATTTCAGAATGAACTAGAGTGAAGCAAAGTTAGTGAGTTCATTAAGTATCCAGACAGAAAGTTATATAGGGAAAGAACTTTATATAATCCTAAAATCATATAAATCCCATTGGCTTCCTAAGAGAGACCTGCATTTAGATATCCTTACAGTGGGCATATATATTGATCCTGTAGATTTTAAGTTATATATTTCAGTGGATGTAATTTACAACAAGGTTTGAAGATTAACCAAAACTTACAGTTTTAGTAATGTTTAAAATTTTTAAAAATATATGAGTTGTCATGCTTATTTTTCTTGTATTAAAGAATGTACCTTAGCTCTTCATATAAATATGCATATATATGTAACAATAATAATTAAACAAGAGGTCACAAAACTGAGAGGTAGGGAGTATGTGGGAAAAGGTAGAAGGAGAGAGACTGGGATGGAAACACTATAAATAGAGCTCTCGTGTATGGAATTCTAAAAAAATAAATAAATAAGTCAGATGGTGAGACCTTGTCACAAACAAAATCAAGACAAAGAAAGCTCTTTTTTTGAATGAAATTGTAATGTTCATTGTCCAGATTTAAGGTGGAGAAAGGCTGCAAATATTTTGGCCTCAAGGAAGCATAGTGCATTTGTTGTTTTTAACATCCTTGCTTAAGCTGTCTTTAGGGCAATACGTTATCTCTGTACGCAATTTTGGTTTTATCAGCTGTGTTTCTGGAGTCACATGAAGAAAAGAAAACTAGATCATGGGGCGAGGACCTTCTTTCATTTCTCATGTCACCTTAATTTTACCTGTCTTTCTGTTTTGCCTCATTCCTACAGAAATATACAATGTCATAAGGGGAACATCCTTTGGACAAGGGAACTAAGTAATATTGTGGTCTAGATCTAATGTATGCATCTATCCACACGAAATCAGCTTTAGAGACAGTATACATGTGCAGGGTAAGGACAGACACATCTCTGAATTGAACCTTACATTTAGCAGTCTCTACTTCCCTATGTAGCTGTGAAGGCCAATTATTTGAAATTTTGCCCCACATGCTTCTCCCTACCCGGTCACAACTGAAGTCTCTTGAATCAGTAACAAGCTCCTACCTAATTAGACAGACAATGATTCCAAAGAGCTAGAAGATGAGGGACTACATGAAATCATGCTCAGCTCCATAGCTTCTGGAGGAGAAAATGCTTACCCAGAGGGACTCAGGGTAAAAGTTATGTCGCAGTCCCATTTAGCCCAAGGCCCCAGGACTAATCAACACAAGGGAATTAAAAGACCAGAAGACTGTCTTCCTGCACCTAAAAATAATAAAAAGAAAAATGCACACGTGCCCAGTACTTGTAATGAAAAATCAGATCACATTCCAAGCAAACTACATCCTAAAACCGACCAAGGGGTTTGAATGGTAGTAAAGATCTAGGACAGCTAAGTTCTGGCAGTCTCATATTTTAGTTTTTGTTTCCTTGACTAGGATATTCCAGGTTAAGTTCTGCATGTATAAGCCAGGTTTAAATGAATGCAATGAGAATGAAAGGTAAAATTAGGTCTGGAAAAGTGAAAGGTGTTTGCATGAGAATACCCTAAGATGTTTTGTTAGGTAAGTTTGCTCTAGGCAAGCTCATGGGTGTGTCCAACCTACACTGCCAAGGATAACTATAAATGCGGTCCAACAAGAAATTCTAAACTTAAACAAATCATATTTCTGGAGGTTTTCATAACTCAATAGCATGGTTCTGAAGTGCAAACTTTGTACATGACATTATATTGCATTGTTAAAAGGCTGAATATAACTGCAAGTCTGTGAACACATTAAGAGAGAAAAGGATTATTTAACCTTTCTGGTATGAATGTGTAGATCATTATATCACATTGAACCTAACAAATACACACAATTAATGCTGGGCTTGGTGGCACACACATTTCTTTAATCCCAGCACTCTGGAAGCAGAGGCATGCAGATCTCTCTGAGATTGAGGGCAGCCTGGACTCCATAGTGAGTTCCAGGTGGGCTTTGCCTACAGGAGACCCTGTCAAAAACAAACAAAAAGAACACACACAATTATTAGATATTTTATTTTATTATTTTTATTTTATATGTATGATTGTATTGCCTGCATGTGTGTAAATGCACCCATGTTGTGCAATGCCTGCGTAGGTCAGAAGAGAGCGTTGGATTCCCCTGGAACTGGAGTTATGAGCAGTTATTAGCCACCATATGGATGCTGAGAATCCAGCCCGGGACCTCTTCAAAAGCAGCCAGTGCTCTTAACGCTGGGCCGTCTCTCCAGTCCCGACGTAATTATTATTTATCAAGTAAATAAAACCAAAAATTAGTTAATGAGTGAATAAATTATTTAGAAAGTAGATATGCAGATTCTGCTAGTGCTCCATAGAACAGATAAAGTAGGAACATCTGTAAGATGTAAAGAGGCAGCCGAGTAAGTCTGAGCTTATGCACAACAGGGCGGCGTATGCGGCCAGTCACAGCGCTGAGATGTGCGCATGCATATTTTTTTCCTTGTGATTCTTTCATTCTTTTTCCATGAGGTAGTCAGGTATATATAGATAAAATATGCCATCAAAGAGTTTCAAATTTCACTTACATATATCCATATATAATAGAACTACAAAGAAATGTTTTAAAAATGAAAACCTCAGATTCTGCAGTAGCATTTCTTCTGCGGAAGCAGGAGCTAATGCAATGAAAGAAGACTCACTATGAGTTTTAATTGCATATGTAGTGCTTTATATATGTGTGTATGTGGATGAAATTTATTATATGACTGTTATATATCTAAAATATTTCAAAACAATCATTTCCCATAAGTTTTAATTCTGATTTGTGTATGATCTGTACGAATTCAGAACCTACAGAAAACAGCAAAATCCAAATGCAAACAATAATTCAACTAGTCATTAATTTTGAAAAATGTATCATTTCATGCTTTTTCTCCATTTTTTTTTGTCTGTGAAGGCCTGTTTAGGTATAGAAGTATTATATACACATTTTACGTATGTGAAGAACCAGTGCTTGTTTTTTATGTATGTGGTAATCAGATGGTCACTTTTTTACTCACTTTATTTGACTCCATGGCTCAGCCCCTTAACCATTAGGATGTAAATTCTTTTCCTATGTTAGGGCTGATGTTAGCACATGGTCCTGGGGACCTGGGCCTCCTGATTTCAATGTGTCACATAGTAGACACACCTTTACATGTTGTTACTCCATGGTTAAAATAGAGAGCAAAAGAAAATAGTGAGAAAGGACATCAAGTACATTGGAGTGAGGGGGAAGATTTTCTTTTTTCCCTCCATACCAGTTAATGTGTCCCACAAAAAGATAGCAGAGCTTTCTATCATATAAATATGTGAGCATTCAATTCCTTCATATTTCAAAGCTAATTAATATGCTGGGGGTGTTCATCCTAAAGTCCTGTCTTTTGTGGAGTCCAGTACGTATAGCTGGTAAAATATTATGTGTCAGGTACAGTTCAAAGTTTCATATTTTGATTATTTTCTCCTCATGCAACAGCTCCATGAGTTAAGTATTCATGTAGCCATTTAACAGGTGGGCTTTGTCTGGGCTGAAGAGATGGCTCAGCGGTTAAGAACACTGTTCTTGCAGAAGACCCGGGTTCGAATCCCAGACCCCACATGGCAGCTAACAACTGTCTGTAACTCCAGTCCCAGGGAATCTGACACCCTCTTCTTACCTCCACGGGCATTGTATGACACGGGTGCACTTACCTACATGCAGGCAATACACGCATACACATAAAAAATAATAATAAATAAAAATTTTAAAAAACAGGTGGCCTTTGTCAAACCTGACAAAGAGTTACACAATAATATAGAGTCCTATATAGCTAAGTAGAAATATGGGGTAAATCTATGTGATATATATGGAATATGTTCATTACATGTATGATTTTGGGAATTTGAAATCACAGTTTTTGTTTTATTTTTGAGGTGAGGTCTTGCTATGTAGCCCTGGTTGCTGGGGAACTCACTATTAGACCAGCCTGGCTTCAAACTCGCAACAGTTCTGCTGCCTCTGCATTAAGTGCTAAGATTATGGGTGTGTGCCACAATATCTAGCTTGAAATTACATTTTTAAGCAGTTACCTGTCTAATTTGGTATGGTAGTCAAGTATATAAATTTGCAATTTAATGATTATTATTTGACATATTTTTGAATTTTTGAACGCGTATTATATATGTATAGTCTTTTTACATGAACTACCCATTTTTGCCATTGGGCAACTCTGTATTAACTACTCATATTTTCCCTATTCAGAAGAGTAAATAAGTTTGTTAAGAACTTAATATTGGGGCTGGCAAATGACTAAGCAGATAAAGGTACTTTCTTGCTAAGCATGATGACCTGGGTTCAATCCCCTGCCCCCACACATGGTGGAAGCATAGAACTGACTCCTGCAAATTGTCCTCTGACCACCATACAAATGCTGTGCCATGTGCACACTCTTCCACACATAATAAATAAATGTGTTTTAAAAAGATTAGTGGTGAGCACTTGAGCATTTGGGAGACGTTGGGTTTGATTTCTGCCACTGCACAAAAACTATTTAAGATAATAATCCTACAAAGAGCAATACTACACTCTATATTACATAGTAAAAGACAGAAAATCAAACAAGTGACCTATGGCTTGGGGACAGGCTCAATGATAAAACATGGTAAAATCTTAGTTCCATTTCCAGCACTGAAAGATAAACAAAATACATGATATAGTGCAAATGTATATATTAATTATGTGTTTATAAACACTAGGAAAAAACTGAGACCAAATGACCAAATATGTTGATCATATTAAAATATAAATGGGGGCGCCTACTCAAATGACTCACTGGGTAAAGATAGGCACTTGACACTGCACCTGACGACCTGAGTTGAATCCCTGGGACCAACATTGTAGAAGGAGAGAACCCACTCGAGCAAGTTGTCTTCTCACCTCCACATGTGTACTGTGGCACCTGCATACACATATGCACACATGCACACACACATTAAATAAATGTTAAAACATAAATGGATATCACTTATCAATTTAAAGAGAGATTTTCATATCACCTATTGCAATAGAATATAAAAGTATTGTTTTTCAAGAAAAAAATATAATACAAAGGCATTAAAATATTAGCTTGAAGACTTAAAATATGCACCAAAAAGGCCTGCACAATCTAACCTCAAGTTCTTATAGTCAGCCATCTGAAATTCTGAGCCCTCATATAAGTTCACATACTTCTTTTCCAGATGAACATGGAACATTCATGATGTCACATGAGGTTCTTAAATCTTGGACACAAAGGCAAACACAAAATATAAATTTGATAAGAATGATGATGAAAAACATCTTAGGAACTAAAGCTAGAGCAGCTCAAATATTTTATGCATTAAATACATATATAATACAATTGAAATGTACTAAGCATTCAATTCAAATAACCATAAAATTGATGACCATGTAAAATAATAGAACATGGATGGAAAGAACAGTTAAGGTTAAAGTAGAAAGAAGGAAAAAATACTGAAATCAGGATGAGAGAAAAATATATTTCTGATAGGAGAATGATGGTACAATAAAAATGTTTTAACCATAAATCATGTAGTCCAGGAGGAAGTGAAATAATATTTTTCCAACTGTTAAAGTAACTGTCAACACTGATTTTTTTTCTTTCTTTTGTGGGGGGGTTAGGGTCCTGCTTAGCCCCAGGTAGCCTGAAACTCAATATGTAGACCAGGTTTGCCTTAATCTCACGGAGATAATATTTTTACATTGAATTTGTATATCCACATAAATTATCGTGTAGGATTTAAAGAGAATAAAAATATATTATCCAAAGACAAAACATAAGAATGTATCAACATGACACATACTCTTGAAAAGGGCTTAAAGGAATTTCATAAAACAGAAGAAAATTGGTAGAAGAGGGACTTCAGCATCATTTAAGAGGAAGAAAGTATAACAGATAAGAAATGTGATTAAATAGAATAAATTTCCTTTTCCCTTAAAGATTCCCAAATTCTGTGTGATGGTTGAAGCAAGAATAGCAAGATGGATGTCGTCCTCAATATATGTGAAGTACATGTGTTGAAGACTCTCAGTATAAATGATGATGACAAAGGAACTTTATTCACGCTACTAGAAAAAGGCGGGAATGGAGGCACGTGCTATATTTGAGTATCACTAATGTAATGTCTATCATGCAGGGTTCTACGACATCTGAAGCATCTATTAATGTAATCAATCCAAAGTACTTTCTCTCCTCCTGAGACCACAGGGTACCTTCCCATATGGGATCACATTTAATTGCACAATATTCCACATGATTTTAAAGATGTAGTGTTTCTGTTCTTTTGAATAGAGAAGGGTTGCAGAGGGCAACTGATTTGCCTATAGTGTCCCATAATCTGTTCATTCTTGTGCCAAGAACCTTTGGTCCTAGTTTGCTTTCTGTTGCTGTGATAAAACACTGCCTAGGGAGCTGGATAAATGGATCAGGTGTTAAGAGCACTGGCTGCTTTTGCAGAGGACCTGGGATCAATTCCAGTCCCCTCATGGTGGCGAACAACCATCCATAACTCCAGTTCCAAGGGATCTGATGCCCTCTTCTGATCTCCACAGGCATTGCAGAACATGGATGTACTTACAGACATGCAGGCAACACACTCATACACATAAAAATAAAGATAATAAAAAAATTTAAAAGACTATTCTAAAAGAAATAATTTAATATTTTTAATAAGAATACAACACTGAACAAGAACAACTTGGGGAGGAAAGGGTTTACTTCCTCTTACAGCTCCCAGGTCACAATCTATCACTTGGGGAAGTAAGTTCAGGAACTCAAGTCAGGAACCAAGAGGCAGAAACTGAAACACAGACCCTGGAAGAGTACTGCTTAGTGGCTTGCTTCACCCTGGCTTCCTCAGCTATCTTTCTTATACAGCCCAGATCCACTTGTTCAGGATAGACACTGCCCAGAGTGGGTTTGGCCATCTTATATTAACAAGAAATAAAGAAAATACCTCACAGATATGGCGACAGGCCAATCCGATAGAGAAAATTCCTCACTTGAGAGTCTCTTTTCCTAGGTGACTTTAGTTTGTGTCAAGTTGACAAAAAACTTACTAGCACACTTATCCAGAAGATTCCACACCATACCTGATTCTCTCCTGATTCTCTTCTACAAGCTCTTGTTTTTTTATCATTATTTATTATTATTATTATTTTATTATTTTATTATTATTGTTATTATTATTATGTGTATGAGTGTATTGCCTGCATGTATGTAAGTGCACCTGTGTCATGAAATGCCTGTGACTGTCAAAAGAAGACATCCAATCCCCTGGAACTGGAGTTAGGGATGGCTGTTTGCCACCACGTGGATGCTGGGAATAGAACCTGGGTCCTCTGCAAAAGAAGACAGTGCTCTTAATTACTGAGCCATCTCTCAAGCCCCTAAGCTCCTGTTTTCAGAGTGCAAATGTTACACTAGAAGGCATAGTAAGGGGAAAGAAAGAGCATGGAATAGAAGGGAAAACAGGATGAGAAAACATCAGAAATGCAAGCTACAGACTAGTGACGTCCTACCAGTCCATATTCCATAACTGGAAGTTTTACAATGACACTTTTTCTCTTCCTTAGTTCATCTCATACCTCTCCCCACAGCAGTGTTACTGAAGCTCACACATAATGGAAATGTATGTTTATCCCTGTTTGTTGTGACTTTTCCTAGTAGTCTCTGTATAGACATGCCACAATATTAGTGTCAGAAGCATTACATTAACAGAATGAAGAAGGTATCATAGGGATAAGGAACTCACATTTTCTGAAGGCATACTGGATACCACATAGTTTAGATTTTTAAAAATTTATTTTTACCCGGATTTGAATCCCAACACCCACATGACAGGTAACAGTTGTCTGTAACTCCTGTTCCAGGGGATCCAATGGCCTCTTCTGTCCTCTGCAGGCATTGCACGACACAGGTGCACTTACCTACATGCAGGCAATACATGCATACACATAAAAATAAAAATAAATTTAAAAATTTTTAAATTTATTTTTATATATTTGAGTATTTTGCTTGCATGTGAGTACACGTATGCATGCAATGTGCATAGAGGCCAGAGAGGGCAATAGATCCCCTGAAACTGGAGTTACTGATGGTTGTGAGCTGCCATGTGGATGCCAGGAGCCAAGCCTGGATCCTCTGCAAGAGCAGCCAGTGATTTTTATAGCTGAGCCATCTCTCCAGCCCCTACTTTGGACTTTTATTTTCTGACTTTTGAAGTCCTCAGTGTGATGCTTTGAGGTGGGCATCATTATTTCCTTTTTGTAAAGGGCAGATGGCCAGCCTCACAGAGCAAAGTATTAATATATGCTCAAGGAATTCTAGGAATGCCTCAAATTGACAATGAGGCCACTTTCAGGGGCTTCCATTGGTCTCTTCTGTGACATATTGAACACCAAAATACGTAATGATAATAACAGATGCCAATATTTTAAGAAAATGGAACTTTCTAGCTATACTGACATAAATCAGTACATAAATAATATAGGAAGCAAGAAAGCTCTATACTTAAATATCAACTAATACTTCAAGAAGTAGTAAAAGATCTATAATTTTTGAAGGCGATTCAAATAAATATCATAAATGACTGCTCACTCTGCACCAACTCCCAGAGAAGTCATTAGTCACTATGGTAACCATGCTGGTTAAGCAATGCTGGAAAAAAAAACAACTACCAAAACAATGCTTTTGCTATTCTATGCTAGGATCTGAAATATGAATGATGTTGTGGACAATAAACATTCCTAGAAGCCTCAGGAACATACCCACCTCCATACATGCTTTATCCCCTACCCCTTACCAAAAAGATTCCAAGCATTTATTAGGGTATAGTTATTGGGTATAAAGAACTAAAATCACACATTTTAACACATTCATTTTTAAGCACATAGAAGGTACTAATCTCTGTACTTTTAGTGTGACTTTTCTGAAGATGACTTGTAGAATTGTCTTTGGGATTTTTCTCCTCCAAGTTTCAATATACTACCAATGACTTCTTAAAGCTTAAACGGAAACATGGGTAAAACATGAAAATACCAAACACCTTTTTCATTCTAATTCCACCCAGTTAAATTTTTTACAAGCATTATTAAACATTTGGTTGTAGATAGTTCTTTGAAAATATAATAATTGCAGTTTCTTTTAAAAATAAGTCATGTACTACAATATCAAATCATGAAATATTTATGAGTAATGAAAGACATACATATGCAATGTCTATACCAGAAAACATTTGCTGAAAGAATAAATAGAAGATACCGTACTTCACGTGTCAGAAGACACTACTGTTATGGTTTTTATACCTTTAATTTTGATGTATAGATTCACTGTGATCCCTCCAAAGTCCTTCCAGTTTTTAAAAGAAATTAGTAAGCCTATTTAAACATTCATAGGAAAATAAAGAGGACCAAGACTACAAAATAAAACTCAGAATAACAGCAAAGTTAGCTACCAAGACTTCCTGATGCAAAAATTCATTATGGGCCTACAGTAGTCAAGAGAGTATGTTATTGTCACCAAGGCAATTATCCAGGCATGGCGGCACACACTCATAATCCTTGCACTGGACAGGTGGAGGCAGGAGAATCAGGAGTTCAAGATCATCATCAATTATGTAGCGAGTTCAAGGCAAGTTCAAAGAACCAAATAAATGGCCAAATATGTTATATTAAAGGAACAAAATAAAGAATCCAGAATACACTAAATATATATGAACAACTGATTTTCTTTGAAACACAATTTTCCTTTGCAGAAATAACTGGTCTCAAATTTCCTGTATAGACAAGATTGTTCCAAATTTATGATCTTCTTGCCATATTTTCCAAAGTTTTGAGATGATGGGCATGTACCACCTTGCCTTCCTCCTTGGATAACTGATGTTTGACAAACATAAAAGCAGTTCAGTAGAAGAAAGACAATATATAACAAATTGTTCATGGGCAAGTTAATATCCATACACACAAATATAAAGTATGACTACTTTATTGTATCATAAAAATTCAACTCAAATTTGATCCAGTGTGTAAATATAAACACTAAACTTATACATCTTCTAGCAGAAAGCACAGAAGAAAATCCTTGGGACTGGAATTAGGCAAAGCTTCCATAGATGTGACACCTAAGCCACAATCTGCAAATGAAAACTGCAACAGTGGAATTCCTCAGTGTTGATAAGCTTCAGTTGTTCCCAATGCAAGGTTGATAAAATGACAAGAAACTAGAACTAGAAGAAATATTTTAAAATGATACATCACGTAATTTGTGTCCAATACACAGAAACTCAGAAAAATCAATAAGAAAATAGAAACTTCACAACAGGAATGGGGTAAATAATTGAATAGATATTACACCAAAAATAAGCAAATGTGAGCTAAATACATGAAAAAATAGTCAACATCTTTAATCATTAGTGAAAAGTATGAAAACTAAAATAAGGCTAGTACAGTCCCATAGGATGGCCAAAATTAAAAAAAAAAGATTAACCAAAACTGTAGAAGATAAGCCTTGCATAGTACTGGTGGCAGTGAAAACTGGTATTATCTAGCCATCATATTTTAAATACTACATTTAATCTGGGGAGTGTGCTGTTTAACTTTATTGTCAACTTGACACAATCTGGATTCACCTGGAAAGAGAGTCAATGAGTGATTGCTTAGGTTAGCCTGTGGACATCCTGTGAGGGATTGTCCTAATTATCTTGATAGATATGAGAAGGTCCAGCCTAAAAGCAGATGTGACCATTCCCTGGAATTGGGTCCTGGACTGTATAAAAATGGGAAAGTGAGCTGAGCACAAACATGCATGTATTAATTCTCTCTCCTTGACTGTGGTTGTGACTAGCTGTTTCAAATTCCTCCTGCCTTGACTTTCCTGAAATGGTGAACTGTAACCTGGAATTATGACTCAAAGAAACCCGTTCTTCCCTAAATTGCATTTGTTAAAGTATTTTGTCATAGCAGAGAAAAAGAAACTAGGATGGAGGAAATGCATATCTACATGAAAAGACTTATTATCTATAGATGCTCATAGCAGCTTTACTAACAATTGGAAACAATCCAAAGATCCAAAAACAAATTGTGGTATACCCTGAATGTTATTCAATAATAAAAGAATGAACCAGAAGCAAATATGGTGTCACAAGCATGTAAAACCAGCAATTGGTAAGGTGAATCAGGGGATTCTATTTGTCCCGGGCTAGCACAGTGTACAAAGTAAGATCCTGTCTCAAGGAGAGCGGTGGGAAAATGAACAGACTTAGTAATGTAGCTCAACAGGAGACTGTTTCCCAAACAAGTTGAAGGTCTTTGGTTCAAAATAAGTAAATAAGAACCATTGATATATGCAACTACATGGTAAAAAGATGGTGAGTGACATAATCCAAATAAAAAAGCCAAAATCCAAAAAAAAAAAAAGAAAAAAAATCCTCCATGATTCTGGGAAATAATATACTAATGGATATACTACACTTGTCTAGGGAAGGCTTTTAGGACACATAGTGAGACTAGGTACACAAGCAAAAATGTCACGTCCTAGCTGGGCATGGTGGCTCACACCTTTAATCCTAGCATTCCGGAGGCAGAGGCAAGAGGATTTCTGTGAGTTCAAGGTCAGCCTGGTCTACATAGTGAGTTCCAGGCCAGCTGAAACTACAGGGAGACCATGTCTCAAAAAGACCAAAGAAAAAGGCCATATTCTGGAAAATAATTATCATATATTGAGTTCCAGCGGTTTACTTTGGAAAACATACCTGGGTATAATTTTAATATAACAAAGTATGTTGTATTATTTTTGATACTACTGAATTTTGTACCTGACATTTTAAGAACTTTAGCTAATATTTGATAAATTTCTAGCTTCTTAAAAATCAGTACAATACCAGTAAAAAGATGACATCATAGAAGAATAAAAAATTGAAACTTCAAATTTCTAGAAAGGCCTTTCAGCCAATTGTGTACTTCAACATACATCTGAGATATATACTGGAATCACTGACTACTATTTAAGCAGGTGTTATCACAGAATACCAGCGATCTTGTGGGTGGCCCCTCATTTTATAGGCGGGAAGCTGGGCTCAAAGAGACCTTCCCTGCGGATCTTCCACAAAAGCCTCACCTCAACATGGAAAGTGAATCCAGGACAGCACATTTCCTTGGGGCCACGATCCAACATTTCTATCACGCTTGAGACATTCTGATGTCAAGTCCTGAAACTGGAATAAGTGCAGTTGCGTGATAAGAGATGGTGTTTGGGATCTGGGAGGATCTGGGATCTGGGAGGATCTGGGATCTGGGATCTAGTCTCTCTCTCTCTCTCTCTCTCTCTCTCTCTCCCCTCCCTCCCTCCCTCCTCCCCACTTTCTCCCCCATCTCTGTCTCTCTCTTTGTATCTCTCTGTGTTTTCTGTGTCTCTGTCTCTGTCGCTCTGTCTGTCCCCGTCTCTCTGTGTCTCGCTCCCCCACAGGGAGGTTCAGCCCCCACCTTGTGGTATCCACACTAAAAGGCGAGATTCTGCTCTTCTAAGCAGAACATTCTGGTCTGGGTCAAAACGCCCTCATGACTGCCACAAACACTTCAGGTTTCTATGGCAACCAGGATGATTTGCTAGGTCTTCTTCAAACAGGAAATGCCTTTGTGTAGCTCTCCCTTCCAAGCCTTTTCTTATTTCTGAAAACAAACCACCATTCACCCTAGATACCACATGACAAAGCATACTCATTAAAGTAAGTGGGTCGGAATGCAGGCCATTGGCAGAATGAAAACACATAAATTTTGTTGTTGTTAAATGTATATTTTTACTGAATTTTTGTGTATTTCATACAATAGATCTTAATCATATTTAGACCTCTCCCCTATCTGCACCCCGCCCCCGTAGCCCGACCACAGGATTTCAAGCATCCTGTCATATCTGTTAAGGCCTATGGATTCAAGTTTGTTTACCTAAATGCCCCTCGATATGCGATATGCATTTGTTTCCTGGAGCCTGATCAGCCTATCTAGTGTCACTCCCTTAAAGATGACCAACTCTCCCTCACCTAGCATAATCTTAGTGGCAGAACTGTACTCATCAAAGAGATTACCTTTGTCTCCATTAAAAGAAAAATCACAGTTGCCCTAATGACATCAGGTTTCTGGGGCAATAGTGATGCTCCAGCTGTTTGACAAATTTAAGATGTCTCCACACTCCATATTTCCATGCCTTTGCCTGTACCTGGAAGTAAAACTTCTTCAGGTAACCAAGAAAGCATAATCATTATAGTAAGTATGCCAGGATACATTCTATTAGTAGAACTCTGCAGGTTGTGGGCGCAAAACATATTCCTGGATGCAGAACCCTGTTCTACATGGATGACACCAATCTAACTAAAAAGTCAATTACCTTGGTTATGTCAGGTTATTGTGGTAAAAACTGCGATGCACAAACATCTTCCACACTTGGAACTGTTTGCACACAACTCTCCCCTTTCCCCCTTTCTCTGAAAGAAAAGCACCTTCACTTAGCATGCCACCATCTAGAAGGGGATGGAGACAATTGTCAGAAATGCTAAGCTTGTGGCAATAAAACATGTTTCTGTGGCCAGGAATTTTGTTTACTATAACTGTGAATATAGGGGGCTTTTATAGTCAGAGAGATCCAGGGGTTTCACCCAGGGATCTTGGAGAGGAACTAGCCCTCTGATGGAGAATGTGACCAGATGCACTTTGCCATATGTGGCAGTTAAAAAGAATGGGCTGCCTCTAACCCATTGACTCAGTGGCCTGACAACATCAAAATGTCATTTAAGGAATCTCAGAATTATTTCAAAAAAGCTGGGCTGAACTGAACTTATTTGATCAGATTATCTTGGGAATTCTTCCGTTGCAGATATTTTCTCCCATGGTAAAAATCGTCCATGACCAGAACACATCTAGCTTCTTTGCATACTCACTTTTTTGTGATGGCATTAACTTACCTGATCAGGAAGCTTGAAAGGGAAAACAGGAGTTCCACAGTGCAGGCACTCTCCCTTCAGAACTCTTGGCTGTAGTCTTGCTGTCGTAGTTTCATGCCTCTTGCTGGAATAAATGCCTTTACCAAAACCAACTTGTGGGAGGAAAGGGTGTATTCAGATTATATGTCTCAACCACAGTGCATCATCCATCCATGAGGGAAGTCAGTGCAGGAACTCAGCAGGAATCTGGAGGCAGAAACTGAGGCACAGACTATGGAGAAGCAGTGCTTACTGGCTTTCTCTCAGGCTCACATTCAGCCATCTTTAATACAGCCCAGACCTACCCCCCTTCCCAGGGATGACACTGCTGATAGTGGGCTGTCTTATATAGCTCAGACCCCCCTTCCCAGAAATGACACTGCCAGCAGTGGGCTGAGCTCTCCTACATTAATCATGAATTAAGAAACTGCCCCTCCCTCCTCTTCACCCCCACCTTACTACCCCCACCGACTTCATATATTCAAGGCCTATAGAGTCTGATCTGTGTTTCCCTAGTGCTCTTGGGCATGAGTCTACGTCTTGGAGTCTGGTCAACCTACCAAGCATGACACCAGTTAGGAAAATGGACTCTCCCTCTCTCAGCATCTATCAGTTGCCAATAGATCCTCATCTGATTTTAAAAAATATTTTTATTTTCATTAGTTTTATTTTATGTGTGTGAGTGTATTGGCTGCATGCATGTTAGTACACCCGTGTCATACAGTACCCATGGGGATCAGATGAGGGCATCAAATCCTCTGAAACTGGAGGTAAAGATGGTTGTTAGCCACTGAGTGGATGTTGGAGACTGAATCTGGGTCCTCTGCAAGAGCAACCAGTGTTCTTAACCACTGAGCCATCTCTCCAGCCCCCTCGTCTATTTTAAAAAATATTTTATTTATTAATTTTGTTTTATGTGTATGAGTGTATTGTCTGCATGTATTTGAGTGCACCCGTGTCATGCAATGCCATGGAGATCAGAAGAGGATTTCAGATTCCCCTGGACCTGGAGTTAAGGACGGTTTGTACCCACCATGTGGGTGCTGGGAATCGAACCTGAGTCCTCTGCAAGAGAAGACAGTGCTCTTAACCGCTGAGCCATCTCTCCAGGCCCCTCATCTAATTTTTTGTACTGAGTACTAACACATAGTGGAAGCATTCTGATTAAATGACACGGTATAAGCTATGATCTAATTATGCCTTTTCAGCAGGTATATGCATGTGTGGTATTCATGAATACACGTTTGCGTGTATGTGGGTGAGTATGCATTTGTGTGTGTGTGTGTGTGTGTGTGTGTGTGTGTGTGTAGGCCAGAAGCTGATGCTGGCTATCTTCCTTGATTGCTCTTCACCTTATGTATTGAGGCAGGGTCTCTCGCTGGACCCAGCGCTCACTGATTTGGCTAGTCTAGCCAACCAGTTTGGCCCAGGAATCCTCTGTCCATGCCACCTGAATGTTAGGATTATAAAGTATGCCACCATGCCCTCCCAGCATTTATGTAGGTGCTGGGGGCCTGAATTCAGGTCCTCATGCTTGTACTGCAAGTGTGTTACCCACTGAGATATATCCCTAGCCCTAACTTTTCATGAACCTTTACTGACTAAGCCCTGTTGGAACAGTGCATCTAATTAGAAACACCACATCTGTAGCATACTAAGTAATATCCTATGCCTGAATGTGCTTGAGTTTTCAATACACATTAATCTCTATGTTAACCATTTAATCTAGCAGCTATATTGTAGAGAATTGTATCTGACAATGTGATGCCACCTTCTATAATTCACATTTTGGATAGGTGGCACAATAAATAATGATGATAATAATAATAATAATAATCAGTATTAAAAGAGACCATTAGTTACAAGACGTATGACAAACAGTTTTCTCTAGATCATACCTCCATAATGTAATTCCTCTCTGGGTAAAATCCAGATCATCTCACCCCCAAATCCATGGCCCTAAGCATTGTTTCCATACTGAGTGCTGTCTGTGTCAGATCAGAGTACAACAAAAGGAAAGAAGTCACTCAATGTCCTGAGGTCTGTAGATAGTGCTGAGAACTAGGATAAGGGCTTAGTGTCTACCATTTCCTGTCTAAATGTCTTGTTATTATTCTTTACTCCTTTGCGATATTTGTTTCTCCTGAGGATGAGTAAGAAATCTCTTCACTCATGTCACACTAGTGAAAAATTAAGAAATCAGAACGCACATGGAATCAAAAGAATGAGATAGGTAGGGCCTGCACCTCAGGTGTTGGTCCCACCTTTCACTTTGTTTTGGATAGGGTCTCTTGTTTGCTTGATGGCTCTTAAGCTTCTGGGGATTGTCTTGTCTCCACCTTCCATCTCATGGTAGGAATGCTTGTGCTACCTCATCCCCACACTTTCACAGCAAGTGCTTTATCCACTAAGCCATCTCCCCATCGCCTACATTTACTTCTTATTGCTGATTTCTGGAAAGGTTAGACGATTTCCCCCATGTGGGTGCTGGGAATTGAACCTGGGTCCTCTGCAACCACTGACCTTTCACTTTTCCAGAATAGGTCAAGGAACCATGGGCTTTACCTCCCAACATGCAACCAGCGACTTCCAGAGTGGTCAGAGCCTCGACCACACACTTTCCTGGGTTGACCTCAGCCTCCAGTGGTGCATGCCAGAAACATGACTGATCTGAGGTGATACCCTCCAGTGAAGTTACATGGGCCTTGATCTGGGCAACCATCTCCTGGCCATTCACCTCTAGGGTGTGTAACTCCTGGGCATGTAGTATAGTTTAAAATCTGGTATAATAATACCCCCAGCATTGCTCTTAGTGCTCAGGGTTGCTTTGGCTATCTGGGGTCTTTTGTGCTTCCATATGAATCTTAGGATTTTTTTTCCAATTCTGTGAAGAATGTCATGGGGGTTTTGATTGGCATTGCATTGAATCTATAAGGGTTTTCCAACTGATGAGTGGATAATGAAATGTGGTATATTTACACAATGAGTTTCTACTCAGTGGTAAAGAAAGATAAAATCATAAAATTTGCAGGTAAATGAATGGAACTAGAAACTGTTATACTAAGTGAAGTAATACTGTAATTTTATAAACATTTTTGCACTTACTGTCCAAGATCCTTCTGTTACAGAAAATTCCACTCATCAACTCTGCTAAACTATGGTATGCAAAGAAATGTTCAGATAAACACTTTCTTTTGAAATGGTTTCACTTTCAAAAAAAAAGACTTATTAATGTATGATCCTCTCAAGTCGAGCACAAATCTTATTTTTTTTTTCTTTTCATCTAAGTTTCTTTGCAGTTTGGACATAGAATATTAACACATGAAAATATGATGTGTAAAATAGGAAAAAGAAAATTTATTTCATCTTAAACTTAAATAGCAACATATCACCAGCCAGTGCTACATTAGTTGCCAGTTGCCCTCACATTTTTCATACCTTGGTATCTTCACTTAGTAACATATGCTGAGGATCATTAATTGTAGTAGAAAAGGGTAATCCTCCCAGCTTACTACACCTGCCTCATATTTTAGGATGTAGATATACATTGGATTATTCCATGACTCCCCTCACTGGTGAATATTTATATTATTTTTAGTCTTCTAGTGTTAAGATTTGTTTAAGGAAAGACCCTATACTTGTGCCTTTTTGTATTTGTGCATTGAACATTTTGGATAGAACCTTAGAAGAACGTTGACTAGTTCAAAAAAATTCCCATTTCCCTTAATGAGAAGGTTTGATTAGAAACTCCAGAATGCAGCAGTAAGAATTGGGGGGGGGTGGCTTGGTGGGTAAAACACTTGCCATGCAAGCATGAGAAGCTGAGTTAGTATCTCCAGAATTCACAGAAATTCCATGTTGTGGTATGGACATCAAGCTCCTGAGATCAAGGTCAGTCTCCTGCCAGCAGACCTTGGTCCCCTGAATTCCTCAAGGAAAAGAAGACAGGGATTGGATGCTGCCGTTGTGCTGCCCAAGTCTGTGTGTGCAGCACCAATGATCCTGGCACTGGGGAAGAGTCACTTGAAGAAGGTAAAATACCAAAAAAAGTTGATCCAAATGATCAGCCACATCTTTGAGCTGAGTGATAATGAGCCAAACAAAGAGGAGGAAAATTTAAAATACAGTGCAGTATATGGCATATTTTAGTCAGAGAAAGGACGAGAAACATTTCACACTCATGAGATCACTGTTAAGGAAACAGCTGCTCAATTTTATGGGAAGCAAAATGTCATGCAGAGAAGAGTTAATTTTTTTCCCCTGACTAGACAGATTTTTTGATAATTCAGCTATCAATACACTTTCAGAGCTTCTTAGTCAAAGTGAGATGAACGAGACTAATTATTCACCCCAAAATTAAAGTGGAAGATGGATGTCCGGTTTTCCAGTATCCTCTACCATCTCCATGGAGGGTAGAGGCAGACAACTGTAAAGAACTTACTCCTCTTGCTCACAATAGCCTGAAAAGGTGATAGTGAAACAGATGGCGCTCCTCTGCAGTCAAGTCAGTGATGAGAGACCATCACAATAAAAGGAGTTTGCAGTGGCTTTTCGGGCAAAGCTCGGAAGAGTCCAGACCTTCTGGTTTGCCTTCTGGTAACTGAGATTGCAAGGATAACCATGTTTGAATCTCCCTAAACCTAATTTCCAGAATAGATCACACTGTTATTTTTTATGGACCCTGGGAGATGAGTAGATTTTACTCCACTGAGGTAAAGTTCCACTCATAAAGCAGCCATGGAATTTTGAAAGATTACCCTAACTCTACTTTTACCTTTGAAAAGATCATCAAAACGGAGCTTAAGATTCGAGATGGCTGTGATTCCCCCACTGTTCTCCAAAAATGACAGAATTAAGGATGATACTCCATCAGAGAAATAAGATTTAATATGCAATATTTCTTCATCCATTCAACTCAAACAGTTTGAGCTTTGGTATTTCATAGCCAAAATGCAGGTACCTGTGTAGTAGGGTATAGAAGCCAGGAAAACAAAACAGACACAAAAATAGAAAATCAGAGATGGCCGCAAACTATAAAAATATTAATGCACATCCCTGTGTGAATTGTAAGTTATTTTGTGTATTGTAAGCATTAATTACTTAAGAATATACAATGCGAACAGGCCCAATGTGGTGGCACATGCCTTTAATCCCAGCACTCAGGAGACAGAGGCAGGAAGATCTCTGCGAGTTCAAGGCCAGAATGGTTTATACAGCAGGTTCCAGACCAGCTGGGGCTACAGGGAGACGCTGTCTCAAAAACAAAGAATATATAATGTTTGTGTGTTCTTTACAAAATGACCTAAAGAGACCTTGTTGGTATACACACACACCACCACCACCACCACCACATAAACTTCATGTTGCCATTGAATAAATGTCTGAGAAATGACAATCTATAGTAAGAGAAGATCAGTGGTTTCATAGGGACATGATAAGAGGCACAGCAATAGGAATCTATGAATGCAGAATTGAATATGCTATGTCCTGGGATAATGGTCCTAGTGCTGTTTAAGAAATTCTGGTTGTTTGGAGGAATATGGTTGAATATTATTATGATGAGGAAAAGTTCATGGTAATTATTTTTAAATTATGAAATTATTGTCGCTAATATTTTAAATGAATACTTGCAAAATTTCTAGCTTCCAAAAATTACTATACTGGTCTGGGGAGATGGTTCAGTGTGTAAAAACACTTTCCAACAAAGTGTGAGGATCTGAGTTCAAACACCCAGAAGCCACATATAAACAAGACACACAGCATAAATGACTGTAATCTCAATGCCTCTATAGAGAAATGGGAGGTGAAGACACGAGAACCCGTGGAAACTCATGGCCAGCTAGCTTGGCGTACTGAATGGAACAGCAACAGAAATCCTATCTCCAAGGAGGTGGAAGGTGTGGATTACACCCAAAATTTCCTCTGACTTTTGCATATGCGTTATGGCATGCATGCACCCACAGTCACAAACATGAATGTGCACACACGCACATACAAGTACACACATCAAATTATCATACAATGATAAATATGTAATTATAATGCAAGTTTCAAGTTTCCATATTACCATCTCAAATTACTAGAAAAGACCTTTCAATTGACTGTGTATATCTACATCTGCCTGGGAGAAATGTAAGAATTGTAGAATAGTATTTATACAAGTGAGCATGAGTGGTTATGCTTATTATAAATGAATGCTAATCATCTTTTTGCAAAGCTCCAGGGATTGAGCCTTGGGCCTCATGTATCCTAGGCACGCATTCTGTCAACGAGGTATACCAAGCCCTTTTTAAACTTTTTTCTTTTTCAAAGCAGAATCCTACTGAGTTGTTCAGGGTGACCATGAACTCACCGTATAGCTCAAGTAAGCCTTGAATTTAAAAGACTTGCCTTCCAAAGCCCCCTACGCATCTGGGATTACAGGCCTGGACTCTCTGTTGTCAGGGAGGTTGTTGGCTTTAAATGTAATTTTAAAGGATTATTATTAGTACATAGAGACCGAAGCATATCTTCTAGGCCTCTTCTAAGTGAGCTAGTCTTCTAAGAGGAACATGGAAGTTGCACAGTCCACACAATGCAATTTGCCATATGTGGTGTAAAACTAAGAGGCTCTCCATAAACACGAACATGATTGATTCAGGAGCACCTGAATAACAGCTCTTTCAGAGTGGCAGACCTGGGATAATAAGGTCATTAAGGGAGAAACATCACTTCAAACCTGCATTAGTTTACCTGAGCAGTTGTTATTTTCCATTCCAGACACTTGCTTCCACAAGAAGGTGCATTTGTGAACAACGGACATGTAGCTTCATTATGTATTCACTCCAGAACCCCCATACATACTCATAACCTCTCTGTGGGTTCTTACACTCCTGGCCAGGTGTCATACAACTCAGAGAAGACCCTGAATCCCAGAGCCTTCTTAAATTCTTTAGAGCGCTGGATGCCAAACCTAACTGCTTTCCCGTGTCTGTCACTTTTCATTGGAGGCACAATAAAGGCTCTTGCCATGTTTTCCTCTTGCTCCTTCCTGACCCAGTCTGCTGTTTCCTTTTGTGGAGTTGTATGGCATGAGAGGCAGCTCATTTTAGGAACTGTGAGGAGCAGACCCCTCCCATAACAAAGGTCTCCTAATCTCTTTGCCATTACCAGAGCAGTAATGAAAGCCATATTGTGAAACAATGCCTCAGGGACAGGACGCTTAAAGTGAGAGAAATGGTCAGCTCTGGCCTGAGTAGTGTGGACAGATGAGTGAGGTGAGCTGAGGTTTTCCCTACTACATCAGGGGGATTGATTCCACAAGTGGAAATACTTCCTTAAACAGTCTGAGAATTCAACATTCTTTTCATTTTTTTACATTTATTTATTGTGTGTGTGTGTGTGTGTGTGTGTGTCTGTGTGTGTGTACTAATGTGTGTGCATGGCAGGGAATATGTGTGAAAGTCACAGGACAAGTTGTAGAACTTGATTCTCTCCTTGCACCATATGTGTTTCCGGAGAACAAACTCAGATCATTGGACTTGGTGGCAAATTCTTTTACCAGCTGGAGCATCTACCCAGTCGGAGAATTCAACAGTCTTAATACTTACACTTGCATATTCTGGGACACTACCATAAAAGAATAAATCTTTTGCAGATTTGATCAAATTATACATTTCACGACATTTTAGTGTATGCTAATGTTATCCTAGTGTTAGAAAGTTGAATGGCTTTCCATTTTCCCTATACTATTTCCACATATATAGCATAGATCATATTTGTGCCTCAGAATATGTCATGGCGAAATTCCATAGCTCAGACTCTAGGAAAGAAATCTTAATGCTGAGTTCTTTCTGCTACATCCCATTTGAGGGGAAAATATGGAAAAGGAAAAGCCTACATATTGCTGGAGAAGAAAGTTGGTATACTCTGTAGAAAAACTGGGCAACACTGACAAATTAAAATGTGAATCTTCCACAACAAACACACTCCTAATTACAGTGTATAGAGACTCCAAGGCACATGTGCTTGAGAATCAAGTACCAGATTGGTCACCGCAGCACAGATACTCAGATCAAAGTAGTCCCAGATGAGCTAGCTCAAGAACTCCTAGAAACACTTTACTGAAGAAAGGAAAAGGTGCAATGAGGACCTTAAACTGTGGTTCCTTTGACAGCTACACCCATGTCAACAATCACGTTTTGCCTAATTCTCTCATACTCATTCCCGATGCCAGGATTGTGAGTGAACTGACCTCCCTGAGTGCATGCATCCATGCACCTTCCTCAAACCTGCCTATGGCAAACTCGCTCCTCCACTTGCAGTCCTGCAACTCACATTTTGATCACCAGATGGCACTTGACTCCATTTTGAACAGTTTTTTCACCATAAAATGGTGGAATTTTTATGAACAGAAACAAAAATTTTCCTCAAAACAGATGATGCCAGTGAAAAATGCCAACTTATGTTAATTCTCTTGAAAATATTATGCATTTGCACAAGACTGATTGAATGAATATAAACACACACATGCATGCACACACACACATTTCCTGAGTGTTTCATATTCCTTCAGCTGCATCATAAATTTATTTTTGTGTATTAAGCGTTTACTGTGTGCCAGGCACCATCAGTCCAACTACATATACCCATGCCGCATCAATCCCTTTTTACTCTTTAGATCTGCTTATACACGGAAATTTCCAAATTTCCATAGAAATGATTTAAGGAGACTGCCTTCCATACATGTCAGCTCCAACCTTGCCTCCGAGTCCTGGAACTCAACATCTAACTGAAAATGATTCAGTTACTACCTTAAGAAACACTTGTGGAGCTGGAGAGATGGCTCAGTGGTTAAGAACATTGGCTGTTCTTGCAGAAGTCCCAGGTTCGAATCCCAGCACCCACATGGCAGATAACAACTATCTGAAACTCCAGTTCCAGGGAATCTGACGGACTCTTCTGTCCTCCGCAGGCATTTCACGACACGGATGCACTTAGCTAAATGCAGGCAATACATGCATACACATAAAATAAAAAGTAATTAGAAAATATTTTTTTTAAAGAAAGAAACGCTTGTGACCCGTATCTCCATTTCTTTGCATAGTGGTAGCTAACAGGTCCTATTCTGCTCCTATCTGTATCTCACTCACAGTGGCCGGGGAAGGGCAGTGCAGAGTAACCCTTGTGTGCACTCTTGGAAGTTCCTGTGGGTAGAAAGTAGACTTTTTTTTTCCTTATTCCATTTTCAATTTGCTGGGTCAGAGTATCATGTTTCTGCATTTATTTTGACTCTGAGTGATGTGTAAGAGAGTAAGTCTTCCCACTTGGTTGTTCAAGGGGTCCATCTGAGGTGACACTGAATATCTGTTTTATGTAAGACCACCTTTCCCACACTAAAGGGTCTAGACCTAGATCCACGAGACACAGAGGGGAAGAAAGACCAAACCCTCAAAGACAAGGATGACTCTATTCTGAACATCTGACTCTCCAGATTTTCTGAAGGGCTTTTAACAGATTTCTCATATAGTGGTCACTTCCTCTCAGCTTTCGACTTAGATACTCTGTGAGGAAATAAGTATTCTCATTCATTGCTACAGATACTGTCAAATGTTCCTAACCAACACAGATGAAATCAGATGCCACTTAATAAAATAACACAGTCATGTATTCTTGGAATCAGTGATCTCTTTTCTAAGAATTTGTTCCAAAGCAACAACAAGAAAAGGCACAAAGCCATTCTTAATAGAATGATTTATAACACCAAAAAGACTGTAAACATGGAAGATGTCCACCAGTAACGGGGTTGACTGAGTGGTCTAAAGAGTATTTATGCCTAAAATTACAATGTGGATATAAAAGAAAATGTGGTTAACTGAGAATGGTAGTATACACTTCTAATACTATCAGTCCAAAAGTAAAGGCAAGAAAAAAGAAAGTTTGAGGCCATACTGAGCTATATAGTGACGTGGGTTATATATTCAGATGCAAAACTACAATAATACCAAGAAGCCAGCATTGAGTCCCTCATTATATTGCTATGAAGTGAGCTCAAGTTGTAGAAAATGGGGCAGACATTTGCTGTCCAATATATTAGTCACAAGGTATGTGGCAATTACAAGTTGATAAATTATACAAGTCTACTTAAAATTACCTATTTAACAAAATTTAGATATAAAGTTAGTTCATCAGTAGAATTCCCCAAGTTTGAGGGGCTCAGCAGCCACATGTATCTAGTGTGTACTGAGCTGTACAGTGCAGATATGAAACATTTTCATCAGTGCAGAAAGTTGCATTGGACAACAACAGTGTTGATCTTTTATGTGAGTGGAGAACTTGATGTATACAATTTATTTGCTTGTAGTTTGAAAAAATGGATAATTGGAGCTGAAGAGATGGCTCAAAGGTTAAGAGCAGTGGCTGCTCTTGCAGAAAACCTGGGTTTGGTTCCCAGCACCCACATGGTGGCTAACAATGGTCCATAAATTCCAGTTCCAGGGGGCCAGGCACCCTCTTCTGACCTCCAAGGACATTGCATGGCATGGGTGCATCTACATATATGCAGGAAATACACTCATATACATAAAATAAAAATAAATGAAATATTAAAAAGGAAAGAATGGATACTTAACATCTGACAAAAATGTTTCCCTATAAGAGTAAAGTGGAGTAGACAAGGACACTGATAACAGTCTCTTTAAAACACAATTTATTGACTGGAGCAATGATTCAGTGGTTAAATGCACTGGTGCTCTTGCAGAGGACCCAGGTTCAATTCCTAGCACCCACATGGTGATTAACAACCATCCAAAACTCCAGTGACAGGGGGTCTGATGTCCACTTCTGGCCTTTACAGGCATTGCACACATGTTATGCACTTATATACATGTGGGCAAAATACTCATAAAATGAAAATAATAGATGAATGAACCAATCAATAAAATCTACTTTTTTAAAAGTTATTTATTTAATAACCACACAATCAGAAGAAGCACTTCATTAAAACAGTATTGACATATTCAATAACAATTTCCAGAGCTAAGATGCATCTCCTTCAAAATTGGCTGTAAATTTTTATGTTTACAGTTGAATTAATAGTTATACAATATTGTACTCAGTATAAACCCTATAAGACATAAAATTAGATGAGGTTTTAAACTTTAAAAAGATCTCCATTTCATTATTAAAGTACACAATTTCATACAAAAAAATCCACTTTCAATACAATTAACAGTAAGATGCACATGCATTTCTAATCTATACCTGATTATTACTAGTCACAGTCGGTTACTTTCTGAGCTCCTTGGCATCTGAGCATGGGTATAAAGTCATCAGGTAGATTTCAATGGTAATTTTTTTCACATCCACCAATTATTAAGGAGCAAATTTTTATGCTTTGAAGAATTGTTATTTTTTAAAAAATTAATTAATTTATTTTTACACCCGCTTCCCAGATAGCACCCTCCCATAGCCTCCCTCCCCCCACTAGAGCCCTTATACTCTGATATC